>NW_028257260.1:2400000-3000000 GCF_035046125.1 Drosophila serrata | reverse complement strand
ATTCTGCCAAAAACCCACAATATTTAATTGGATTGGCCCGCAAAAAAATATAGCCTATATTTAAGGGTCATTCCGCTGTTGTTGTCACTGTCAAACCAAATTGAAATTACATTATTTAATGGGTTAGTTGAGTGAAAAAACAACAAACAAAATAAACATAAATTGATTGCGATTGTATGATTAATTGTTAAGGACTGTGCGAAAAGTAAATTACAATTTGTTCAACAATTATAACCGAATGCCAGGCGGCATTAACCTGGCAGATGTAATAATTACACCTCCACCAGATATATATCTATTTACAACTTGTGGTGGCAGAAACTAGCAGACCAACTGCAGCTGCAATCAAATGTTCAATTGCCACTTATTTTGTGGCAACATCAAACCACAGCAGCAGCACTTAGCTTTCCAGAAACTCAAAACTGAAGTTCTAGAGGAAAGCAACCAAAAATAAGAGAAAAAAATATAAACAGAATACAACAGATAGAGAGAGAGAGAGAGAGAGACACAGACTAGTTATTGTCTTAGTTTTATTAAAATGCGTTTTCATCCATATTTTTTTAGATTTTTATTTTTGCAGCAGCAGTAGTAGTAAAAAAACTTGTCAAAGGCACCAACCAAAAATGGAACTCTAGCAACAACAATAATTTCTGCCAATTTGTGTGCAATTTAAAGTGTCCAAGGGGGTCGGAGGAATCAAAAGGATCCAACAGGACCCCGGCTATATACACTACAACTACATACACAACAAAAAGTTCTCAACTATTTAGTCGAGGGTAAAACGGGTGAGAGGATGCCCCAAAAACTTGGCAGACATGGACACAGATGAGCAGACCACAATGCAACTGACCGCGAGGATACACTCGAAGGAAAATTCAAGTCAAGAAAATTTATGGGGTTGTTAACCTTTATTCAAGAAAGTTTTCCTCGAGTTTTTCCCATAAAATTAATACTACAAGAAGTATTTCTTTCTGTTCATTTGAATTGTTTGACGCTCTATTGTTAGCTGATTTTGTTCTTCCAGAGATTTCTCTCAGTGCTTGCAACACTTTGGCCATAAACCGTTCTGTGGGTTAAGAGGGGGGGGGGGGGGCTTGGTTTTAGAGGGTTAACTTCGCTGCATTAACGCTGACCGAAAAATCTCTGCAGCTGAAGTTGAACTTACAACACAACACAACAAAAAAAAAAATAATAATGTTGTGAAAAACCTTACTTTTCGCGGACAAAGCAGCCTCCCTTTTTGGTCACGTTGTTGTTGCAACAAAAACGCTACATTACAAGTGGCAGGCGGAGAGCATCGAGTTAGTTAGTTTGCCGCCACACCCCCTTTTATTTTTTTTTTTTGAGACCGCCCCCCAGCCCGTTTCTGCGGTCTTGTTAGTCTGGGCTGGCAAGTTGGTTAAAAAGTTGTTGATGCAGTTACCATCACCACCCCTCTCGCTCTCCCCCTCTCCCTCTCTCTTTTGGCCAGACGACATTTGTGCTAATGGCTGCCAACGACCTGGACAGCAAGCACTGTGGCAAGGAGACCCATTTTTCCCCGACCGCCCAACACATGGCAAACATGTTGCATACTTTGCGGCGTAAGCGAAAAATTTTCATTCCCACTACTAGTACTTTTTCTTTTGGCCAAGCAAACACACTCAAAAAAGGACGAGTGGCCACAACATTTGTGTTTGAGAATAATTAAATTAAGCCAACTCGCCGACGAGTGTCAGTCTTTGTTTATAGATTATACAAAAAAAAAGAGAGAGAGAGGGGAAATTACAAAGTTGCAAAATCAAATTGCAAAGTTTAATTCAATCTCTCTTTAAATTTTGTTGCAGGAATATTGAGCATTTTAAAGAAGGAATAAGGGATTTTATACTTTTACCAAGCTAAAGCATCAAATTTTAAGACTTACAAAATATAGTAGTTCAAATATCAAACTTATTTTCAAAACTAGCTCACCAAGCAAGCCTTGAAAAAACATTCTCTGAGCGTTTCACTGAAATAATCAGTTTTGGGCTTGCCTTTAACAAAATCAGTTCATCAGACGGAGCTCTGACAAAATTATAATTTTCCGAAAATCAACAACGATAACTTGTTTTATTTCCAAAACCAGTTTTTCTTTTCTTTTCTTTTGATTCAACTAACCAGGTAAGAGGAAGTTTTACTAACATCGAGAACTATTTCAGACAAAATCCCCTTTGATCTATAGTTTTTCTGGCATTATGGTGAAGCCTAGGAAGCGCCCTCTGCGCCTATTTAAGACGGCAATGGCCTTTCTGACGATCCTCTACAACGATCGTTTCTGCTGGACCTTTATCAAGAGCTATGGACTCTTTGCTTTGGCCATTCCTTTGGCCAAGTATCTTGATGGCTTTGAGATATTACCCTCAACTAACTAACCTTTGACTACGTTTCAATGTTAAGACATTTGTGCAGCAAATAAAAATGGGATTCTTTTGTTTTTAAATCCTAAATACGCTTTGAGGATATCGAATGTCCAATAGAGATGGATAGCGGATATATAATCCGCTCACAGAGTAGATTCCGCTGCTAGAATACCATTGCAACATCTTGTTGCATTTGTAATTTCCGGTATCACATACACAGGACTCTCTATCCCCCATGTGTGTTGGGGGGGAAAAGAAAAATGTGGAAGAAAAATGTGTCAGCATACAAGACAAAAGCAAAATACAAACAAAACTCAAGTTCCCATGCAGCCAGATGGGGCGGAAGGATCAGTCTAGGACTCTGTACTCCCCTCTGAAAAGTGCTTTGGCTTTTTGTCTCCACAAAGGCAGTGCGGTTCATGGCTGTTAAGCTACCTATCCCAACAACTAATGCTGGTTTATCAACCCTTTTACCAGGTGGCCTTTCTCAATTAATGGTTTTAATAATGATTTGATTTCTATTAAGGGAATCTTTAACCATATTCCTTACAGTTTTGTCGCAAACTTTCGTTGACTCACTTGTCTGCGTCATTTGTTTATGGCTTTCTCTCTTTATGCTTGGCTTTTACTTATTAGTTTGGCCAAGGAAAAGTCTTCGTATCTCCCCGCCCCCCTTTGGGCTTTTCATGCAGCATTCTCCTTTACATTTCCTTGTTTTCCCTTTGAGCTGCAATTGTCAGTTGACAATGCAAGCAACCGCAGAAAGGATTGGGGGTGGGAGACAGGGAAAGCTCCAGTATCCCAAGGATTTTGCTGACATCTTAAAGACAGGACACCCGCCACTTACCCGATGCTTTAATTGAGCCTTCAACATTTGACAGGCAGAGACAGAGAGAGAGAGAGAGGAGGAGAGTGATCCTGTGATAGTCGAATGGCAAATTAGCCAATTTGCAATTAACTCACCTGAAAATAGAAGAAGGATAAACGAGAGGTGGTTAGTAAGCGAATTAGCGGGAAAACACAAACAACGAATGGATTTTCCAAAGGTTAATTGACGCAATTTTCAGGCAACTTGAGCTTATTTACACACACACTGCCAAAGGGGTTATATATCTGCAGGATAAAGACCATAAACTGGCAACATGGCGGAATGATGGGGACCCATTGTTGTTGCCACGATAAAGCAAGCACAGACATACACACATGAGTCCGTGGCAACATAAAGATTTCCATTTCCATTTCCCTGAGAACAACGACAACTCAGACAACGATGTGTAAAACAATTGTGCTCGCAGTTAATTTGTGTGCAGCGACAATCCTAGAGCTATCCAAAGAAGCACCCAGCAGGCGTCTTAACACTGGGAAAAAATCCTTTGAGTTCTTGTATGCTATATTTTATTTAAAACTAGTTTTAAGGGTGAAGTAATTTTTTACAAATATTTATTAAACCTATTCTTATTATTGCAAATTATTAATATTTATTAAGTTAGCACCCAATTTTCTTTTCTGTGTATGTTTTATGATGATATTCCTGCTTGTGACAGACAATTGAAAAGGCAATACATACACATACACTCTCACACACTGGCACACTCGGCGTATACGCAATGTGCCAAAGTTTATACGAAATTAATGTTAATTACAACGCGACTGAAACTATCCATCTCTCTTGCACCCGGCAGCAGCAGCAGGAGCAGCAACTGTGTCCTGTCAGGATATGAGCAGAGGAGGGAAAATGATGAAAACCGGTGAAAATGGTGAATGCAATTTGCCAGCAATGCATTTAACAAGCTGAAAGCTGAACAAGCTTAAGCCAAAGGATTCAGGATTCATTGAATGAGTCGACAAAGGTGAATCGAATTGAATCGAACCGAAAAGAGAATGATTAATAACCATAATCGATAAATGCTAAATATTATTCGTGAATCGGGGGGAAAGGCTTTAAGTGAGACATTAAGGATTGTTTGCAGCAAGACTTTGATGTTTTGTTATTTATTTATATACTAAGGATTTGATTATTTCTAAGAGAGAAAATTATTCAAATTAATAGCTCTTAAAAGTCAGAGTAAATTTATAAATAATTCCCTTGAAACATGCTATAAAACACCTAGTTGTTTTTTTGCTTTTCTCTAACTTCATCATAATAATAAATTAAGTAATAAGAGTTATAGGAAACAAAAAACGTATAGAATTTATAGCCGAGCTTCTTCTTCTTTTTCTTTTTTTGTTCCTTCGTGTCCAAATCATCGATCATCTTTATCGACTAATCAATCGAATTCACCGTTAGCCGTGCCGATAAATCCCGCTTAAGCCATTCGACTGCACAAAGGCAGCATTTTTCTTTCAGCCCGACCATTTTTTGTGCTGGATTTTTGGTCGGTCTCTATCTCCCTTTTTTTTTTGTTTGTCTTGTTTTGTTTAGTGAATTGAACAACTTTGCCAACTGTCTGGATTCCCACGACCCGTGGCCCACCTGTCACGCCCCATCCTACACTGACGAAAAAGCACACATCAAAAGATTATCTATACATTCAGAAAGGAACTCTTAGGGGGCATTACACATCCTTTCCCCTTTTCTCCCTGTGCAGTTGCTTCTTTCTCGATTCTCCATGATGTGGCACAAATGGCAATGCGCTTAACGTGTCTCGTGTTCCGTGTTGCTGCTGTGCCGCCAATGTGGCCGACGTTGCCTCTGCTGTTTTCCTGCATTGTGAGGCGCTGACACTGCAGCAATCGACGGCAGCAACAAAGGACACCGTTCCGCACCGCCCCGTCCCCCATTACACTTGCCACACACACATTTTGTTGTAGCACGTTCGCCGGGATTGAAGACACCTTGGCCCACGCACAGACAATTTATAAAAGCCACAACAAATGTCTGAGGCTGTAAACTTTCCGTAAGTCTTTGCAGCAAATGTCTGCCCGCGGCAACATCAGCAACCAGCAGCAGCAGCGGCAGCAACAACACCAAACTGGAGACAAGGACGATGGCGATGACGATGACGATGACGATGACGTCGTCACGCGGATGTTGCGACGCGACTCTGAAGGATTTTCATGGCTAGCAAAGGTTTTAAACCCCCCCCCCCAGTTTTTCCAGCCATTGTTGCTGCTGCACGTCTCATGTTGCTGTTGCTGTTGCTGCTGCTGGCGGTTGTGTTGCATGTTGCCGTCAGCATGTCAGAGCCCTAACACGTAGCAAATACACACAAGCGAACAAAATGCGCTTACAGACATGTAAGCACATGTAGTCAAAGGACCTACCATGAAAGTCGAAGCATGAATGTCCTTTCTGCACTTGCAATAACTTTATGAATCTTTAAGGGAATCTGGATAAATCTCCAAGAAACTCTATGAATGATTTAAGCAGAGCAAGATAAAAGATCATTTTAAAATACTCTAAAGTCTAGCTAGATTTAATATTAAGGATAGTAACTCATAGAAAGGGTATCTCCAACGAATCCCTGCCTCTGTGGCAACCAACATTGTCAGCGTCTTAGCGCTTCGTGACAGCATTTTCCTGCCCCGAATGCTGTTAACATTTTGCCAGCTTGCCCAGCTTTCCCGGCTTTCCCATCAGCTGTTGTTGCGGAGTCTGGGCTTTCATTAGGCTAATCCAGACATGATCATGCATATATGGAATATATATATATATCTAAGCCCAGACGGTAGCGTTGAACCCAAACCGAAAGTAAGACTGAGGCAGAGAGGCTTTGCTCCAGTGTTTTCCTTTCTTTTTTTTTTAATATACACAAGCATGTGAATGTGCCGGTTTTTCCACCTCAGCCTTGGATTTCCCAACCCTTGAGTCTCCAGCTTCCGGTTTGTCCCCTTCGGACAGCATGACAAAACTTTTTTATGTAAATTCTGAAGCTGCTGCTTCTGTTTCAGTTGTCGCTTCTTGTTGTTCTACACTCCGTTTGCCATTTGTGCACCTGTGCGCCGCCCATCAAAAAAGAAAAGGTAGGCAAAAACTTTTTACCTCACAAAATATGCTCCAACGAAAATCCTCATCTAAGGGGCTTGGGAACTGGAAACTGGAAACTGGGAAAAGGAGCAGCCGTAAAGATTTCATTTTCATGTCCCAGAGAAATCTGAGTCGCATCTAATCGAATCAAATTTCCTCAAACACACACTTTTCAGGTCACTTCCCAACTTTCGAAACACACTTGACAATCTCCGACGGCCGGCCGGTTGGATACCGGAAAAGTTTCAATTGCCTGGGTTTCCCACACACACTTTTGGCCAGGTCAAAGTTCGTGGCTGGGCTTTCCCCTTGAATCAAATTGAAGCAAAAGAACAAACAAACACAAACAAAACAATTTTGTGGCCACTGCAGCTGGCCCGAAAAGCTGGAAAATTAATTGAAATCGAGGCATGTTGAGTGAAATAGATTCGGGTAAGGGCAATGATTGATTAAGCCTCAGGAAAATCCGCGGGCATAAGGAATGGTAGCGTCAAGTCAACTCAACTCAAGTCAAGTCAAATCGCATTGAATTGAATACAGAGAGATAGAGAGTGAGTGCGGAATCGAATCAAGTGGAGTCGAGTCGAGTCATCATCAAATGAGATTAGACAGTCAGTCGAGAGATTAGACATTCGCTGACCGACCTGAGACTTTCATCGGGAAAAGCCAGTCAGGCATCTGTCGATGGCTTCTCAACAGTCATTTTCCGTTGAATACTAAATTGCCTTTAATCTACTTTATCATTCACAGACCAGGAAATAAGCAGTGAGTCTTGGAAACCGATACCAAAGTTGGCAAAACTCAAAAGGTATCTTAAGGTGGCAAGTAATTAGGTCACATTATAAGGAGTAAGACAAAGGTCTAAGCCTCATTTACAGTATGTAATCTATACTATAGAGTTTAGATGCTAATCTGATTCAGTTTGGATATATATTTTCTATATATTCCATTCTTAAGACCCTCTGCAAGTTACTCCACATAAACAAACACTGCCTTTGCCGATAGCAATTCACCCTATTAGAAATTAGAAATAATTACCAGTAATTATAATAAACGGGCATAAAAAATTAAAGAGCACAAAAACAAGAAAGAAAGAAAGAAGAATGTGACTCTGAATAGGGATTTTCTTTTTTTTTTTCATTTCCGGCAAATGTCTTGCCCCCGTGACGGTCATAAATATGATGATAATTAAGTGTGTCTCGCACATATACTCAATTTAGCCTTATTAACCCAAAAATGACACAGATATTAATTTTCCACGCACACACACACACACACACAGAGAGAGAGAGAGAGAGATAGGGACACATGTGTGCCCTCGCACTGCGCCATTTTCCGCAGGGCAAAGTCATGAGAAGTGGCGCCTTGGCATAAAGCCTAAACGTAAACGAGTAAATTGGCAGATTTAAGCAGTAAACAACAAAACGGCCAACAAAACAGGGCCCAAACAACACCTCGCTCCCCCTCAGAATTCTCCTTCTCTTCCTTGGCATAAAGAAAGAAAAAAAAATGTCAACAATCTATTGACAGCTGAGACTGTAACTGATTGTAGGGCGGCTTTTTTCTCAGGAGGAGGAGCCAGCACACCAAAACAAGGGCGGCGAAAAAGGGGTTGGAAGCTCCCAAAGAGGGGGTGTTTGAGCACAAAGCAGGCCACGTAGCAAACAAAGACATAAGAGTTTCTCACAATAAAAAAAAAAAGGAAAATCTATATATGGTTTTCAGGGAGGAGCCACAGCTATATTACATAGAAGATATCATTTGAGAAAAAGTTCTGATAAAAAAAATATACAGCTTTAAAATCAATCAAAATCGTCTTGCTTATTTCTTAGAAATTTAAATTAAATCATAAAATTAAGAAGCAACATATAAATACAAAAGTTAACAAGCCAAAACCGTTTCGTGTTTGCTTTAAATTAAGATTTATTTGCATTTAAACAACACCTCCCCAATTCTAGTTCTCTTTACTCCACCCCTAAAATTTAACATCAAACGAAATGAAACCGAAATTTTCCGGAGGGGGGGGAGTATTAAGGGAGTATTAAGCACTGAACAAAAAATATATACCGAAGACCCCAATTTTCTTTGGGGAAGGAGGAGGAGGATATGTGTGTGTGTGTTTGCGTTGCTCCTAATTTAGATGTCAATATTTTTGCGCAGGAACACACCCTCGCTCCACAAATATGTGTGTGGTTGCCTGTCTTTCCTTTTTTTATTTTGCACCCCGAAAAACCATTAGAAAATAAATAAAATATCAAAAAAAAAAGAAATAACATGTATACATAATAATGGAAGAGACAACACACATGGGGATGGGAGGATGGAGAGCACTTGTGTAGCATGTGTGCCTGATAATAATAACATCAAATTAAAATATTGTAATTCGTTTTTATGATTACCAGCCTCTTTTTTGTGCTAAATATCTACTAGCTTTCTATGGGTTATAAGACCCAATAGATACCCTAATTAATTAAGCCAGGAAAGTAAGTTATTTATTGGGAATATCATCATCATCCTTCCTAGGGTATTACTCTGGTCGAGTTTTTATCTCACAACCAGCAAACTGGCTATCTGTGTGTGTCCCCCTCCCTCCTGCTCTCCGGCTCATATATTTATGGCCTAATATATTATATATTTATGTGTCTGTCATTTAATAAATTTTGCTGATAATGTCATAGACATCAGCGTAAAAATGACCTCCCCTTCCTAACCCAAAGTGTGTGTGCTGCTGCTCTTCACATGATTTGCTTTCATGATTTGTGTATTTGGTCAAAATGGCCACCTCTACCATTTGAGAAGTCAATTTTTATTGCTGTTTATTATTATTTATTTATGTTTACGGCTTTGGCCTTCTGTTTGCTGTGTTTCTAAGACTCGATGCATGCGTATACGTAATGTTAACAGGGCGTATGCGTAATTTGGGAGGATTTGTGATTTAATTGGAGAGGAAACTAATAATTTTAGATCTTTATTAAGTTAATTATACATTTTTAAATACTATTGAATATTTAAATATCTATATTACAATAAGGTATAGTAACCACTATAAAACCTTTAAATGCTTATATTCCTTGCTCTTTACAAACGATTTTTCCCTCCTCCTCATCACGTTTATCATTTAGGCAGCATTTTCCACGCTTTTCATTTGTTGTTCTTGTCACCATTGCAGAATGTTTCGCTGACTCAGCTGCCAATGTTTCCCTCCTCCAACCACTTTTCCTTTTTTTCCGCCCTATTTGCATATCACATTCACCATTTTTTTTGTGTGTTCTCAAGTGGGATTCATTTCGATGCTCAAAAATTGCTCAAAAGCCTTCAAATTGTGAGCCATAAATAACAAGAGAAGAAGAGAAGAGAAAAAAAAACGAAAAGGAAATGTAAGGATGCTCGGGGAAAACCAAACTGAGAGCACAAAGAAAGCTGCTTTTGTACTTGAATCGATTGTTGGCAATGAAGTCAATTACATAAACGGCATCGGCACAAAAAAAAATAAGAGTGCCCATAAAGGCGACGAGGAAAACATGAGGTAAATGTATATATAATGAAGAGGAAAATGATTCAGGAATTCATTGGGAAAAGGGAGAGAAACAAATACTAAATATATTTCATTGAAATAATATTTTTATACATTAAAATGAAGAAATTATTGTTCACAAGGAGACACCAAATTGTAATAATGATTAAAAGGTTATACAAATAACACCGCACAAATTAAGACGAAGATCATTAAAGGGAAAAGTCCCGGAAAAGCCACAGACCAGAAGTAAAAGAGTGTGCAAAACATGAGTTGGGGAAAATCAAACCGAGGGTCAATCTCCTTTAATTTTTCCTTTGCCGCACGCATCCCTCTGCCTCTGCCAATTTCCGACACCAGAGGGCGTCAAAGTGACGTGTCGTCTGGCAGGTTTTTCCGGCTTTCCCCCGCCCCTTTTTTTCTCAACCCTCCCCACCCCACTTCACTTTGACTTCTTTGCTTTTTCCCTCTTTGCTGTGTATATGTGTGAAGCATTTAAAAGTCACTTAAGTGGAAATTAAAAAGAAATTATTCACTTTGGCACATTTCACAGCGTTTACATGCATAAAGTGTTTTTCCCCAGGTTTTCCCCCAACCTGCCTCCATTTGCTCTTTTTTTTTTATTTTTTCCAGATTTATTTTCGGTTTGTTTGTCTGTTTGCCGTAATTGTTGTGGCTTGCCTCATTATTTGTATCTGGTCAAAGGGAGGAAAAATGGTGCACCCCCTCCCGAACCCTCCCGAAAAACAGATATCATTTTCCAGCTCCATCCCCCTCATTGTGGTCCATTTTGCTGTGTCTTTTGAGTTTCGGGTCCTTTTTGGCTTGTGGCACATTTCCTACACTTGACCACAATATTTCTGTGAAAATTGCTCGCAAATTGTTTATTGCTGACCTCAAAGCTATTTGGGTATTATGAGCTGGCCCAGAGGAAAAGGTGTTTTCCTCCCACACTCATTTTCCAACCTCTAACTTGGCTTCGGGGGGTGCCAGATTAATTTTAATAGCAATTAGTGAATTATATTAGAGTCAAGGTTCCTTTTAGGATTAGCTCTGTTGCTAATTAGAGTCAAGGTTCCTTTTAGGATTAGCTCTGTTGCTTTATAATCATTTGAGTTTAATTATGTTTTAATTACAGACTTCTTTTAAAGTGTTTCTGATTATTTTTATACATATGAGAGATATATTTTCCCATTTCTAAACCAGATTAGTTTGTTTATTTTGGTTGTGTATAATTTTTGTTTGAATTATTGCTGTAAACTATTAAATTTGTATTGAAGAGATTTCCCCCCCAAGTTGGTAAAGTCTCTCATTTTCTTTTTTCGCAGCTTTTCAGCCAGTTTTCCCTCTTTGCATGTCTTGAATTTGTGTCATGTTCAAAGCAAGCATCTTTTATGTCATCCGCGGCCTCATCAACTTAATCATTGAAGGGGAAGGAATCATTTGCCTGGCACAGATCCTTTGCCGGCTCTCTTTTATCCTTTTTCCACTCTCTCTCTCTCTCTCACTGCCTAAAACTGAAACTGAAACAGAAAAGACCGAGAAAAGAGCAAAGCGCAGCATAAAAAAAAGAAAGAAAGAAAATCATATATAGAAAAGGAAAATAAATAATATAGAAAGAGGAAACACTCAGCTTCGTTGACGGCGACCCATTGACCAAGTTAAAAAAGTTGGAGCTCCATTGCAAATATGGGATAAAAACACATACACACACACTCGAACGATGCATGTATGAGTTATGCAAACTCTGCACTGAGAAAAAATAAGCCTATCTTTGAGGAAAATAAGCTAAGAAGCTCAGGAATATATAATATCTGTATTATTATATATTTATGGAAATATATAAAGCTTGCTTATATTAAATTAAATAACTAATTTTGGATAAATTTCTATAAAAACTAGGCTGTTTTTTATTTCCCTGTATGTTCCCCATTTCATTTCTATATATATATTTTTCTATATTTATATATATGGATACATGTTATATATATATGTATTTTTTTCTTTTTGCGGAGGCACTTCAAATGCGGTTTGGGGCCGCGGAATCAAGCGCCAAGAGACCTCATAAAAAACGACTAAGGCGACTGACTCACACAGATATGGCACACACTCACACACACGTATGCACACCCATATACACTCATATCCTAGAGCGCATATTGAGTTGTGGTTTAATGCCACACACACATCACACATACACACATACACACACTCGCAAAAGGGTTCAAAGTTTGGCAGCTGCAGAGAAACCAAAACAGAAATTTTCCGCTCCATTTTTTTGTGTTCACAAAATTTGTGCCATTGCATAACCCCCTTATTTTTTTTCTTTTTTGTGCACGCCTCTGGCCCTCGACAATATTGAAGCGAGGCCTCCAGCTTCAGTTGCCATAGATTAAGCAGGGAATTGAAACTATATATTTGGGAAGAGAAACTATAAATTCTATTGCGGAAATGCGGTGGCAAACGTCATAAATAAGAAAAAGGTATTTTCCGGGAACTAAGCTACACAAAGAATAGCCAAAGACCAAAAATAATTTATTTAGACTTACAAATTAAGTTGAATTTCCTACAATTTAAACTGAAATCCGGCTTAAGGATAACAGGGAAGGGCGACAACAGCCACAAAGCCATTCGCAAATGCTGGTAACTTGAGTTTTCCCGAACCCCCTCCCCCGCCCCTCACAAAAGTTCAGGCCAGAACTGGAAACTGCGGCGAGGATTTCCACACGACAACTGCAGACAGGAAGAGGGAAGCGGGGGGAGGGATGCAGGATTGGGTACGTGATGCACTGCATCCACGGCGAAAAGTTCATTAATCTAGTTACAAGTTCGCGCAGACAGTTCGCATAATCAATCAATAGAGTTGGGGGGGGGGAGAGTCCTTGGGTGCTGGGGATCCTGGATATCCTGGGTATCCTGGAGATTAAGTGTCAGGGGTGGAGAGAGGAGTCCTGTTGGGGCGTAAACATGTCGGCGCTCACTGGGAGGGGCGGGACTCTGCAAAAGGGGCGTGACACTTTTCTTTTTTCCTCTGCGGTTTTCTGGCCGCTGAGTGACAGGAACAGGATAGCATTTTCTAAGCGCATTTTCGCCTCTTTTGGGGTTTTCTTTGGGCCTCCCACGAGAAAAGCTACATAGTACAAGGCAGTGGAAAATATGTGTGACTGCGGTGAAATTCAATTAAATGGGATCAGGAAGAATTACTTTGGTATTTGTACTTGCTAAGTAGATCATGGCTTTAGCTTTAATCTAATCATGTAAGATGGTATTTCTCATTTTATTTTGATAAATAAATAAATTTAATTAACTAAGAGCGTCAAAGATTACTCTACCATATATATATCCTTCCTAAATATCTAAGCTTCAGCTTTAATACTGGCATATATTATACCACTATAAATGCCAGGATTAAAGCTGAAGCTTAGAAAGGATATTTATATGATATTCGTTGATTCGTTTCATTTTGATAAATACATTTAATTAGAAGAGATCAGCAAGGATAACTCTATCTTACATGGGTATATCCTTCTAAACAGATCTCAATTTAAGCTTTAATTTTGGTGTATATTATTAAATTTCAGGAATAAATAAATCCAATTAACTAAGATCCCCAAGGATTACTCCACCCTATATATATCCTTCTAAATAGATCTCAACTTCAGCTTTAATCTTGGTGTAAATCATTAAATTTCATGAATATTCATGAATAAACAAATCCAATTAAGATCAGCAAAAATAACTCTACCCTATATATATTCTGCTAAATAGATTTCAACTTCAGCTTTAATTTAAACAAATTCAATTAACTAAGGTCATCAAGGATAATCTCTATCCTATATATATCTTCTTAAAAAGATCTCATCTTTAGCTTTATTCCAGCCATATTAAATAGTACTTATCATTTAATTTTGTTAATGAAAGAACATCAGATATGGCTCTCCATTGCGCAGGACTCTACACCTGTGATCTCGCTCTAATCCTGTTTAGTGGCCTGTTCCAGCTGCTTCTCCTCTTCCTCCTGACTTCCGCCGCCACCTTGGTTGGTCATCTGTTGACATGATCCGCAGGAGCAGCAACCGCAGGTTGACTGACGTTTCCGCTGCTTCTCCAAACGATTTCGGGTCTTGACCTCCGGATGTCCATAGCAATGCTCACACTCATCATCCGCCGATGAGGAGCTCTCATCGAAGGCATGCGGCTTCCGGTAGATGCAACAGCATTTCGATTTGCGACGATTTAAATGCTCATTATCGACGACTCCTTCGTGGAAGCACACACGCCGCCGTTTAGTTTGTGGCACTTGGGAAGCCAGTCGCAGCCGGAGCACACAGCCCGTATCCTCCACCACAGGCACCGGCACCGCTTGGATCTCGATCTCTGCCGTCACGGGACTGGAACCAATGAGCAGCACCCTGGTCGTGGTCGGTGGTAACTTTGAGTCTCCCTCGGTATCAATGGTCGATATATTGGCCTTCGACTGATCCATGGTGCTCTTAATTAGTTTCTTTAGGTGGTGCCTTGTGGGAGTTACTTATTTTTTCGTTTTTTTGATTTAGAATTTAAACTGTGGAATTTGGAGTCGAAATCGAATCTGATGATGATTAGGTGTACTTATGCCTAGTCATTTATATGAGTTTAAAGACCATGCAAGCTGAGATCCAAAAAGTTTGAAAATATCTAATAGATGTAGGTAATATATATCTATATCGATAAGTACTTTGGAGGCTGCTGACCTCTCTTTGGGTTCCTTCTATATTCTCTCTTTCTCTCTCTCTCTATCTCTATCTCTTTCTTTCTGTTGCATCTGTCTCTCTCTCTCTCTCTCGTTGGCCTCGTCTCTGTCTCGTGTCTCGGCTTTAGCCGCAGTCATTTTGGCTGCCAAAACTTGGGCACGATTTACGTCAATTGGACAAGCGCCAGGACACGCCTTAACCCCGCAGTGGCCCAGCCGCCCATTTAACCCGAAAGCTCACCCACTTTTCCCACCCCATGACTGGGGTTTTTCCCAGCCATTTTTCCCAAATCCCATAGCAGCTTCTTTTGCACAGAAAGAGGGACGGAGAGAGAGAGCTCCATGTTTACCTAAAATGCAATTCTCCATTCCCGCTGCAGTTTTGCATTTATTATTGAGTGAAGGCAAGGGTCTGGGTCCCGGGTTGGAAAAACCCATTTTCCGTTTTACTTTACCACTTTGCCTTTGAAAATTGCACAAAAAATTGCAATCCCCCCTCCACTCCCACTACCCTGTATATATATACATATATATGTTTTCCTTTTTTTTGTATTTACGCATGGCAAATAAATGTTGAAAATAATATGATGGCTGCTGCTGGTGGGGTTAAGGAACTTTTTCTCAGCATCGTTTTCAGTTTCGTCTTTGGTTTTTTCTAGGGGTTTCCCTGCCTTTTTTTGGTGTAGTTTTTCAGTTATTTTCCTCGTTTTTTTCTTTTCTTTTTTTGGCTACCGCTCTGGTCTCATGTATTTTACTTCTTGTCTGCGTTTATCTGGCATTAGAACCAAGAAAAATTATGTTTGCAGTTCGGACCGCAGGCGGTGGTCCAAGAGCGGGTTGGGAAAAGTCAAAGGATGCTGGGAGGGGGAGGGTGAGAGCTCTCTGCCTCTGTCTGCTGTGCAGCAGATAATAAAAAAGAAGCCGCAGCGTCGCAGCTTTTCGTGGCAAGTGCCAAGCCAACGACCCTGAATGAAAAATTATGCTCAATGCTGTTTAAATAGTTCAGTTTTTCCGGAGGGGGCGTGGTTCAAGTGCAAGGTTCAGACTGGATTCGAGGTGACAAATGGGTTTTTCCCAATGAGAAATCTAAAAATGTTTAAATAATTGATGTTCCGCATTTGTATACCTTTTGAAAATATTAATATTAAGGAATAGGTACGAGTATTGTCTGGATAAAATAATAAAATCAAAGCTGAGCTGGTGCACAGTACGTATACTTGATATTTTCTTAGTTCTTTGTTTAACTTAAAATCTTAAACATAACTAAGCTTTCTTTTCATTTTAAATTCAGCAAAATTATTGAAATTTAAGAACAGCAAATTACAAGGGAAGAATTCCAAATAAACCCTTTATAATTAAGCTTCCTTTAGTCTAGTCTAGCAGGTGCACAGTGCGTATACTTGATATTTTCTTAGTTCTTAGTACAAGTTAAGATCTTAACCTAACTTAGCTTTCTTTACATTTAAAATTCAGCAAAATTATTCAAATTTAAGAGCAGCAAAGTTCAAGTGAAAGATCCCAAATAAACCCTTTTATATTCCAGCTTCCTTTAGCTTGAATTTTCCATTTCTTTTTGGTCGAGAAAAGATTTTCCCGACACCCAGTTGGGGAATCACCTAAAACTATTTGCAGACCATTGGACTAAACACTTTGGCGGCTGCTCTTCACGCACTTAATGGCCAAATAAAAGTTTCCTCGTCTAAAGGAAAAGCTGAGGCCAGGCTGGAAGGGAAAAACAAATCCTCGAGCGCCTGTGGCCATAACTTTCTTTCTGTGTGCCATTGAAATGAAATCTAAAATTCATTACGCATTTTATGCGTCAAAAGGAGATTGGGGATTGGCCAGAAAGATGGGCGGGGGTGGAGATGGTGGTGGTAATGAGGCGCGTGCCTGGTCTACGCACAGAACCACTTGGCCAAGAGTCCACCTCCCCCTCAATGCCACACCACCTCGTCCTGTTCCTGTTCCTTTCCTTTCCTTTTTTGGGGGCCAAATGGCATTTATGTCCCAATGGAGACACGCACAAAACGCGACGACAGCAACGCCTTTGACTGTTTTTCCCGTCTCCATCTCTCGTCTCCAGTTACCAGCTTTTCCTAAGGATTTTCCTGAACGAACCTTCCTCCCCCCCACACACAAATTTGCCCACCGGAATTGTAAGCTCAAGCGTCCGTGTCTCCTTTGTCGCTGGTGGTTGTCTTTGGGGAATAAGATGAATTACATGCTACTCCAGGCTGCCAGGCTGCCACCATCTCCATCTCCATTTCCATCTTCTGTAACGCCTTGAGATGCCACCACTTGAGTCTCCTCTATCTTCCAGCGCCCAGTTTTCCACCAGCTTCTCTGAGGCATGCAAAATCATGCAGATAACGCACAAAAAGGTACCAGAAACTAAATCCCCAAGCGAATAGTTTAGCAGCAGGATGTCGTTCTTCTTAAAACAGTGGAGCACAGGCTCAGAAAATAAAACAAAAAAAAAGCAGAAGGAGAAAGAAAATTTTCTAAAGATAAGTTTTAAATGAAAAGAGTGGAAAGAGTCCTGAGATGTGGGAAAACTAAGAAAAAACTAAGAGAAATGCAGACCTTAAAATATCCTTAGCTTGTAAGTGCAATTTATAGAAGAGGTACAATAATTTTGTTAAAAAAGTTGGGATATAATATGCAGAAAAATATGCATTTATTTTCTTTAGAAAATCACTTATACTGTCACCTTAAAGTCGTAAAAAATAAGCCTTTACAAAGAAAAACTCCAACAAACCTAATTTGCGGCTCACAATTGTCCTGTGGCGTGGGAAAGCGATCAGTAGGGTTGCCACCCCATGCTGTTCGAAATTTATGGAAATTTCCATTTAACAATTTCCGTCTCGAATCGAAAGCAGTGTGCCGGGGAAAATAGAGAGAGAGAGAGAGAGCGGAATCAACCGCACGGAAATCATGTCTACGCATCATTCTTTGTGCTATTACTCTACTACTCCACTGCTTGTCCCCTTTCTCCTTTCTCCTTTACCCCCATGGTACATTTATCTTTTTTTTTTCCTTCTCCTGCTTCTCCTTTTTTGGCATTACTGTATTGTATTTTTTGGTTTTGGTTTGCCGCTGGTGTGTGTGTGTATGTGTGATTTTGCGTGGCTGTGTGGAAATGTGTGATAAGCAGTTTCCGCCAGGGAATAGACTCCATATATATACATATCTAAATATAAATATATATAAATATATATGTACAACGTGGTAAGGATAGTTCTTTGAATGCCTATGCTTTGCCTTTTTTCCTTTTCATTGGCGTCGAATTGTCCAGTCTTACAATCGCACACTGAGGAGAATAGGAGAGTTCATTGGAACAGTGTTTTAATTGATTTATTTCTTTGCTTTGGTCACATTAAAGCTATTAATATACTAAGTATGACCATATGTATGATGCGTATAAGCAGCTGGTCACACTCTGTACAAAAGGACAAAATATTTACTAGCCCAAGTTCCATGTTCGCAAACACAAATCAAATTTAATCAAAAAATTCACCCTGAAATGTTCTAAAAAATTCTATCTAAAATCTATATTCACTTTTCTCTCAGTGCACAAATGCCAGCGGCACACTTAGACACTGGAAAAAGGGGGGTCCTCAGTCTTCAGAATTGAGCCACATCTTATAGTTGGGCGGGGCGGCAAAGGAAAAACGGAAGCTGTGGCTACTAATGCAAATATAATGGCAAATGTTTCGGAAATATATTTCACAAATAAAATTGATAAAGAACATGCCGCCGTTGCTGCCGTTTGCCGCCCTTAATCCACCCCTTCCCCCACCTTTTGTCCCTCAACCCTAAACAAATCCCATTGTATGCGGCGGCAAGCGGAAAACTATTTGCTCGCATTTTTCCTCACTTTTCCACTCTCCTTTATGCAGCAGCAGCTACAAACACAACAAAACAACAGCACAAACAGGACAACAAAAAAAAAGGAGAGGAGAGGAGAGGAAGACATCTCAAAGAGACGACTCCTCACTTGTGATTCCCAAGCTTCCCCCAAGTCCTTTGTATCCTTTTCCCTTCGGGTTTCCTTATCTATCAATCTATAACTTTCATCATATCTGAGTTTGGTCCAGGACTGTCCAGGGAAAAGCATGAAAATGTAGATTTATCTTGGGTCCAACTTGTTTTTATTGTTTTGAATTTTAGGGGAAAATATATGTGCTATATATACGATTATTTTTGGATTTGTTTTTATTATCAACTAATTTAAAGTTAATTGTCAAAACAAGAAAGAGCCCAAGACTCTTCTCCAAAGAATAAACTGACCTGAAACTACTGCTTACTAAAATTGCAGTCCTTATTTTTGATTTCCATTTATGTATTTAGAAGTGTCATAATCACTTAAAGAACAATTACAAAAATACTTCAGGACATCTTTTTTAAATATTTTTCCACAATAATCCCAATAAACCCTATAAATAATAAGCTAAATCTGAGATCTTCTCCAACTTCCCCTGACAGTTTACATTTGCATTTTGCTGCCACTTAAGCTCACTTTCAACGTCTTCATTTGACTTTTCCAGCTCACTTTCCCAGCTTCCTCCTTCATAATAAATATCAGTTACTTTTTTACGGCTCTCTCCATCAAATACTTTTCGCATAAGTTTATAGTAGTGGAAAGTTGAGACTTTCTTTCGCCCTTTCACATCCTTTCAATTTCTTTCATCGGTCCGAGTTTTTCCAGTTCCCAGTTTCCCAGTTTCCCATTTCCCAGTTCCAAGTTTAAGCCCCAGCTAATTTCTGTCCCTTTTGCCACCACCACCATCCACTTCCTATGGCCCTCTCGACTATTTTTATGATTCTTGAGCTTAAGTAATCGAAATAAATAAAGCGAAATCTGTGTCACAGCTCTTCCTGCCATGTGCCCGAGCAAAATGTAAACAAAATAAATAAGAAAACAAGACCAAAGCGATGACAATGGTATTCCCCAAAGAGCTTTAGAAGGGGAACCCCATCCATCCATCCATTTGTCAGTAGTTGCAACTATATCCCTTCATAGTCCAGGCAGAAGGGGTGGTGGGATAGGAAAAAAACGAAAAATCTAATATAAATTCCATTACAATTATATAAATTTCACTTAAGTTTGCAATAATTTGAAAGCATGAGACTCGGACTGAAACGAGTTAAGCGAGGGAGTACTGTACCGAGAGGGGGTAGGGAGGGGGCAGCAAAACGAAATGCATCATAAATTTTCATGTTGCTCTCGCGATTTTCTATTGTGCTCCACTGGAGAGTGGCGCAGCAATGGACATAAAAAGCCAAGCCCAAGACAGCTCCAACTTTCAACTGGAGTAGCACTAACTGAAGCTGCAGCCTCCTACACTGAGCAAAAATGATGTCTGTGTATACCTTCCTTCGAATCACAATTCTATCTCCCTTCAAGTGCAAGATGAGCTAGTATTTCTTCACATTTGAAATTTCTCTCAGTGCACTGGTTGCTCCACTGCTGAGGCAGCAATTCTGTGTCCAGCCATAAAGCAGCGAACATAACACAAAAAAAATGAAAACGAAAGAAAAATGAAGGCAAAAAATGCAATACAATTTTATTTTATGCAAGAAACAACGATGAGGGTGGAAGGCAGGCGAAAAGCCGGCGCTTTTTTGGTGAAAAATTGTAAATTCCCATTAGAATTGCGCCCGGAGTAGGAGGGAGGAGTGGGAGGTGGAAAACGCATCATGAAGGAAGGAAGAAGGTAAGCCGAGGAAATGAAATGAAACCAAACAAGAAAAGAAGACAATTTCGGCATGCCGGAGAGTGTATACCCTTGCAGTTTGTAATTGAATAATAGGATCAAATCGAAAATTGATCATTACTAAGCCTTAAAATAAAAGCATTATTTTAATAAAAATTTATCGACAAGCCAAAGTTTTATAAACGCCTGAATAAGCAAGAAAAATCATTAACTTTAATTCGGAGAGCTTTCCTTTGTTAGTATTTTATTAGGTTAATGAATCTGCATGATCAATTTAAATTTACTTATATTTTTAATTCACAATTGCACAAAGGCAGCTTTTACTGCTTTACAGTTTTCTAACTTTCAAACCTCAAACTTGGTAGCCACAAAAGTGGATCGTATTCTTCAAGTGGATCTCCTCCTCGTAGGATCCACTTAACAGATAGGATCAGAACCAGATATTTATAGACCAGAGGGGAGGGGGGAAAATGAGCATAGAAAGACAAAGATAAAAGCAGGACAAAATATACTTTTTTTCACTCACCCATCGATTCCAACTGTAAATTCTAATTGAAGGTTTTTGCAAACGAAAAAAGTCAAAAATTACGCAGTGATCTAGGCTATGTAAAACATAAAAAAACCGCGACAGGTGCCTGACCTCTGTTGTGGCGTAAACTAACTAACACTTTTCACTTTAAACATGAGTTAATACACATACACATATAAAAAAAATAAAAAATAATACAAATCACTGGAAAATATGCACTAATCTTGGCACTGTAAAAAAAATGAAAAAATATAACACAACAGAGGTTGTTCTTGATCTTTTCCTTACTTAACTAATACTTTTCACTGCACTTTAAACACTTTTGGCACCTGTCTTTACTATTGCGTCGTAAATTTTGCAACTTCTTTTTTCACCGATCTAACTGCGTCGAAGAACTGTTTGGCAATGATCAACGGGAACGAGTTGTGAGAAAGGGTTCGCTATATAACAATGGCGGCGAGAAAGGGAGTGTAAAGCTCAATTAATGTAAGATGGCCAACTTTCAAAAAGCTTAGCTTTCAGTTTTGACTTAAACCTGGATGCAATTAGCTAGTGCTAGAACTTATTTGTAGTAGTTTTTTAAATACTAAAGAAATAAATTAAATACTAAATAAATATGAAATAAGTTTGAAAGTTTTATAAAGAAAACAGAAAAATTCTAATTATAATCTATCCATTTCAGATCGTTTCTAAGAAAGCCATACAACAGTAATGTCGTACGATTTTAATAAATTAAAGTACGCAATTCTGGAATTATAACAAATGTTCAAATGTTATAGTAAACGACAAAGTAATCCGTATAAATGGAGATATACTCTACTGTTCCTGCTGATCACGGAATATACATATAAATTAAAGGATCACAAATGTCTCCTTTACTTCGTTACAAAACTTCTAACTAAAACTATAATACCCTGTAAGAGTATTAAAATGAAACGAAAAGCGGACTCCCAGGAAATGGTGGAAAAGCGGTGGAGAGGTTACCCTCTAAGTAGGTAAGTGTATGTTACATACATAAATAACTAACCGAAAATATAAGGAGAGCGAAAAACCAACAGAATAAAATATAAGTAGTAAAAAATATACACATCAAATCTGAGGGACAAAAAAATTAAATGAACATTTGAACAGTAAAACTTGTATAGTTTTAACTTTATGAATTACAAAATGAAATTGAAAATGAGCAGCATTTGGAAGATAGAAGGCAATAAAACAAAGTTTTATTTGTGGGAAATAGGGAATATATTTTTATAAAATAATTCAGTGACCTTTTAATACTAATATATAGTATTCATTTTTAATGAAATATTATAAAGAACGTCTATAAATACTGATATTTTTCGAAACCAATTAAAAAAATTATATGTCAAAGACAATCAATGTTATATAAGGCGTACTAAAACATAGTTTTTTTTTTATGAGAATTAAGAGCCAACAGAAATACATTATTAAAAATAATGTCTACATTTACTAATATATAGTATATTTATTTACTAAAATGTCCTGAAAAAGTAGCAGTACTTTTCGAAACAATTTCAAAGAATTAAATGTCAAAAGAAAATCATTGTTATTTCCACTTCAAGTGTCAATCTCTTATTTTTATAGCCTTGTCTTCTCTATATATTTATTCCACTGTTGGCCATATATATATACATATACACTCCTGTTCATAATTATACGACATCTATGAAATTTTTGTTTCAGCGGTCGTAGGAGAATGGAAACACACAGTAGATCAAAATAAAGTATGCCGAATAATAGCACAAGGAGTTGTGCACAAAATGCGCTATTCGTATCCTTGCTTGCATCACTCGTTTTCAAGTAACGGTAAAAAAGCACACGCGCCTTGATTTAGGCTACCCAGAAATTGTTTCAAAATGATACGACACATTTCATTATTTTTGTTTACAGCTAATATTTTATTGGTTTAATTGTTTATAAATAAATATTAATAGTTTATAATAGCGCCTTGTGCTTTTCCCACTTCAAAAATTCTTTTAGGCATTGAATTTTTAAGGTTTTTTAAGATATTTTGGTCCAAGAGAGACCATTGTCTTAAAATTTCATTTTTGAGACTTTTAACAGTCTGAAATTTGTTGTTAATGGCGTAAACTCGACTGGCTAAGATACCCCAGATGTTTTCAATCGGTTTAAGGTTAGGAGAGCAAGCCGGCCAATCCAAAACATTTATTTTATTGTCATTGAGGAACCGTTGCGTCTCTTTGCATTCGCATTATCCTGCATAAAAACATAATTTTGATCCTTATTTCGATCCGAAAATGACAGAGGACGATCTTGAAACACATTTTTGTAGTCTGAACTTTTAATTTCTGAGCTTGTAAAGCACAGTTCAAGCGTACCAGACGCATGAAAGGCTCCCCAAGTCATACCTGATCCGCCTCCAAAATTGCATGTTAGGAACATAAGGGGATCCTTACCCAAATCAAGCAAATAGGGACGAAACCCATCTGGGCCATCAAGATTACATTTTTTCTCATCAGAAAAAATGATCTAAAATGTAAAATATTGACAAAAACCTTTATAACCAAAATTGAGTTAAAATTCCATATCGAGGTCCAGTTTGTTTCCAAATTGTTTTCGGCAAACTGAAGTCGTGCTGCGGTTTTAATATCGGAATTTTTTTCAAAACTACTCTTACAATATTTTCGGAGCTTAGTAATGTTCGTCAGATAGTCCTACGGGACACAGGACGACTGCAACACGCAGAAAGTGAGGTACACGATGAAAAAGAATTGCTTGCATTGCTAAATACTCGACGTTTGTCGCGATCAGATAGCTCCGGCTTTCTTCCAGAGCTACGCCTGACACCGTACCCATCCACATTTTTCAAAAATTTGGTAATAATACAGCGTTTTCGACCCATCAGCCGGAATATTTGGCTAACATTAAAGTCAGACTCGTTATACGCCTTAATTTTTCCCTTCTCTCCTTCGCTTAAAAAGCTACCATGCGGCATTTTATTAAAAAATGAATAAAATATTTAACAAAATTATAAAAAAACCAATAAACACTAAACCTTCTTCTTTAGCCGCAATAATTGAAATGTGTCGTATCATTATGAAACAAATTCAGGGTAGCCTTAATCAAGGCGTGTGTGCTTTTTTTACCGTTACTTGAAAACGAGTGATGCAAGCAAGGATAAGAATATCACATTTTGTGCACAACTCCTTGTGCTATTATTCGTCATAATTTATTTTGATCTACTGTGTGTTTCCATTCTCCTACGACCGCTGAAACAAAAATGTCATGGGTGTCGTATAATTCTGAACAGGAGTGTATATATATATATATATATGCTATATTTTCTTTTTTGAGTCCAAGAAAAAGGCGGCGGCTGAAAATGCACACGGCAAAGTGCCTCCGCAGAGCTTAAAAGAAATGACTTCTTGTTCCGCCAGCAGTTACCACTTTTCCAGATTTTCCTCGCCATCTGCACCCCTATTTCTTCTGAAATTTTCCTTATATTTTCACTCTGTTAAAAGAGGATGGATTTTTTATTTTCCTTCTTCTACACTCTCCTCTCTCTACCTTTCTTTCTTTTTGTTTTATTTTGGTGCAAACGAAGTTTACGCGTGCTGATGCAGATAATGACAGTCAGTCAGTCAGTCAGAGAGAGAGGGAGAGACAGTGAGGTGCCCAGAGAGATAGTCGGACGTTGTCTGCCTTTTTGTGACTTGTCTTGTTACCTATTAAGAGCACACCCATATCCACACACACACAACACACACATGTGAGTGTGTGTGTGCCAAAGATGACTTCCTGTGCTCCTGCTTCTGCTCCTGTTCCTGCTGCTGTCCCTTGGAAATTCCTCCGAGCTCCGAGCAATTACACAGAAAGCATCGAGCATTGCAGCCAGGATAAAGATAAGGATAAGGATAAGGATAAGGATAAGGATAGAGGGATAGAGATAGGGATATAGGGACAGAGCATAGGGATAGTTAAACCAGGCTAAAAGCAAGGCTGCGGAAATACTGGTGGTCTGGTCCAACGACCTGAAATCTTTTCTCGGCTTCCTTTCCGCTCACGGCGCTACCATCTTCAGGCCATAATTGCTTGGCAAGTTAATAAGTGGCAAGTCAAAAAGCTTATCCTCCAGCCATTTCCCCAGCCAGTTTCCACCTTTCCACTTTTACCCACGAGACCACACACACACACAAACACACACGCATAAGCCATTCACTTGAGTTGCAAGTCGCTGCTGCTGTGTTGCACGTTGCAAGTTGCATTCCAGAAACTGCCCTGGTTTTTCTTTTTTTTTTCCTACAGCTCAGGCATTTTAATTAGCGCATTACCAGCGTGAAAGAGACGGCATCAGGCTGGCAGAAAGAGAGTTAATAATGGGGGATGGGGGGGGGGGACAAGGCACTCGACAATCGACAAACCCAGCACTCGACACCAATTTTTTTTTATGGCCAGATGTATAAGCGATACGGAAACACTAAAGGTACAGTGGATCCTAGATGAAGAGGAAAATGTAGAACCAAACTATACAAAACTAGAGGACCTTTAGGTTTTTCTCCAAATCGAAGTAATATTTTATAACTATTAGTGTTAGGAATATCAAATAATTGTGTTACTTTTTATAGATTTCAATTAACAAAACTCTTTTAAAAGGTGTTAGCAAATTATTGTATAACTTGAAGAACTCTAAAGTAGCTTTAGTATAATTTTCCCCCACTAATTGATGAATTAAAACTCTTAAAAGAAATTTTGAAAAATATAAACCAACAGTCTCTTGCTAATTTTTGAATTATTTTTATACTCTCCGCCCATTTTTCCCCCTCCCAGAGGCATTTGCTCACTGTCAGCCGCACACTTTCGACTGCCACTGTGTTTGCCAATATTCGCTCACCTTTTTTTCTTTGGGCTAATAAAACTCAGCGGAACTTGAACAAAGTTGCCGGGTGAGTAGTGAGAGGGCTAAAATAGGGAAAATAAAACGCCAAATTCGAAGTCAACTTGCCAATCAATGTTCGCAGCGGCGATAAACGATTGCTGTTGCAAGTTGCATGGCAACAAAAAATATGTAAAAAAAAAAAAAATAGGAATAAACGGAAGTGGAAAAGAAGCAAATATCCTAGCAGATTGACTACAGAGAGAGAGAGGGTGAACTTTTTCTAGGACCTTGTCCAAGAGGATAGCGGGCAAAAAATGTCCTTTCAGCTGGCAACTTTTGTCAGGTGGAGTATAAATGATGTTGCCACTGCTGCTGCTGGTGCTGCTTCTGAATAATATTGAACACTTGCCCGGAAATCAATTTCAATTTCAATTCCAATTCCAATTTCTTACTTAACATTTTGATTAATGCAGCAGGAATGCAGCGGGAATATGCAAAGTTTGTGGCAAGCTGCTCCTGCATGCCACTTGACACATGCTTAAGTATACACACACACACACGAAGGAAGGACTTTACCAGGTCCTGGAGGAGTTTACAGAAGCAATAGATAGGGATAAGGCCAGCTGCTTCCGATTTCGTTTGCCATTTGGCTTTTTGCGGTTTCCGTAAAGCGAATCCAAATGTTGTCAAATAATATTTACCAGAACCCATGGGAAATATATGTTATGTGAGGAAAGCATCTGCCAGTCATGATGAAATATATATATGTACATATATGGATAAAGTGGAGTGTGAATAAGATTTGAAAATTACAAATTTACTTAGCAAGCCAAGCGGGTAATTCCTACAAACATTTAGTACTCAAAAAGCATCAGGAAATATAACGAAAAGTTTATTTAAATATATACATATGATACAAGAACTTTAAGATTTGAATACTACAAATTTACTTAGCAAACCAAGCGGGTAATTCCCACAATCTAAGCCAGGTCCTTTACATTAAATACTTAAAAAGTATGAGAAAAACCCCTTTAAATAATAAGAAAACTTGGCTAAAATATATTTAATACAACTCTTAGATTTGAAAATTATAAATTTACTAAGCAAACAAAGAGGATAATTCCTACAAACTAAATCCTTTACATTTAGTACTCAAAAAGTAAATATAACGAAAAGTGTATTTAAATATATACATATGATACAAGGACTTTAAGATTTGAATACTACAAATTTACTCAGCAAACCTACAAGCTATATCCTTTACATTTAGTACTCAAAGAGTATCAGAAAACCCCTTGAAAAAATACGAAAACTTGGCTAAAATATATTTAATACAATAATTGACTTTTAGATTTAAAAATTACAAATTTACTCAGCAAACCAAGAGGATAATTCATACAAACTAAGCCATATCCTTCACATTTAATACTTAAAGAGTATCAGGAACCCCCTTGAAATATGACTAAAATATATATAACAAAGGTATTAACTTTTAGGTAAACCCCTTCTGGTTTCTCCAGAGATTACTGGCAATTTGCATTTTACCCCTTTTTGGGGCTAGAGGGGTCAGAGGTCAAAAGGAGTCACTCTTCCTCCCTCCCCGTTGAGTGCCAAAAGTTTCAAATTACACGCCTCGCAGCTCAACAGCTCAACGGGCGGCGACAAAACTTAACGAAAATAAATAAAATATATATAAAGGACATTGAAGCGTAACAGTTTTCCAGCTAAGGAGCAGAGGAAAAGCGGCGACATGTTCAATCTGTCCAAGTCACGGCGTCTGCCTTTCATTCCGTCCAATCGTCCCATTCAATCCGAATTCGAACTTTATCGGCCATAATTCTCAACTGTCCGTTTATGTCTTTGTTGCTATGACCCCTCCTTTCCTTTTCCATATAAATATTAAATACACTGAGAGACAATTGACTAGAGAAGGTTGGTCTTAAAGGGGTTTCAAGAGAGGATTTTCTTTCCGAAAGATCTCTCTAAAATATGGGCCTGAATATCTCAACTCCTTTTTTGATCTCGGTTCAGATAATTGAATGAAATATCACTAGTAGACAAAACAATCATATCTTAGTTGGAAAACCAGAAACCAGAGACCTAAAACTTTCAATATTGAAGCTGGAAAACTGCGAACCGTAAAAGATACAATTCATAAAGCCGGCGAACTCGAACTCAAAGACAAAAGTTAGACAAAACACTTTTGCCGAGGAGACGTGGTGGAAAACCGTTTTCCAGATAGCAAAATCACGCAACTCTCGCACACACGCACATGTCCTGTTGGGGAAAACTTTGTGTTGGTCTTTTGTTGTTTGTATTTTGTTTAGATGGCATAAATTAGATACGTGCCCGCCCCAAAAGAGCCAGCCCCGTAAATCCTTCTCGATTGTTTGAGCTTTAAACAAACAAAGACGGGGACCAGAAGAGCGGGGCAAAAGAAAATGTCACAGATTATGTCGCCAGGATCTCTCTCTGCTGGTCCTTTTGCCCATCATAACGGGACATCGGCCATCCTGCTGTTTGAACGGCAAAATGGCCAGCAATTTAAACATTTCCCCGCCATCATATTTGCTCTCAACTTGACGGCCAAAAATGGGCAAATGGCAACCGACAACCGACAACTGGGGAAAAACTGCTGCAAATTGCAGTTTGGACTGGACAAACAATTTTCTGATTAATTTCAAGTTTTATGTAAACGGTTGAAACATTCCATGATGCCCTTATGAGTGGCCCCACCACCCCCCCAAAAATTGTTTGGCCATTGCCATCAGCAGGATTTTCCCGCTTTTCCCGCCCAACAAGTCGGCGAAATGAAAACTTTTCCTCTCCACTGAATGGCTAAGCAAACTGTAGGCATGGCGAGAGATCTAAATAAATAATTAGTTCGCATTTATTTCATTAGACATTAGACATTAGACAAACCGGAATCCGAACCCAAAAACTGAATTCGTATCCGTCTCCAAATCCAAAGACTTGTATGTGGGGGAGAAGGCGAAACTTTTGCAGATAACTAAAGACCCTAAATGGGGACAAGCCATGGGGGGAAAATGACTTTTGGAAACATGTGTGCTTTAATTTCCCCCAGAATGTCATCCATTCCAAGTAATTTATCTAAATAATACTGGGCTGGGTTTTCCATGGGCAAAACTTGGTGTCAAAGTTGGGGAAGAAAAATGTAAAACAATTACCAAGACTTATTCATGATTTAGTGTTTGTTTTTTTTTAACTTATTTTTTATAATTTAAATAAGACACTTAATACAAGAAATTCTTGGACTAATTGAGACCATTTCCTTGGCATATTTAGCTCATCAAATCTCAAGTGAATTATGAAATTTGCGATTCACCTTAGCTCTTCATTATCCCATCGTCTAATTAATCCGTTAATCCGTTTTAATCTTGTTCAATTATCCCCCGCGCTTTGATCAGTGTCCATTCAAAGGAAATCCCATCCACGATGCTCTGATTTTATTTTCCTCTACCCCCCATTTTCCCCCCTTTTCGCATTCCCAGTCCGCTTCTGATGATGAAACTTTCAATTAGCGCCAAGTGTAAAATGGAGCAGCGGTGGCATCATTTTCATCAAATTACCAGTGACACCGACAACCGATTCCCTGGCGCACATCCTCCCTTCGCCGTACCCCCCTCACCTTTACTAATTCCACCCCCCCCCCCCCCCTTGAATTTCCCCTGGGGGGATGCCACGCCCCCTGCTCTTTATTTTCACAGCGTGTTCATCTCTTCCGTTGCCACAGTCATTTTCATTTCTGGTCGACGATGACACAAAATGTCGGTCACTTGCGGCTTACCCTAAAACATCCCCCACCGCCCCTCGCATTTTCCACCCCCTCTCTATATATATTTTCCTCTATTTCCCGCCCCTTCCCCTTCTCCTGCTCTGACTTGTTGTGCCCAATTTGCAGAATGCTGCAAATAGCCAGGAAAATTACCTCATGCGCATTTTCTTATTACAGAAATGTGCATAAGAAAATGGACGTAATGAAAAAATCTGAATAACAACAACAGCAGGAAAATGTTGGTAAGGAAAAATTTTCAGAAAGGAGATGAGGGGTGAGAGTGGGAGTGGGAGGAGAAACGGAATGGGAAAAATAGTCGAAGAAGAAAGTACCTGTAAGATAGAATTTAACGGAAATGAAACAACTTTCTTTGAAAATTAAATTAAATATTTAAATGGAATGAATGGGAATGGGGAAATATAACAAAATTCGGAGAGGGGAATGTATGAAAATGAAACTGAAGAGAGAACGACAAAAGGAATGAAGGAAAAGAGAATAAAGAAATTAAGTATTTAAATGGGATGAATGGGAATGGAGAAATAAAGAAGCATTTAGAAAAGAGAATGTATGAAAATGAAACAGAAAGAGAGAACGGCTAAAGGAATGAAGGAAAAGAGAATAAATAAATAAAGTATTTAAATGGGATGAATGGGAATGGAGAAATAAAGTAGCATTTAGAGAAGGGAATGTATGAAAATAAAACTGAAATAGAGAGCATCAAAAGGAATAATCAGAAAATATGAAAATATGAATAGCAAGATTTATAAACTAAAACTAAAATGAACATCTGATTAAAACAGAATTACGCTAAGCAAACGGAGCAAAAAGGAACAACATGAAATGTAACGACGTGAAAAGAACTCGATTAAATTACAGCAAACCGTCAGAAACAAAATCAAATAAAAAGAACGATCACATCTAAACGACACAAAATCAAAGGTAACAAAATGGCAAACAATACCAAATGGAACATAAAAGAGATACCACAAACTAATTGCATAAACGTGAATTGAAACAAAACGAAATGAAATGAAATGAAAGTTGAGAATAGAAACTAATGGAATCCGAAATGGAGAAGGAACAAAAGGCAAACTATGCGTGGAGCCTCTGGTAATCAAATAAGTTCCCATGCGAAGAGAGCACACACACAAAAGGTGAAGCCATGCAAATAATGAGATAAAACGAGAAATGCAATGGAATGGAACAGGAGGAAAGTCGAGTCACCTGCCCTGCATTTTCTCATTTTCTTCTCATTTTTTTTTCTTTTTTGCATTTTTGAGTGTCTTTTTTTCTGTTGGTAGTTTGTCGTTTTTGTTTGTTTTTGCCCCACATTTACTCGTTCTTTGGGAAATACCTGGCTGCAAATTGAAAATACCAAAGCATGGAAGAAACACAGGACAACAGAAATGGGAACCTGGAGACAAGGAACAAACGGAATGCAAATGACGCAAAAATGGAAATGGATGGAAATTGAAAAGTCGAGTGCACGGGTGAGACAGAGAAAGAGAGCGGAATAGAAACAACGATGGCAATGGCGATAGCAAGGAGCGAGGAGCAAAAGTGCGCTGGGCAAAATGAAAAATAATTAGCGCAATTAATGACCACGTAATTAGCGCTTCAAATCCCCACTGCTCACTGCTCACTTCTCGTTCTATGATTTTTCCATCTAGCCATCCCACTCTGCCACAATGTGTGCAGTGGCACGTAAAGTGAAACCGACAGCCCCCCGCACTTTCCGCGCTTTTCCAGCCTTTCCTTCCTCTTACCCCGACTTGCCACCACCTTCATTAATAGGTAGCTGCGGCTACGTTTGATAACTCTATCGCGGTCCGGTTGCCACTGATTTTTCCGACCCCCCGTCCTCATCCTGCCCACCGACTTTTCCATTTTCTCGGCCGTTGTCAGTAGGAGGGAAAAAAAGAGAAAAAGAGATCCCAACGACACGCTAATGAATGCACGATGGCCCCGTTTTCATTCCGAAAAGGGGGTTGCCATCGGAAATGCAACTCTGTCATGGCATTTCTTCATCAGCATTTGAGGTTAGCGGAAAAATCCACGCAGATCGGCGGAAAAGCGGGCCAAATCGGGGCGCTGGATGGTCGGTGGCTAATTAAAAATGGCCTTTGATTAGGCTAAAATGTTAAATTAACATTAGTGCGCGCTAAGAGCCGCTTTCGGTTAAGTCAAGAGGAATAGGGGAGAACACAGTTTAATTTAGGTCTATGGGAAATTAGGAAAAACAGATGCTGTTTCAAGAGGGAGGTTATAACCTGATATGCTACATATATTTTCCTCTTTTTTACAACTCTTTACTAAGTGATGTTTTTACCTTCTTATAGCTTTACTAACAAATTGAAGTTAAATAAAGACTCAGGAAAATAATATATTATTATAAACCTATTTTTCCTACACCACACTTCTCATAATTTGAAAAAGAAAAAGCAGCATCAAGTTCCAAATTTTCTGCTGCTCAGCGTTATAAATTTTTCAATGGCTCACATGAGGAAATGCGAAAATATGCGGCCAAGAGGTATTTCTTCCGCGACGGAATCCTTCCAATTCCTTTAACTTATAAACAACTTAAAAATTCATTGTCCACACATGGTGCCTGGGTGCCTTTGGTGCCTCGGTGTCCGGATGCCGGATGCCTGAAGCAGAAGCTGAGGCCAAGTCCTTGTTGGCTTGCGAATGAAAAACGAAAAACTGTCATCATGTGACGGGAATCAATCTAAAGTCATTTTATAACCCGAAAAGTCATAAATCTAACTTTAATGTTTTAAACGTGACTGCGGCAAGGACCTCCCAGGACCAACACCAACACCAGCAGCACCGCCCACTGTTTCATACATGTGTAACGAAGTCGAAACGAGCGAACAAACCTCCGGCATTGAAATTGGAAAAGTAAAACAAGCAAATGAATGTATTTCCGTTTGGGATTTTTCACTTTCCGGCTAAAGCTAAAGCAAAGTCCTGGAAAAAGAGGGGGGCGTGGCGAAAGAGAGAGAGAGATGGGGCCCAAACACTATAAATGACAAAACGAATTCAAGGAAAAGTCGTCGGAGCTGAGACAGGAAAATAGATAGAAAATTTTATTAAATGGGCATCAAAACTATTTGGCGTGTCCTCCAAGGCAGCGAGTGTGTGTGTGTGTGAGTGCGGAAGAGGGTGGCTTTTCCGGTTTCTTGAACGCAAGGAAGGGGAATCCCCCGTAGATCCCTGTACCAAATGGCATAGCATACTAACGTGCGCCACACATAAAACTCAAGCACCGCATGCGGTCAACGAAGGTGAAAAAGAGATGGCCTGGCCTGGAGATACACGACACGACACACACACAAGAGTGTGTGTGAGGGGAATGTGAGGGGTTAGACAGGAGGCAGGATGCCAGGCAATGTGTGACAGGATTAATTAAGTGGCGGCAATGGAATCGTGTCCATAACGAATTGTGAGATTAATATGGGTGGTATTTTTTCGGGAGACCTAAACTAAAGCACCAGATAGTTCCTTAAAGATGCAAATATCTAGAATATATGATTAGGTAACTTCGGAATTAAAGTGATCCTCGCTTAAAATTAAGCTTAGTGATAAAGAAAGATATAAATTCAAGTAAAATGATCAAAAAATCATAAGAAAATCAATTCATTTTCTTCTTCCTTAAATATCCCCCTCAAAACCTAAACTAAGGACATTTTAGAGCTCTCACTAAGACCTTTTTAGCCTTCCAAAGGACACCCATTTTACGGCTTAGAGTTAGTATTTATCGCAACTCAACTATCGCTTAAAATAATCCCTTTTATTGGGTAAAGTCACATTACAGCAATCGTTTATGCAATGCTGCCGATGCTCTTTTTTACTGCCCATAATTTCATGGATAAAAATTGCACTCACTCTTTTTGGGCCAGAATCAAGGTCAAATTATGTATGGCTTTTATGCCGCTTCTTTTTTTTTTGGCAGAAAGCAAATCGAATATGCCCATTTCAGGCCAAATCCAATGGCCATCAAAGTATAATAACCAACAAACCGAAATCGCATTTACAGATATAGATTTTCCCAGCGTCCCCTCTGTCACAATTTATCGCCCAAGGGGGGAAACCCCCAAAAGATTCTTTGCAGTGTGTGTGTGTGTGTGTGTGCTCATGTGTGTGTAATTTAATCAATAAGAAAATCGTCTTTTCACTTACATACACATCATTACATTTGGGCGCATAAATTGATGATGCTCCGAGGGGGAAAATTTCACGTTTCACATTCACGTTTACGCTTACCTGGAAAATAATAGCAAGCAGAAAAAGAGGAGAAAAAAAAGTGAGGAAAATGAGAAAACTTTGGAAAAGATATACCAAACGATTTACGGGGCAATAAATGGTACATTTATCAAAAGATATGCTCAAGACGCTTATGTAAATTAAATGTATTTCTAATCAAATATAATACTAAGTTAAAATATATATTTTATATTCAGACAGAATCATAAAAACTTCTTCAACTTCCCTTCCATATAATTTGATTTCGAATCAAATTTCCCATGTTCTCTGGGGGATATTCTCAGAACCTCCGACTGGTCATGAAACGCACTGTACACGTGCATATTTGGTTCTCATTTTAAATTCAATTTGCGGTCGAGTGTGAGATTTTTGCCATTGTACTTGGACGCACGTGCGACAATTGTTTGAGCTGTTTAATCACAATGCGGTTCTTCGGTCTGTCTTGTCGGTCGATCTGATGGTCCGTCGGATTCGTTTTGGCTTTGGGTCATATTTAATTCATTTTATTATTATTGTTATTGTCCTTGTTTTGCTGCAAAGAATATTGCTATGGTTATGGGAGCTCTGCAGAGCGAGCAAGCGAGGAAACTGAGGAGAGAGAGAAGGTGGCACAAAACTAAGCACAATTTATAATGATGCAAACGGCGGTGAGAATTTTCCAATTTAACAAACAATTCAATTAATGCAAATTACAATAGGAATTGGCCCTAATGAATATTTTATGACAAAACTAATTTCATTTTCATATATAATGCTCGAACATCCTGATGGCGAGAGAAACACAGCAGATGTGGGCATCGATTGTAAACAGTAAACTGTAAATTGTAAATTGTTTACACGCCGCGGGGCCCATAAAATGATGAAAATCACCTACCCCCCCCCCAAGCCAAGTAGCTTTTCCTCCACCTCCTCCTCATTTTCCTGGGCTTCAAGTCCCCGTGTCCTCCCTCCCACCCATTAAGAGGCAGAAATCTCTTCGCTTATAATTGCCACAAATGTTGCTGCGACATCACAAAACGACCATAGAGGAGGTGGACGTGTCCTGGCTTCGTTATCCTGGCACAGGACAGGATACTGCCGTATGAAAGAGACGGAGAAAGGAGCTAGTCAGAAAATACTAATTGTCCTGGGTGTCGATGACAATGTCAGCTACAACGCAGACATCATTGCCCATCTTCATATCCTTTTGCCAGACATTAATGTATATATATATTCAAATTCAAATACGGTAAAAACGAAAAATAGATACTAGTAATTATGTAGGAGAATATTGTAATTAATATGGAATGTAATATACAGCAAATGTTGGGTTAGTTAAGGTTCAAGATCCTTTTTTGAGGGGTCGCATAGAAGCTCTTTTGGCACACTGATTGTTTTCTGCTTCCTTGATTGCTGCCTATATTTGCGTTAATTGTTGCAGGTTGCTCTCGTAACTGCTGTTGCTGCTGCTAGTGCTTGTGTTGCTTATGTTGCTCCTCTTGCTTGTGTTGCTGCTGCTGCTGCTGCTACTGCTGCTACTTCTACTATTGCTATTGCTGCCACTCTTGGGCTTCATGAAAACTGTTTTGCAATTATGCCGCTTCAATGACTTTTGTTTTTGGTGTTGCTAATGCTGCCACTCCTGCTGCTGCTGTTTTTCCCTGTACAAATTTTTGGGTTGCTCTCAGGGATGTGGGTTTTCCCCCTGCAAATGTTGATCCTGTAGCTACTGGTATTACTTCTACCCCTTGTTGCTAATTTTCTTATTGCTTGGTTCCTTTTGCCTTTCTTGATCCATGGGAAGTGGCTGCTGTTTTGTGTTGCTGCTGCTGATATTGCTGCTGCTGCTGCTGCTGTTGTTGCTACTGGTGCTCGCGGTATTGCTGCTACACCTTCGATTTGCTGCATTCGATTTTTTTGACTCTTATTCTTGATTGTTGCAGACGTTATTATTGTTGATACCTTTGCTGTTGCTGGCTGCTGGAGTTGCAGTTGCTTCCATAAGTTGCTATAGTTATTGCTGCTGCTGCTGTTGCTGCTGTTGTTGCTGCTGCTGTTGCTGCTCATATTGTTGCAGCCATAGTAGTAGTAGCAGACGCTGTTGTTGTTGTCATTGGCTCTTGGCTGGTGGCTTCGCTTTTGGCCTTTTTCGTTTCGTTTTTTGTACCAACTTTGCCAATTTGGATATCGTTTGGTGCCCGGGGGCCAAAAAGGGTCGAAAAGGAGGCCCGTTTCAGCCAAGGCTGTCTGTGTGTGTGAGTTCTTGTTGTTGTCGTCATAACGTTTATTAATAAGTTTGGCGAGCTCAGTTGTTACCATGCTGATTGTTGCTCCTGCTGTGTTTTCTCCCATTTTCCTCTACATTTTTTGTATCCTTTGGGGAAGGGGTCATGGGTTATAGCATGACTTGTCAGGAAAAAAAAGGAAAACAAAAAAACCAACAGAAAAATCAAGAAAAATAAATAAGGAAAAAGTCAAGCAAAGAGAATACCATGAGACGACATCGACATCGGCGCAGGGAATTAGAGCAAAGTGCACTTTTTGATGACTTTTGATTTGTTTTACGATTCAGCCTCGACTATGAATATTTATTGTCGTGCTCGGTGGCCATTTTCCGCTTTTCCGCTTTTCCGCCTGCCGTCTGTTTTGTCCCCTTGTCTTTAAAATGCACGAAATATGTTTGCATGGCAACACAATCCATCAGGAACAAGCAGTCCTCCCCCCGCAAAACCCAACTTTTTAATTGATGTTTATTTAACGTTCAGCATAATTAACTTGTGCTCGAGCATAATATTTAAGGGATCGTAAACGGGCATTTTATGCGAGACATTAAATTGAATTTGGAAGAGCTTAACTGCCACTACAATCGGCTACAGAGATTCACTTAGGAAGATATATCGGTTAGAGATGGCACAGCAGCGATAGTTTTATTGATAATTGTTAGGAGATTTATTTATATTTACAGGGATTGCTTTTAAATATTTAAGAATTCATATAATTTTTTTTAAGTATTAACAAAAATCAATAACTATTGCTTGTCATCTCCAATTCGCTCATAGATTTCCTCTTTGACATTTGGTGGGAATTTTTAAGCCCCTTCCTGTGATTTCCCGAACGTTTCGCGGGGCTTTAAACAATGCCATAAACGTGGGCAAAAGATCGCATTAACACTGCTGCTTGCTACTGGCACTGCAGGAGGTCCTGCAATTTTCCCACCCACTTTTCCGACCGGTGGTGACTGGCTATGCCCCTTCCCCCTATCTAGTTTTGTCTCCGGTTCTGGTATTTGCCTTTACGACTTTGGGTCGTAAAAACCAGAGAAAGACTGCCCCAAAAAAAAGGAGGAAAAATGTCGTGAAGGAAAATAGAATTATGAGCGGGGGGAAGAGCGTGGTGCCAAAAGACGCGCAGGAAACGTGGGAAGGAAGTAAGGACTTGGGCTAATGATAATAATACGCATAATAATGTAACCAGCCACAAACAAATTTGATTTGCTGGCTCTCTATGGCGACTACAGTGCGTTTCAGGACCATAAATCAATTAGGCAACGCTTAGAGGGGGGCAAATTATCAACATTTTTGTTACAGTAAGGCAACTACACATATATACCATATATAATTTTTTCCTATTTATAGCAATTAGTTGATGGCATAGCACTGAGAAATTATTGCAATTGCCAAAAGAAAATTATATATATACATTACAGCTGATTTCCTGACAGGATATAGCAGCAACACTTTGACAATGGATTGGTTTCCTGCAACATCATCAATCAACGCACTGAAACCCATCTCCCATGTATTAATAAATTGCACTTGACAACGTTCACTTATTAATTTCTTTAGAAAGTGCACAAGTCAACCATTTCCCCAGCCTTCCTCAGCTGTACGTGACCAATAACAGGGAATTTTCCCAACGTAAATGATTTGTCAGACGAAGTCATTGTAGAGTCAGTGGCCTAAAAACGACCATTATGAAGTTGCTCACTTGATCGTGCGATGTACTTTCCATGTTGCTGCTGTTGCTGCTGTCCAGCACTTAGCACGTTCAAAGGCCTGCCTGCAACAATGCAGCAAATTAGCACATGGGGGGCGGGGGGAAAGGGAAAATCGAGGGGATGGGAAAAACCAGAGGAGCTGGGGAAAGCGATCTCATAGGGGGCGAGGCAGAGTCAAGCGCCAAGGGTGGCGAGTGGGTTTGATGTTGTCCCGCGTCTGGCATTGATTGCCATTTCCCAGCTAATGATGTGTGGAAAAGTTTATTTGTCCAGTAAACAACACGGAAAATGCTAAATAAATACACACAGATAAACAAGGCGAGGGGAAAAACGAAAAACACAAAACTGAAACAGAAACAGCTAAAGAAAAAGAACTAGAAAATACAAAAGAAAACAAAGAGACAGACACAGCAAAAGCAAATGCAACTAAAAATCTTGTAGAAAATACAGGTATTTTCTAATATTTTTACTATAAAAATAACTATGAAATATATAACTCAAAAGGGAAGATATTCTTTATTTAAATTCATTTTTAGTTCAAATAATTACTTATAATTTTTATTTAAAAAAAGAAGTCTGTAAAGTACATGGTGAGTCTAGTTTTTCCATTTTACAGGGTATTACTCCAACTTGGACCTGGTCAAAACTGCATTTTGGCCAGATCTTTGATGCGTTGATTCCCAAAATGCCAAAACAATGAACAGACAAATGAAATTTATGATGCCTGCTAGCTTGGTGGTGGCGAAGGGGGGGAAATCGGGAAAAATCATGTCAGGTTGAAAATTAGCAGCGACCCCGAAACGAGCGTTGAATGCATAAATTCCATAGAAACTAGGACAGCCGAAACGGTTGGACAGGCAACAGTATAAAGTACAGTAAAGCCTGAATAAAATCAAATTGTTTCCAAAAAAGACAACCCTTAAAGTATCTATGTAAATGTGACCATTATTAGACAATATCTTAAAGAAGATAATCCATAAAAATTTGTTAACATCAAACATAATTGGCGCCCAATGCTGATGGTCATAAAAATTCGTTGTTCGGTTGACTCAAAGCCACCAAATATACGACGACACACATGGCGTATACGCAATATGTGTGTGTTTTTTTTTTGCAAGGCGATTAAAGGGAAATGAAGGCAGTGAACGCTTTGATTTGTCAGGGATATAAAAATCAAACACATGCCTATGTCTATATAGGACTTTATCTGAATAATACGCATATATACATATATGTATTTATTAGCCATAAATGTTGGCAACTTCATAAATGGCTGGGGGGGGGAATGGGGAATCCCCCCATAAATCTGCTGCTAAACTGCTTAATTTGCCATTTGGTGCAGTTTTTGCGCAAAAACGATTTTAATAAATTCATAACCACAGAATGTGCCATGCAGCCGAAATTAATTTCATAAAATCGCATACACTCGCAACGCACATGTGCGAAATTTAAATTAATGAGGCGCAACTCTGCCACGCCCACACTGTGCCCCAAAATGTAGCAAGAGAGAGAAAGAGAGCAGCAGAGCTTTGCAGAACTCATTTTGGTGGGTGGAAAATGGCTTATATTTGGTCATTCTTTGTCAAATATTATATATGCTATATATATGGAATATTATCTGAAAATTCATTTAATTTCATTCATTCTAGCATTAAATAAATCTATGTAAATCAGGGAGAGAGAGAAAGTACTTAGTGGAATTGTTAGACATATTTTTACAAAACACTGGCAGTTTTTAACTTGATTTGCCTATGAAATTCTTAGTTTAATAATTAGATTTAATATAATATTATGAATGACAAGTGCAGATTAAGTCATGATAAGAAGTCCTTAAATAAATACATTTTAAAACCATTCACAAACATTCATTTGCTCATAAATTTCATGTATAATAATAATAAGCTAACTATAAATTATGAATATAAATATATAAATTTAACCTGAGGTTATCTTCGAACTAAAAAACTAGAACTTAGTTTCTGAATTAAATTTAATATAACAAAAGTCATTATATGAAGTCATAAAGTAAATACATTTCAAAAGCATTCAAAATGATTTATTTGCTGATCAACTTCAGGGTCAAATTATGAATATAAATGTATAAATTAACCTTAGGCCATCCTCAAACTTAAAAACTACAACTTCTAATCCCAAATATTTAAACATTCTTTCCCATATATCCTTGTCAAGATTCTTCAAAGAACATTTGTTGTGTTATTTTACTTTCTTGTTGTTTTTTTTATGTGCTCTGCCTTGAAACAATTTTTAATTAACTGCAAAGAGCTGCGGCATGTCAAGTATTGTTTGTATGGCAGGCTATTTATTTATTTATTAAATTTTGCACAGTTTTTTGGGGGGGTGGGGACCATCTCTTCCAAAAAGTAGTCTGTGTGTGTGTGAGGCCATTTTGAATTATTTATTTCTGGTACAAATAAAATCGGCTTTGTGTGTGCTGCAACTAATTACACACACACATATACTGGGGCGTATTAAATATGAATTATATTTTTGGGAGCCACTTCCGTTTTTGAGCCAAGTCAACAACCATTTCTCGCAGCGTCAATCAGCAAATGTCTCATCAACATCAACGTCATCAACCCCGCTTAGCAGTGTAAGTGTGTGTGTTGGAGTATGCGTTTTACGCTGGGAAGTAGGCAATACTTTTTTGCTGACCTCAAAGAAAACAAGAAAGACTTCAAGGAGAAGAAAAATTTGAAATAATAACCATATTTGAGATCAAAAATTAGTGAAATTATATATAAAAAACTACAACAATTTAGTATTATTATTATTATTATTATAATTTCTTATACTTTCCTTTAATTGATGAAAATCGAACTAATTTTTAATAAGCATTTCCCCTTTATAGATATGATACAAATCTATCTCAACAAACTTACGATAGGAACAATCACTCTAAGCTAGACCCTTTTCCATATGGAGACCTATTAACCCAACTTTTCTTTGGTTTTTTTCTTCTTTTTTCTACCCACTCTGCTTTTCTTTTTGCTAGCTTTTCCCGTATTTATTTGTTGGTCGTTGTCGTGGTTTCCGGATTTTGTTTTGTTGCAAATGTTCGCTGTTCCATAGGCATTGTCAGGCCACGCCCACTGCCCCCATTTTAATGCCGGCTTTTCCCGCTTTTCCTGCACTTGCTACCCGCTCCCTTCCCTCACTCCCCTCCCCCCGATTTGTTCCCGCTATATTCCTCATGCGGTCGACGATGCGACAACGTTTTATTAATAATACTTGAAGCACTGATGGGGTTACGAGGAAATGTTGCAGGCAGTCGGCGCTTTTAATGCCCCACATAAAGTCTCCGTTGCCATCCATGGTTGTGTATGTGTGTGTACTATATATATGTATGTTTTTTGTACTCTATATAGTATGTGTTTTGTGGCAAATGAAAGTGGCAAATGGCAGCTGGAAAGTATAGAAAGTGGAAAGTGGAGCGTCTCTCGTCGTCATCGTCGTCGTCGTTGGCTCATCTGACGCTCGTTCAGTATTGCATGGGTATTATGTGTGTTTTTTAGTGTGTCATTGCTAGTTGTTTGTGCATTGCCCGTGAAAAAAAAAGAAAAATATATGAGAAGAGTAACAACGTCACTGAAACTGAATAAATAAAAGAAATATCCGTAATAATGCCGCAGGCTTAGTAGGAACACAACAACTAAAAAAAACACAATAAGAGTGACCCACCTTTGTAACTATTTGTTGGTCTTAAGTCCTGGTTTTTCTGGACAGGAAAGATTAGCAAAAAAAATTCCAGAAACTATATATTCTATATATGTTTCTTTGAAATCTGAGCAAATAGGATTTAAATAAAATATAAAAGATAGAGGAGAAAATTAAGGGATTTGGGAAGAGCTTTTTATGAACTGCTTTAAAGAAATATATTTGAAAATATTCTAAAATGAATTAAGCTAGCATTAAATAACTATTTTCATTCAGAAATATTAAATATTATATTTCCTTCAAGTATATAATAAATTAATATCAAATGCTTGCAATAATATAACACTATTCTTTTTACCTTTAATTAATTAATATAAAATGCTTGCAATAAGATTACAAAATTTTGTTTACCTTCAATTACTTATGTTAAAATGTAACTTAACATACAAAACTGTATACTTTAAGTTTAAATATATTTCCTTTATATTTTAGTTCAAAGTAACTCTCAAAATTATACAACTTCTTGTTACTTTCATTTATCACCGTGTACTGTGTCTCATGTCTGATGCATTTACATACATTCATATGTAAGTACATCTACCCCCCACTCCCTCATGTACATCCCCGCCCACATGTACATCATTCAACTTTCATTTTGGGCTGCTAACGATGCTTCTGATACATACTAATAACTTCTTTCATTAAAAATTCCTATGGGCCGCAGTCAAAAGCCATAACAGCCGTTGGCGGAGTGGGAAATTTTCAAGGAGGCGGAGAGAGAGAGAGATTTTTTTTTCGGTTTGAGGGCGGGGCTATGTTGGGTTGGAAAATTTGTGGGCGGGGGCCAAAGTACACACTTGAGCGCCGCTAAACTCGTCCAATTAGTAGCATTTAATTTGGTAAACAGCGGCATTTTCGTGCTTTTGCATTTTTTTTGTAATTAACAACAACAAGCAGCAGCAACAGCATCAGCATCAGATGATCATTATGATTATGATTATGATTATGTTTATGATAATGATGATGAAGAAGAAGATGATAAATATGATGAAGGCAAAAGAGGGATGAAGGCGGCAAGTTGATGAGTGGCATGAGGCTTTAGCCAGGTTTTATGTGTCAGCCATCAGCAACACACACACAGAACACACAACACACACACACAATCTTTTGATGCACAACAGAAAATTTGGAGATATATTTCAAAGGATAATCAACTTATTTTCGATGGATTTTTGTAAATATTTTATAAATAATTTATAAAGAAATTTAACACTATAAAGTAATGTCAGGCAATTTACTTTTCATTAAGGCTAATTGGAAATAAACTGAAGTAAAGCCATTTAAAAATGTGTTTTATGTAATTATTTAATAAATAATATATATAAAATTGAAAATGATAAAGTAAAGCCAGGGAATTTATATTTTTTTAACACTTATAACATGAAGTAAATGCTTTTCAAAATGTACATACATTTCACAGGATAATCATCTTTCTTTCAATATATTTTGTGTTCTTATTTTATAAATCATTTATATAAAAATATAATGATAAACAAAAGACTGGGAATTTACATTTTTTAAGCCTACTTGAAAATAAACTGAAGTAAAGCCCATTTAATAATATTAGAATGAAAACGATAAAATAATGCCAGATAATTTTTATAAAATTAACAACTTGAAGTAAATGCTTTTAAAAAAGTAATTTATGGAAATATTTTATAAATAATATATAACAATTAAAATATTACAGTAATGCCAGGGATTTTCTATAAAATAAACTGAAGTTAAGCCTTTTTAAGAATGTCTAGAAAAACAATTTCTTCTTGTGTTGATATATAAACATATAAATATATATAAATATTAATATTTTATTATATTAAATTTGTATAAAAATACAAAATAAAGTCCATGTAAAGTATATAAAAATATTAAATAAAGGCTAACCTTTTTATGTAGTTTTCTGACTGATTTCTCTTTTGAATAAAATAGCTTAGCAAAACTCGAAACAAAATATATTTAATTCTCTGGTATCAAAAACAAGTTTATTTATTTCTATATATTTTTTCTTTATATATATTCCTTAAATATATATATCGATATATTTTTTTAATTTAATTTTGAAGTGCATATCCCTGCTGGTTATGTTTGTATGTTTTGTGTGTGTTTTCCCTGAGCATATGTTTACATTGCTGCCGCAGAACGCTTTTGTATGCGGTTTTTTGCCGCTTGTTGCTCCCATTGTCCTCGTGCCACCCACTCTCCTTCGTCTTCAATCTTTTTTGGGGCACTTTCACCCGCTTCCACCACCCATTTCCCAACCCTGTGTCATTATTTTGAAGTCAACAACGTGCCAGCCAGATGATTGCCCCAAAAATCCTTCGCGTCCAGCCGCTACCTGCCTCTGACCAATACTTTCTCTGTCTTTTATTATTATTATTACCCATTTTTTTTTGCACCTGACCATCCAGCAAAGCTTAAAAACACTTCAAATAAAAGGAGACAAAAAAATGGAACTTTCCTTTTTTTTTTGAGAAACTTTGTCGGTGAAACCCAAACAAACAGATTAACCGCGATAATGAACATGGACATGGAGGTTGAAGAGGGATGAAAAAAGGTGGGCAGGTGGGGAAAAAATAAAGGGGGGTTGGGAATCGGTGTGTGACCTTTTTTTTAGAGAGTAGATGTTGGTGTATATGAAATATATATGTTTATATATGTATATATAGAAAAGGTATAAAAGTCCTGAGAACTCTCCTAAAAATTAAAAGAGTTTTAAAACTAATATGAAACTGAACTTTTTAATTGTTTAATTTAATTTTGTAACAAATAAATATTTCCAAAAATTAAATGTTAAAGAAGAAATAAAAAAAGGCATCATTAAAACATAAAATATAACCAATAAAAGTTTAATAACTAAACCAGAGATCATTCTAATGATCTATAAATCTGAAAATATTTCTTTCTCGCTGCTAGTAAATATTTACAAGTTCTCTCTTATTGAAATAAATTATTTATATTATAAAACATAATATAAAATATTAATAATTTTACATTTATTACTTAATATTTAATATTGACTCCACTTTTCTCTTCTCAAACTACTTTTCGAACCTTTTAACACAGAAAACACCTCGGTTATACAGTGTTTTCCTTTTTCACACGGTCCATCGGCTGCTGTAATTTATTTTGCGGTCATAGATTGGTCAAGTTTTTCCTTTTGCTTGAGGAAATCCGGGGAAAATGGTTTTTCAGCTGTGGTCATTTTTCCCCATACTCCGGAGAATGGAGAAGAGCGGAAAAGTAAACGGAAAACTTGCACACAAACACACACGTGTAAGCATTTAAAGCGCTTGGTAAATTATGCAGAGAAAAAAACAACCGAGAGAAGAAAAGCCGGGAGAGAAGTCAGAGGGGAGAAAAGCTGGATATATATATAAGGAAAAGCGAGAAAGCGAGAAAATACACACACACACACAAAAACACAACGTCACCGTCATCTCAGCGCGACTAATAAACTCAACTTAGTTGGCATAAAAAATATCCATGCAAATTAATTAAATATTTACAGTTTACTGACATAAGCCGGGGACACAAAGCTCGAGAAGAAAAGCGCCACTGCGGAAAAGCGGGAAATAAAAGGAAGAGAGAGGGAGAGAGCACAAGCGAGCGGGAGAGAAGTGAACTTTCCGCTGAATTGCAAAAATATGCAAAGGTATGCAGGAAGTGTACGAATGAATGACTGAATGACTGAGTGACTGAGTGACTGAGTGAGTGAGTGAGTGAATGAGTGAATGACTCCGGTTAGAAGCGCAGACAGACGGATTATGAAGAGAAACTAGAGAAATGGAGACGCAAAGTTCGCGAATGTAACTAAGTAAATGAAAGAGAATACACGAAATGATACCCTAGGAAAATACAATGAAATCGCTTTCTTAAAAAAATATTACGTATACGCAACGTGAAAATCACGTATACGCAACGTGAAAATCACATATTCGCAGCGTAAAATCACGTATACGCAACGTTCAACAAATCACGTATACACAACCCTAAAAACATGACTAACCTTCTTCTTTAAAAATCACGTATACGCAACGTATACCAAATTAAGTATACGCAATGTAAAACAAATTGCAACCCTTAAATAATTACAAACCTCTTTTAAAAAATAATACGTATACGCAATGTAAAAAATAATACATAATAAGAAATAAGGCAAACTTCGAGTTTCCGAAGCAGTTAGTAATGACTTCGAATATTCTACCGATCATAACTAAGCCTAAAATGCATTCATCTCAATTAAAACAGATTTTCGGAGTTGACTTGTAATAGGATATCATAATATTGAGCTCTCATATTAAAAATATTAAGAAATTTATGTATTTTTAACGATTTTAATGATGTTACTCCTTCAAAATTGTCAAAAAATACAATTAAATTTTTTTCTAGATAGTTTTTTAAAGTATTACTTCTTATTGATTAAGATTTTAACTCTAATCAAAAAATATATATCACTTTTCGCAATGATTTGCTTTTTGCCATTCGTTTATTTCAAAGAAACCTTTAAATATATGTATTTTAGATGTATTAAGTAAATATTTTGAATATGCTAATTTTTTGGTTAAATCAAAGTTTTTAAAACATCATAACTAAGTCAAAACTGCATTAATTTTTATTCGGAAAACTTTTCTATGCTAGTTTTTATAGGACTAAAAAATCAGCATACTAAGTTTTAAAATTTAAAACTCTACAATTTTTATCATTTTTTTTTCACAATTTTAACGACGTAACCCCTTATAAAATTTGGAAATAAATTCAAAATTTTATTTCTCACCCTAACATGGCTAGATCGATTCGGCTGTTGTTGCTGATCAAGAATATATATGATTTATAGGGTGGGAAATGATTCCTTCACTGCTTTTCAAGCTTCTGAATGAAATTAGAATACCCTAAAAACTATAACAAATCACGTATACGCAATGTACAAAATAATACGTATACGCCACGTATAACTTCCTACGTTATTTTTTCTCCAAATTAAGGAAACAATTATTTTTAAACTCAAATTAAAATAATTTCCAACAATTTTTTTGCTTCCCAGGAAGTAACATATATACCCAAAATCTCCAAGTAAGAGGTATTTTTTTCACAAGGCAACCAAGGCGGAAATGGTGCGACTCTCTTTAGCCTGCCTCCGTCTCCGCCTTTGCCTTTTCCTCTTCCTCTCTCTCTCTGTTTGTGCCCCGCCTTTCCATTGAATAGTTGAGCAGCCTCACCTGCAAAATGAAATTAGTGTCGAGGAAACGTGAGGGGCAGCTGTTGAAAATGAAACTGGCAACAACAGCAAACACAAACAAAATATAAAAAAAAATACAAATCTACAAAAAAAAAAAAAAAATACAGAAACAGAAACAGAGAGAAAATACTGAGAGAAACAAATAAACTTTTATGTTTGTAATCAAATTTTTGCCAGGCTGCTGACGTTAGGCATAATAAATTTAAATCAATGCAGCTCAGAAAGAGAGAAGAAAGTCACGGGGAATTCTCTAGAGAAACAGAGGAAAATAAAATCTTCAAGAGGTACTTCTCAGACCCGAAATTATAGCACAAGTTGAGTGTGGAAAATATACAAAAAATAAATGTAAGAAATGCCTTTGTTCTTTGCCCCGAACTTCTCAGTTTAATTACAAGTTTTTCAATTAGTTTTAAGGAAAGAAAACTTTAATTTAGGGAAATTTAACAGGAACTTACCATCGTAAGGTTTTCTATTTTTAAGTTATAGTTTTCCAACTATCTTTCATTTATTTCCCTTACCTTTTTACCTAATACCAACCCAATTGTGGTCTTTCCCAATCAATCCATCAATTAGTTTAGAAAACTCTTTTTAATTGCCAGATTTTATTACCCCGAAATCCTTTCCTTGATTGTGTGACCTAATTGTGCTACTCGATATGTTAATTAGTCCCTAAAGCCTGACACTTAAGTTACGGCCAAGCAAAAAGTTTTTCTTCATTTTCCGAACCGACGTCACCTACATATCACTCACACTGAATTTTCCACCTAACAATTGCAGCAAAATAAATAAAAGAAAAGACAGCGTAAATGAAATACCAAAGTAAAATACCAAAAATACTTGAACAATGAAAAACCCCCCCAAAATAAAAGGAAACTGGGTTTGGGGCTGGTTAGCAGGGCTAAGCGTTTTTTGGGCGGAAACTTTCGCCCTGCAGCAGGGCTCAACTTTTAATGGCAAGAGCAAAGAGAACAGGGCCAAAAGACAGAAGGACAGCAGGACAGAAAGACGTAAGACGTAAGACTGAGAACGTAAGACAGAGGAAACGTGCATAGTACACATGTTCCAGCTGCGGGTTTCAAAATAAAGGCAAAACCTGGCCCAGACTTCTGGGTGGCATTCTTAAGTGCATGTTACCCGAACAATTTACTAGCGTAAGTTGAAAATTTTTGAATTGGCTGAGAAGCACAGGCACTAAAAATAAAATAAAATAAAAAAGAAAGGAAGGAACAACTTAAAAGGCTGGCAAAATGTGGGCGGAGTGGAACGTTACGGAACAGCTGAGAAAAAGTTAAGAAGAAAGCCTGCCGCACAAGAAGTTGAAATGAAGATTTATTTGCCTATTTGCTTATTTATCTTTGGCTCAACTAGAGGCTGAGAGCTTCGTTGGGAAAAAGTGGAGTTGGAGTTGGAGTTGGGGGGAGGGTGTGGAAAACTGGGGTTCGGAGGGGAGGGTGTTGGAAAACTTGGGTTGCCAGCAAAAGGAAATTACGTTAAGTACCGTAGACTTAAACGTTGAGTGGGCGGTAGCCATGGGTTGCGTATAGTTAGCATGTTATAAATGCTGTAAAACATCCTCACACATACACACTTAGACACTGGAAAATACTGGTGGGGAAAACTAAGGGAAAATACATACAACTTTGGACAAGAATCAGGATCATAATGGGTGTAAAATATCACAAATGAAGTAGCTAAAAAGGATATAGAAGTATTTGCAACAAGTAACTAATATATGCTTTTTATAGATTTATTTATTATTTATTATTTGAGTTATTTTTCATTAAAATCAACCTTTTCCTGAGTTTCCTTTTAGTCAGTCATTCCACTCGACCTAAGCATTAAAGTTATGCTGCCTTTTCACAAATCGTTGGATTCTTTCCCTATGAATGGGAACCCTCTGCACTCTTCACTTGACTCCACTCAAATGGGCAATTTAATTATACGGAAATCACACAGAATTCATCTAATTAGTTTGGCGTTTTAATTGCTTGAGAGGAAGGGACACTTGTCTCCACTTCACTCCATGGTGGCCATCCTGGGACCACTTCAAGCCACATTTATTTTCGCTCTATTCCAGCCAGATGATGCCATAAATTATGTCATCTCGAGCTGGATTCAAGACAGGAACCGAGAGGAGACACTCGTGGCTGTATCAATTGCGTGGGTTTTCCGTTAATATTTCAATAATAACACCAGGCAACAAGGAAAATATATAGGGAGAGTTTCTTTAAAGAGAAATCCTCAGCAATACCTATACAAAGTGTTAATATTAAATACCAAAGCTAACAATTTCATTCGTATCTGCATTTTGTAAGGAAGTGTACACTGTACACACTTCCTCACTCACCATGGCATCAGGATTGTTATTAAAAAATATAGCTCTCAGTTGCGTTTGCTCTTGGCATTCGTTTCCTGATTTCTGTATCCGGTGTCCTGTATCCTGCATTCCATTGCTCTGCAGATATATCTGTATCTCTGCAGAGATGTATCTGCATCTGTATCTGTATCTGTATCTGTTTGGATGCATTCTTTATCCTGTGCTGGCTTAACAGAGAGCATTGCGCCAATTGACATTCATTCCGTTTGCTTTTGTCCCACGTAATTGGCCAATGCAAAAAACAAAAAGAAAATAACAAAAAAGCTGAGCACATAAAAAAAAATATAAGAAAATAATGGAAAAACATATAAAATTGAAGAAGGAAAATCTGGCAAAGAACTATACAACTTTAAAACACTCTTTCGTCTGAATTTAAACAAATTTTACTTCTATTTTAATCGCAAAAACATTCATCATATTATTATAAATATCATTGAAAATGAATTACATATTTCTCCTTGCTTTAAATTTACTAAATTTTCGCTTTAAAAAACGCTTAAATTTATGGTCATAAAACCAAAATTTATGAACCGCAATGGCCAATCACTTTTGGGTTTCACCAGCGGAAAATCACAAACAGTTTTCGCTTTGATGTTTCCCTGTCCTGGCTTAACAACTGAAAAATATTCCACAGAGCTTAAAATTTATTTATAGAATATATGAAGAACTCATTTCAAATTTCACATCAAATGAATTTTTTTATTGTCGCAACTAAATCAAAGGCAGCCGATGGAAAATAGTTTTTATAATGAGGAAATGAGGAAAAGTACTTTTCCTGACAAGCTGATGAGCTGACTTAAAGATGCTGTGTTTTTTTTTTTAATATTTTACGAAGAGCACACACAAGTACTTTTCGGTTTAGTTAAAAGTTTCGTAAAGACCGAGAAACGCCACTCAAAGTGCCAAATTTCACGCCACTTGAAGGATCCTGGATCCAGGATCCAGGGAATGGGCTGACTTTTAATCCTTTTTGCATTTCGCGCCGTGCAGTGTAAAAAGCATCGTTAAATAAACATGAGATGTATGAATGTATGATTCAGGTACAGATACAGCTTCAGATCCTGGCAGATGCTGCTCCTGGCGATAAAGTTTATGGCCAAGCTGGAAATGCCGCCTCCGCACTCCGCTCTCTCTCTGTACGCACTCTTTTTAATTTAGCCAACCTGATGCCTCCCTTTTTTTGGGATTGAAAAGTTTTTCCCAGTTACCAGGGAAAGTTGCGCTGCCATCGAACTTGCGAACTACACTGAAAGTCGAAGGGTTTTTTCCCTTGAAACGGGTAACAAAAAAATATAGATTAACTAGCTTAAAGCAAAGTATTATAAATGGTTGTAAAAGTAGCTTCCCATATGATTGATTTTTTATTAATTATTATATAAAAATGCACTTGACTGACTGTAATAATTGCCTTACCCTGTCTGGCAAAAAAGGGAAAACCCTACATGAAAAGCTGGAAAAACAAAAGCATTGCAACCAAAGAAAAGGCATCAAGTTTTTAGCCTCAACTTTACTTCACTTCCAACTTGAAAACTTGCAAGTTTCTTTGGCCAATTAAAAATTGTGAAATATATTTGTCCACGACTCCCTCTCTCTCTGTCTTTGTCTTTGCTGAACTGTCTTTATTTGCCATCTCTATCTATTTTAATAAGCAAATGCAAATGTCGCCTGCCTTCAGTTAAATAAATGGCCAAATTGATTTATGTAGCAGCAGAGACGGCGGGCGGTTTTCTTATTTTTTCATCCTGCAGGATAACCGCAAAAGGTTTAAACTTTTATAGCCAGGATAAGGTCTCAATTGTGTCGTATTTATTTTGTATTTATTATGATTCTATGAAACTAAAACATATTTCTTGGTTCAATGATGTGAAATGGTATCAAATATGGGTCTTATATAACCAGCATCTAAGGCACACTATCTTTCGCATTGGCCTGCTTACCAGCTTTTCCACTTTTTTTTTCTTTCCCCCTCCTCGCTTTTCTTTTCTTTTCCTTTTTTTTTTGTCTAGATAAATGCTGTCTGTGTGTGTCCTTATTTATGGTCTCTGCCTTGTGATGGTTTTTGGTGTGTGTGTGTGTCTTTATTAAAGAGACGGCCATAGTTTTTAATAAAAATTCATCCAACCCACACACTGCCTCAGAGCTAGTATATATTTTTTTCGGATTGGTTCACTAAATTTATGTACTGCGACAGTGGGTGGCATTGCGGCTTTCTTCTTATAGTTTTTAACTTAAATGGAAACTAGAAGATGGAAACTGAAAACTGGAAACTGGGAGCTGGAAGCTGGAAACGGGAAACTGGAAGCTGGCAGCTGGAAAATGAACACTGAAAGCTGGAAACTGGAAACTGGCAGCTGGAAACTGAACACTGGAAGCTGGAAACTGGAAACTGGAAGCTGGAAACTGGAAACTGGAAGCATTACCATGGCGGCCATACCTTGGCCAAAAAGGACGTGGGCGAGAGAGTGTCTGATGACGACAAAAGGAGCCGAGGACAATGTTTCGCCATCTCTCTTGCCGCAAAACTATCTTCAGCTTTTTCACTGTTTTTTTTTCTCTATTTTTTCCCTCTCTCTCTCATTTTTTTTTTTTTTTTTGTTTTGTGGCGTCTTGGAGGCGGCTTCTTTTTGGACCACAAGCAGGCCATTGAGTCGTGTATCTTGCCAGCATCTCACTTAGCCATAGTTCCACACTCCTTTGGTCCTTAGGACAGAGCCACCCAACAACACACTCCTTATAGTAGATGGCTTATTTTATCTGTCTGTCTTGGGGGTTCCCCGCTCTCTCTTCGTGTATGTGTGTGTCGATATTTTATTTTTATTTGAAAAAATCAATTTATGGGCTCTTTTGCAATAAACGATTTCTCTTTTATTTGTCTTCTTTTGGTCGTTGTTCTTGCGTCTCTTTTGGAGTTGTGTTCCCCCTCATTTTTCTCCTTTTTTTTTGCTTTATGGCCGCATATCCTTATAATATTTTCTATAGTTGTCATCGCCTCGGCAACGGCATCTTTCCAGCCTCCATTGTTCATTGTATGTGTGTGTCCCCCATATATAGCTGAGAGTGTGTGTGTGTTTGGGGCCTGATTCATTTTTTACTGGCCACCCGCAACACACATCTATGAGATAATAAAGGAGCAAGAAGTTTGCTTTTGCCTCCAAGAAAAATGACCCTCAAAATGTATAGTATGTAGTGTAGGGGAAGGGTGGGGTGGTGGTTTTGGGTTGGAAAATGGTAGGTGGAAAGTCATTGGGGGCAAATGCATTTCACTTGAGAGGCTTTTGACCAGAGGCCTCACACTGCAAAATATTCACTTAGGGCGAAACTATTTGCATACGAAGTCAGTCAAGTGCAACGGGGCGGATGATTGATAAATATAGAAAGTAGAACTAGATACAAAAATGATAAGAATAACATTTATATAAATAGGAGAATAAAAATAGAAGAAGTAAAAGGAATTTATAATAATTATTATATAGTTTAATTACAGGAAGGATCTCTCTTGGATTTCCCCCATTTCCCTTACATAAAATGATTTTATATTAATTTAATATAGTTTAATTACTGTCAGGGAAAACCTTAAAGTCTCCTTTCCTTTTCCTTTTCATTAAGAAAATCTATATTAATTTAGTATAGTTTAATTACTAACAGGAAAAACCTTTAAATTTTATTTCTTTTTCTCTTACATTTCCCCCATTTTCCTTTCCATAATTTATATCCTACATGCAACGATTTATAGATTCTATTCCCTTTTATATTTGTATTTAAAAGCCTTGCATTTTCCAGGATATCTTTTCATAATCTATGGCTCTATTGCTGCCTCCTCTCAGTCTCAGACATCTTTTGTATAATTTAAAGCCCCGCTTCAGTTGGGATTTTCCGCCTTCTGCCTTCGTTTGCATAGGAAGAAAAACGAGCAAATGGAAAATGGAAGATGAAAAATTTAAATCGCGCATACGCCGCATTGGCCATTATTTCCACTTACAACTCTTCTACCAAATCGTCCTCCCCCCTCCCCAGCTCGTCCTGTTTGTATTTCTAGGACTTTTCCTACTCCCTCTCCAAGAGGAAGAGATAACTAGACTTGACTATAGTTTCGGTGGCTGTGTCTCACTTTGTTGGTGCTGTTTTTATACCCTTGCAGGGTATTATAATTTCAGTCAGAAGTTTGCAACGCAGTGAAGGAGGCACCTCCGACTATATAAAGTATATATATTCTTGATCAGGATCAACAGCCGAGTCGATCTAGCCATGTCCGTCTGTCCGTCTGTCCGTCTGTCCTTCTGTCCGTCTGTCCGTCTGTCCGTCTGTCCGTTTCTACGCAAACTAGTCTCTCAGTTTTGAAGCTATCTGAATGAAACTTTGTAGTTAGCCTTCTATATACTCTCACTCGTATATATGTCGGAACGGGCCGGATCGGACGACTATATCATATAGCTGCCATAGGAATGATCGGAAAATTTTTACAAAAAAATTTTTAACTTTTTCAGTTTTCAATAGAATTGGATCAAATTTGAGATATAGCCATTTTACTATACTCTACAATTTTGCATAAAATTTTATGAAAATCGGACTACTATATCATATAGCTCCCATAGGAACGATCGATAAATTAATACAATTAAATTTATAACCTTTTCAGTTTTCAACTGATTTTCATCAAATTTTAGGTATAGGCATTTAATTTAAGTCTTAAATTTTGTGGTAAATCTCATGAAAATCGGACGACTATATCATATAGGTGCCATACAAACGATCGTTTGATGTGGAGGAAAAATGCAAATCAGTGAATGTAAAACTGTAAATATAATATGTATAGGTGAATGAAATGAAAGCAGGTATTACTTCATTGTTTTTTAACACAAAGATATATAATTTGTATTGTATGGTTTTTTATTCATAGAAGTTCTATCTGCAAGGGTATATAAACTTCGGCGTGCCGAAGTTAGCTTCCTTTCTTGTTTTATTGTTGCTTTTTTATGCGCCGTATACAAGTTTTTATTCTCTGCTTTATATTTCGCTGCCGCCCCCTTTTTTTTGGGCGAAAAACTTTGCTTTTATTTATTTCCTGCCTTGCAAGTGCCAGAGCCACGCCCCATTTGAAATGGAAATGTTCTCAGCCATTTTATATTGTGTTTAATACAATTTAAAGTGCAGAATGTCGGGTGAGTAAGGGGAGGGAGAGGGGTTATGGCTTTCGCTGAACAATTTTCAACAATCAAAAAAATTACACTCACACACACATATATATAGTTTGTTTTTTTTTTTACAATGGCAGATAATTTATGAACTTGTCAAATGTGTCTCAGTTTTCCTCCCGTTCCTCCCATTTCCAAGCGCTCTTTGTGGAAATTTATTCATGCCTTTGCCGTTCGGAAAAAGAGTTTTATTTATTGTGATCGTCGTGGCGCAAAATACAAAAAATGGGAATAAAAATAATGCAACAAAAAATGGGAATTTAACTTTATGCGAAACACAAAACCCAAATGCATAAAAGGGCCATACATTCCATGGCTGGCTCCCCTTTGACCTATCCCCCTCTGTGTAGCCGCCCATGGCAATTATTTGTGTGTGTTTTTCTGGCTCCCTTCCGCTCTTTTTGGAGCTCAAATTAAATTTACAATTTGTTTGACCGAAACCAAAAAAAGCTTAACAAAATCATTCTGATAGCTTCAACCAGAAAAAGAGAGGGAGGGAATGAAAAGTCTGGCAATTGCCGGAAAATTGTATATTCACTTTAAAAGGGCAGGGGGCAATGTCCTGTATGGAAATTACCCGGGAACCATGAGTTGTGAGAAAAATCAGGGGAAGTACTTTAATACTTGGAATTATTTAGAATTAAGTTACTTCTGAGGTATTTGCTGTAAAAGAAAGAACGGCCACACTGAACCAAGTGATCCAGGGAGATTAAATTAACTTTGGATACTTTTTATATAACGAAATGTAGAAGAATATTTAAAATATTTGTTTAATTTTGTATGGGGAATTTACCTTAAGCCTTGGTATACAATATCTTGTATAATTTAGTATCAAAATTAGGGATCCTGTTAAGCATAAAGATATATTAACTGAAAGCAAGAATGGGCACACTTATTCTATTTAATAGGGAAACAAGGAATCAACTTAAAAATCCCTTTTTTAATAAATAATAAATAATAAAATAAATAAAATATTTCAAGTGACTTTTGGGACCACTTATCATCTTTACATATTAATTTCTTCGACCTGTTCTACAAGTATGATATTGAGAACGCTTTTTATCTCTCAACTTAGTTCAGGTTATGAGGTTAATCCAATTTGATTTGGCGTGGTTCCATTTTGTACGCTTCATAAACCCATTTTCATTTCTATTTTCATTTGTCGCTCTTTTTTTATTGAATTTCCATTTCGATTTTCATTTGCTCAGACATTTTCCAATGGCTAACAATGTACCCGGCATTCCAACCCATCATTGCTTTCAACCCCCCTGACATATTTGTGATCTATCAAAAAGCAATTCACTCAACCAAACCATCAGCATTCATTTGGATTCAGACCAACCAGCCAGCCGTCCATCCATCCATCCATCCACCCATCCATCCAACCAACCATCTATCCATCAATCAATCAATCATTATGCTCATAAAAATTAGCAACATCAAGCGGTAAACGGAACAAATGAAATGCCCTACCCAAAAAGCCGCAAAAATGTTTGCATTAAAATTAATTATAGCAGAAATCAACGCTTTTGATGAATACAAATTACAATGTGGGCAAATGTGAAAAATTAAAAAGGGGAAAGGGTTATATAAGGGCGTTCCACGGGGCGTATGCGCAATGCCTTTAGATTTGACCCACGACGACAATAACACCTAAAAATCCATCAACACTCAATGCCACGCCCCCGAAAACTGGGCTACATCATGTGCTGGAAGGTTTACATTTTCACTCCAACACCTTTCGAGTTTTCCCCAGCGGACAAATTGGAAAACAAACACATGAGAAAACTGGCCAGGGAAAAACACGAATAATTGATGGTCTTTCCTGAGAATAAGATACTACATTTTAAGATAAAAATTAAGAATAACAAAACAATAAATGCAATTCTAACTTATTTTATTTTATTATTTCATAGCAGATTTTTCCCAATTTTTCCTATAAATAAATCCCCAAAGCATATTGCTTTGATCACCAAACAAAAAACGTAGAAATTCATTCTAAAATTCTCGCAAGACATGTGATTATATGCCATTAAAATCCATAAACTCACAAATCAAATACCAATTTAATTTATTTGTGGCTTTTGGCCACTTCATTCGTAGAGTTTTCTTGTTGGGAAAAACCAACAAACAGGCCGAAAAAGTCAGGCGACCCCTGGCTCCCCCACAAAAGTGTGCGCTGTGAAAGAATTTTATTGTATTTATTGCCGTGAACCGTGTGTGTGTGTTTGCTTCGGTGGGCGGTTGGGAAAAGTGGGCGTGGATATGTTGGAAAAATCTTACAAGCCGCTGAGTGACAAGGGAAGAAAGGGAAAACATTTGCCGTGAATGTTTGTTTTATAAACGAACTTTTTTATTGCCGCAAAGTGGTGAGCAACAAGCCAGAAAGGTGGGGAGAACTTTTACAGCTTACAAAGATTTTTTGGAATGCAGTTTTCCACTGCACTGTCCAAGTCTGATGGATAATTTATTTAATACCTTTGTTTGTCATCTGATTGTGTGTGTTTGCCTCTGTGCTTTGTAGCCAGAAAAATAAAAAAAATGAGAGAAAAGCCTTCCCTTGACTCTTCATTTCCTGTCTCCAAATTCGTTTGTTTGCCTTTTCTTACACGAAGATAAAAAGTAAGGAAGTAACTTAAATACTAAATCATTTTTGATACAAGATCAAGGGACTTATAAACTTACTTTACTATTTAGGGAAATAGATTTTATCTTAAATTTTAAAAATGTTTGGCACATAATCATGGGGTATCCTTCCCTATTTAAGTATATAGATTTCCTCAAATACTTATCATAGATGTAGTATTTTTTTTACCTTACTCAACTCCTTGGTTTTCCTCTCAGTGCAGATAGAAATCGGAAGTGTTTTTTCCCATTTTCCCCTTGGCTCCATCTGCTTTTTTCTTCTTTTTTTCGAAGGGAAGGCGAACTCTTTGATTTGATTAGTGCTATGCCATCCCCATCGTCGTCCTTCAACTGATTGCTCTATGAATGAATCCCAATGAATGGCCAAAAAGGAGAAAAAATCATTCCCTTTACCCCCTCTACCTATCTCTCTATTTTTGATGATTTTTTTCCCTCAATTTTTGAGCTACGAAATTGATTTGGCTTCGTCAGCGTTTTTTCGCTGTGTGCCGGTATGTAGGATCTTATAGATATATATACTATAGATATATATACTATATATATATAGTACTATATATATAGAAGCTGGATTCTGAAATTAGCTTGTTTCCTGAGCTGTCGCACATGTGCTCTGAATTTTTAGCTCTCAAATTGAGTTACGAAAGTGGAATGATGTTAATGAAGCTCCAATGCCAATTGGCCAAGAGCTAGGGTGAAATTTTGTTGATTTTTCACTTTGATTTTTAGCAGAATGTTGCTCTCTTATTGGTTTTTCTGTTTTCTATTTTCTGTTGGAAACTATTTGACATTGGGATGGGTTTTCTTTAACTGGAATTCGCAAGGAACTTGGTATTTAATTTTGTTTTATTTTTAGTGGTATTTGTTAATATAATCTATTTATTAAAAAGATCATAAGCTCAACTTAATAAAAGTTCTATAGGTTTTAAAATAATATTTTCCATAACATGCTAAAAAATTAATAATCTTGGGTATATAACTTTTGGCTAATAAAAATATTCAGCGATTATTGACACATCTTTTTAGATATTTGATTTAAAAGTTAAAACGTTTCAGAGACTTTAAATCATTTTAAAAACGTTTAACATCAATTTTTGTTTTAATACAATTATTTGTTAACTTTATTTTATATTTGAACTTGACAAAAATCATTGTTTCTTTAAAAGACAATCTTTTTCTCATCTCAGAAGAGCTTATCCCATACAAATCTTAGTTATTTAAATTTTATTTGCCTTTTCCATACCCTAATGTATATTTTTAACTACCACAATACTTGCTATAATAACAATAACAGTCAATAAAAAATTATAATCCATTACAGAGGCACACTTTTGTTTATTTCCCACCCATCTCCACTCAAATCTCAACCGCTTTTTGACATCACCCTCAGAGATTCCTTCACATTTTTCACTTGTTCCACTCATTAGACACCCATTAGTCAGCGTAATGCCCGCGTTGATCTATGCCAATTCATTCTCCACCCAAAAAAAAATAAGAAAATGTTTTCCCCTAAGGGGGAAGAAGAGAGGAAATTCTGTTTCACCGCACAGTTGCGACTCATTAAGAAATCATTTTTCACAAGGAGCCAAGCAAACACTGGCGGCCAGAAGATACAACAAATAAATATAGACAATTTGAATTTGAAACAAACCAAGAACGAATAAAAATACAAAAAAATCAAAATCAAAAAATGGTTTTTCTAAAAATAGAAAACGTGGAGAGTGAGGAACAAACACACACTTGTTGAAAATGAAAACAGGGAGAGAGTCATGACCTCTCTACCAATTTTCCCATCCGGAAAATGTCCCCCATTAAGGCATATCTTAAATTCCAGATAGTCTTTACAAATAATCCCGAAAAGTCGGAAAATTTATTTTGTAATCACTTACCTTGATTTTGTATTTGCTTGTCGCTCTTATGCTTGTTGCTCCATTTATGTGTCGTCTCCTGTTAGCATTGTAATTTATTGATTTTTATTTAATTTAAATGCGAACATAGGGGGATTTTCTTTTAATTTTTTTGGGTACGAATGCAATTATTGAGTATTATGGTTTAATTGTTCTTTGCCACCACACTTTGATCTTTTTTTCGTTCACTGATTTCCTCGTGTTTTGTGTTTATTGTTGACTTTTGTTCATCGCTTTCTCTGGCTAGCTTTTATTTTACTTATTTATTTTCTTTTTTTTTCAGTTTGCATAATTATTCTGTTTTGTTTGTTTTTGTTTTGTTTTGGTTTTTTTTTCTCGTTAATAACTTAAATGCAATTTGTTCTAATTAATTTATATGATATGTTGAATTAATTGCATTTTACTTTCGTAATATATTTGGACTCTATTTCAGTCTATTTGAGCTTTGTTTACTATTATTTAATTAAGTATCAATTAGTTTTTTTTTATTATGAATTAAGTTATTTAAATTTGAAAATATTTCAAATATATAGAAGAATTTTGTAATAATGCAATAGTTTTTTTTATTTCTGGGATTTTTGTTTACTTTTCTCTATATTTTTTGTCTTAAAAAAGGGTCTTCTTTTTATTGGCGTCGTTCTATATCAGAGCGTGTCTGTAAAAGGAAAAGCAAAGAGTTTGCTGATTAGTTTTTGATTATAATAATTAATTAAATATAATATTCAATACTTTGAGTAATAGTGAAAGAATCTTTTGAGCCTGTATTTTTTTATATATTTAAAGATATCACTTGCAATATTCTATTCCACATTTCCTTTTTGTTTCTCAGTAGTAAAAAGGAAATATCTCTACAAATACTTATACTTTTTGGTTAAAAATTTTCCTTAAAATTTCCTTGATAGGGTTGTATATAATTTTCTTGAATTTTCTTATGCCATTCTCTTTCTCCAATGACCCAAAGACAAAATCAAAGATGGCCGAAGAGTCAGCAGGGTAGAAGTTGTTGCCGTTCCCATTGAATTATGCTGCAATAAATTTCACCTCATAAGCCAATAATGACGAAAACTTTTGTGTTGCACATTTCGTGCCATGCGGCTGGCCTACTCCTGCAAAAATTTTCCACCCAATGCCCGAGAAGCGCGATCCTTTTCCGACCTGCATAACAATGTCCTACATTCCCAACACGTACCAGCGACAACAGCAACTGTGGATGCTATTTAACAAGCGGGCATAAGGCGTGGCATGCCACCCAATTTTCCACACACCCCACCTCAGCCCACCCCACCTTTTTCCCAGCCAGAGTGAGCGAGTGAGACAGACAAATGCGAAAATTGCATACGAAACGTAACGGAAATGCAAAGCCCAAAGTTATTGAGACAGAAGTGAGAGAGAGTCGGAGAGAGAGAGAGAGGGGGAAGGTGGGAAATGTGGAAAAGGCGAGGCGAAATCGGGCTTGTCAAACTTGCATATATCTATATATATGTATAGGATATATATATCTGTTCAAATATATACATATACATACATGCCTATATGCATATGCGGGCCATGATTAAAGCCAACTTAAAGCGAAACTGCAAAAAAGGCAACGCGAAAAACTTGGTAAGAGATATGGGTAAAGCAAGTTGGCCAGAGAAAAGCCAAGCCAATGCAGATGGAAAGCCTTCACTTAAAGAAACCCGATTGTATTTTTCATTGTTTTCAAGGCTTGAAGTCCAAGGAAAAGCGTCTAATTTGAGAGAATCTAAAAAAATGGCAAGAGAAAAGTTATAGTCTCTTAAAAAATATATATATTTTCCTTACCAAACTTATATCAATCTTTAGATAAAACATCTCAGGAAGATAAATGATCATTTTCCCAATAAAAAAATGATTTTCATTACAATCTTTATATAAAAATGACTTTATATACAAATGATATTTTTCCCTAATTGAAAAATGATTTTTCATTACAAATTTCAAATAAATTAACTCCTAAGAGTGTAAACCAAATTTTTTCAAGTGCTTAGAGCTGCACATTGAGGTGACTGCATAATATATGCACACACATCGCGCCTTTCCAACCATTTCTTTCCCCCCATTTTCCTCGATTTCCCTTCGCTTGATATATGGTCTTGTACAGTTAAGTAGTTACTACTATATACTATGGAAGGAGGGGGGCCAGCACAAACATTTCCGGGGCTGCTTTCGTTTTCAAGACAAAGCCAAAAGTCGAACTTCTTCTTGGCCAAAAAGGGGTTGAGGCTTCACCAACGTCGTCGTCGTCATCATCGTCATCGTCAGCTTTTGAATCTCGGTCAACAGGGAAAAGCAATTCCCTCCCCTCCCCTTACTCTAAAACACAGAGAAAGACAGAGAAGAGGAGTGAAATGGAAAATTCCGGGCGACATAAATTGGCGGCGGTTCTATGTGTTATGTATGAAAAGTCATGCCATTAAATAAATATTGTGTAATGCGATGTCTATGCCAGCCAGTCTCTGATTTTGCTCCCTATTTGGCTTTTAAACTATGTAATTAAGTTTTGGTGTTTTCACTTGTCTGATTTTGTTAGTTTAACCAATTTGCATATGCCACGAGGATTGGAGCTGAGTCTGGAGTCTGGATTTTCATTTCCTATTCGCATTTAGCGACCCTTTCACGCGGCTTTGTATAGTTCTTGGCTTAAAACAGACTTTTGTTTGAAGTAGTTAGTGGTAAAAGTTGGAAATAATGCAGTTTAGTTGTGATTTCAACTATTTAAGTGCTTGTGACATTAAGCCAAAAAATCAAGCAGTAGAATTGTTTAAAATTTTAAGGTTTTTGGTTTATTTTAAACAAAGATTTATAAGCATTTAAGTGGCAATGAAATAGATGAGCATTTTCTTAACTTAAGCATTGAAAACTCTATTTAAAATAAATGCAATGCAGATTTTTTTGTATATAAATAGCTAATATATTTAAACATGAACATTTATTGCATAGAAACTTAATGCATTATTTATATTAAAACTAACTACCCTATATTTCTTTCGCTTTACCTATAGCACCTTAAAACACTGCTATTTGTTTTTTATTAAATTCTTGTATTGATTAAAAAACTTTATTATCCTCCTTTATTTTTTGTGTCATTAATAAATCCCTTTGGCTTTGCCTTTAACTAGCACTTCTCTCCTCTACTGCATAAGTACAATGTGTACCCTATTCTTAGCTAGACAATTTTTCATCTTCATTCAAGCACTTTAACTAAGTTAGTGCATCGTTATGCACCCAACAGCCTCATCTGCTTGTCCCTTGTCTTCTCTCTGTCTCTGTCTCTGTCTCTGTCTCTGTCATATCCTTGCTTTCCCTCTCTCTCGCTCTCTCTATCTCGCTCTCTCTGTCTCTCTCCTTGAGCTCCTGTTCTTCTTTTTGCTATTCATCGCCATCGCGAGGCACGCTTATTCACACTTATCGAAGCATACTTATGGGCGCAGGCGAAGCTTAAGTGCAACATTGTTGATGCTGTGGCTGCACCCACGGTAAAAAATTATATAAATACTTTATTTTTAATAATTTTTAAAGAGGAACTATTTAAAATAATTGTAAGCTAAGGAATTATAAACCATTTTCCACCTTGAAAAGTAAAAGAAGAATTCAAGTTGCAGAAAAATGAATTAAGTTTTCCATGTTTTGGAAAATTAAATATTAAATATATGATACATATATAATATGTAAATATATATACAATTTCCTATAGAATCTTAATAAAGGTTTAAAATTCTATGGTAAACTTTTAAACACTTTAGACTTCAATTATTTGCCTGAATCCCATCTCTCAGTCAAGTTTAATTGCTTATTACGAGCTCTCAAGTTTTCGCTCAGTGTAGACCAGCTGTTTTTATTGTTGTCCCTGTTGTTGCTGCTGTTTGGTGAGTGTAAAAATGGCGTGTTTTTTTTATTTTTTTGTTTTTGTTGTTCCTTGTGCGCTGCCTCATTGCATTTTCGTTTTTGGGGGCATTCGCTTGATTATGTATATTTACCCTAACACATTGGGCGGGGCTGCAGGACGAGGGGAGGGGAGAGGAAAGGGAGGCCGAGCGTGTAATTGCTATTTACACTGGCGCACACAGATACATACACCAACACACCGACTTTCACTCACACAGACGCAGAGAGACAATTATGTTTGTGTGCCTGATTTGATGGCGATAGGAGGCCAGGCCAGAAACCAAATCAAAGCCAACAGCAAACAAATAAACACAAACACCAATACCAGCAACATCACCAACACCAACAGCAACACCAACACCAACCCAAGCACAAAAGGAAGGCACACACACACACAGATACAGCACCTAGCCGCTCTGATGCTTATGTATGCAGAATTTTGCAATGGTTTAATGCGCGACCTAAAGACCATTTAAACTAGGACAAATGAGGCCAGGCGCAGGACCCGAGAGCCCGAGACTCATAGCCCCCCAAAAAACCCGACCCCAAACCGATCCAAACCCAAATCCAAGCCGAAACTGAGGCCAACAATGGAGGGATATGTCGAGACAAACAATAAAGGAAGTCACTTTTGTTTTTAGTCCGCTCTTTATATACATATATTTGCCATTATGCGCTGCTCCAATATCAAGCAGCAGCTACTTGTCTATATCTGTATTTATATATACATATGTATATATTTATATGGATTTTTTTTTTTGTGGGGGCCTCAAAAAAAAACCGCTAAGGATATGTGACACGTTCCCCCACTTTGGCATTGCCAGTTCTTTATTATTTGCGAGTTGGTTTCCGCTTTCCTGCTTCAAAATTGGGTCAGCGAAGGAAAGGTCTTTGTGAAGAGTGGAATGATTGGTTGCCAAAAAACTAACTTAAATCAATGGAATATATATAGAAGGCCTGAAAATATTAGTAAACAATCTCTAAAGGAACAATATTCCATCTTTATATCCTTGTAGGGTATCATAATTTTATTTAGGTATTTGTAAAAAGTGAAAGAGTCATTTAAGGAAAATATTCCGAATTGAAATTAATAATTTTTTAAGCAAGTAATGATCGATTTTTGATTTGACGGATTGACCGAATTGCTACATATTTCGGTTTCCCTTACAGGGTATTAGATTTTTAGTCAAAAGCTTCAAAAGTGGTAAAGAAGTCATTTCCGACCCTATAAATCATATATATTCTTGATCAGCATCATCAGCCTAGTCGATTTAGCCATATCCAGTTAAAAATTTTTTTTTTTTTAATTTTTTTCAAAGTTTTATAAGGGGTTACATTGTTGAAATTTTCGAAAATTTATAAAAAATTGTAATTCTTTTAAAATATTAAATTGAGTATGCAGATTTATTAAACTAATAAAAACTAACATGGGACTGCTTTGATTTGTCAAAAAAATTTTCATTTAAAAATATTTTCTTAATGATTATTTATTAATTGAAAGAATATAAATATTTAAAGTTTAGTTATGATTGATTTGCGACCCGAATAATGTTTCAATTGAAAATTTCAAGGGTATATAAACTTCAGATTTCCGAAGTTAGTTTTCATTCTCGTTTTATTTTATTTTATTAAAGTGGTTTTCAAAATTAGAGAGGGTTTTTTCTAATTGTATTTAACCTTTAGTAAAGGCAAAAATGGTAATTGATTTCAAAACTCTTTTTTGGAAATTTTACAATTAACGAAAGAAGTGTATTTAATACATAAAATAAATATTAACAAATTTAGAAATTAAACAAAGCTGTTGAAAGTAGTCAGAAACAAATAAATATATAACTTCTGGTGTTAGTGTTATATCAATAATATTATTGAATAAATATATGTAAAAAAACGTTTAAATTCCGATTGTTTACTTGCACAAATAATTCATAATAACTAAGAATAAATAAATATATATATTTTTTGTTGGCCAATTAATATAGTTGTGTGTCTGTCCTGTTCCGGAGTGTTTTTGATGCTGGCACTGAGTAAATTTATATTATTTTAATTTATTTATAATATTTTCCAACCATTTAGTTGTTCGCCATTTTTTTCTCTGTCTTTTTTTGCATAATTTTTTATTGCCTTTGTTGTTCATTTCATGTCTGACTGGGTTTTTTTTTCAGTTCCTATTTTTTAATAGCAATTTTCAGTTTATGGACATGATTTCCTCTGACGCTGCCGTTCCAGCTTATATAAATAAATAAGAATGTGCAAAAAAACAAAATTGAAATGAAATTTCATATGTCATTATATTGCACAATTATTCCAATTGTTTTTTTTTTTTTCATTCAACTTTTGCACTCTGCGTTTTATTTTTTTGCAACATCTATCAGTCGATTTTTTTTTTTTTTTTGTTATATCTGCATATTAAATGTGAAAGCACCAACATTTGCATTAATTTTTTGTGGCCATTTTGATGTGATTGTTTTATTTTTTTTTCGCCCTCAATTTTTGATGATTTAATGTGGCAAAATGTGCGGAACCAGTTCCGAAACATGTATGGAAATGGCCCAAAATGGGGCCAAAATGCCAGCGGGAAGCATTCTCTGACAATAATTATTTGTAATGGAGGAAGCCAAGTGGCCATTTCTTTACGAAATTCTGAATAATTTTACAATTGAGCAATAATGGATGTGACAGCGTTCATTTTTTTTTTTTCTTCTTTTTTTTGCAAATATGAATAAATTAAAAAGACTAAAATGTGTAATCAGGGTTTAAAATAATATGGAAATATGCTAAAGCATTTTTTGTTTATTATGGAATGCAAATGGATAAATGCATTTGTAAAGCTTAAAAAATATATATATATTTGCAAGCACTATGCTTCTTTATACTTTAGTTAATTCTGAAGGGTGTTTTAGTAAATATTTATACAGGAAAATATTTGATTATATTTTTAGCCCGCTTGTTTGGCAAGAAATTTACCATTTCTAGATGCTCGACCTTTGATCAACATTATGTAAATATTATGTTGACTTAGGGCTATAATTTAATGCTTCCATGGGCTTTATAAAATTCCCCCCACAAAGATAAAAGAATTTGTCTAATTTGCAGTAAAAGTAAAAAAAAATTCATATATCAAATGCCTTAAGAGATCGCAACAATGGAAAGAGCCACGGGGGAAAAATATCATGAAAATTATTAATAGACCGTTCGGAAAAGCGTCGAGATCAAGAGAGAGATAGATAGAGAGAGAGATCTGCAAGATATGTTTTTCCCGCTGCGGTTCGTTAGATTCCCAATGAGCGATGGGCTGGCAAAGATGCCGAAAGACATGAACAAATCATCAAATCAACTCGGGATTTATTTTAGAAATATTGTAATTTTTTCCCCATTTCGCTAGCCGCATTTTGTTTCGCCTTTGTCTTTGTTTATGTTTGCCCAGCGTCGGCAGCTGACGTTTGAATTTGTTTATAAAGTTCTTTGGCTTTAAACATTAAAAAAAAGGGGGAAAGCTAAGTGGTAGATTTTTTTAGTTTTCTAAATACATTAGTGCAAAATTTCTTAATTCAATTTGTAACCATGTTGCAAAAAGAATCAAAGAGTAAAGTGTTTTCAAAACCGAGTTAATTCAGAAAGATATTCATTGATCTGAAATAATATTAAAATGTCTTTCATTAGTACAAAAAATATAAAAGCTTCTGCTATAAGGTAAAATATTAAACAATTATTTTCCTTAACTAAACAAAAAGGATTCATTTTATTTATATTTTATCATTCAGATTACAATTCAAACTTAATTGAAACCCAAAAGATGAGTTTTCTTACCATTTTAAGTTAAAGAAAAACACTTTTACAAATATTTAGTGTGTTGAACAAGCCATAAAAAATGATTTCAGCATAAAACCACAGGAACAAATTTTCAAATTCCAGTAATCTGAGAACATTTCTTGTTGAACAAGACATTTGAAAATACCCAATGAAATTGTTGTTATTTTTTTAATACCAATAAGTAAACAAAGCACCTTTGCGGTGAGCAATTGCTTTTGAAAAAAAGTGATAAAAAAAACCTATGCTATTTTCAGAACATTTAATTATTCATTTCCCATTATTGAACAAATAATAAGCGATGGGTAATCATAAAAAAACGAACAAATATATTGCCTCATCCGCACTTCATCACAACCATAAAAAAATGCCTTTGGCATTCCATTATCTAAATACTTCTTTCCATGCTAAGCGAGAACAGAAATATATCTTTATTTTCCTTGGCTCTCGCCAATACTTTTTGTGTTAATATTTATTTATATGAAATATTCTTTGATTTCCCATGAAATAGGTCAGGTTTTTTTCTGCGGTGAGCATTTCATCGCGTATATTTCTCAAAGCGGAAGTGTTCAGCCAAGAATTGGCCACAAATCAGCGGACTTAGCTCATAAAAAACACAAGAAAAATACACAAAAACAAAAAACCGACAATCACTTGGCTATTTGATTCGATCTCAAGATCAAATGGTATCTATATATGTATATATAATATTGTATTTACACACCTTGAGCCACTCCACTTAGCCTCAAAGGCAGCCAATTTGGCTGCCAAACATTTTGTCCGGTTTTCCAGCAATTTTCTCTGCGTGCCTCGTTCTCGTGTTTCCTTTTATTTTTGTTTTTTAATTGGCGATTTATAAATCGAGGGATTTTTCACTTGTCCAAAGTACTTTTCCCTGTGGCTTTTCTTCCAGTTGCTGCTGTATATTTGTTTGTTTTTCTTGCCTCACGCACTGCATTATGCTGACATTATTGTTGCCACTTCTTTATACATTTATTTCGGAATTATTGTGGTTGGACTTTTCATTTGATTTTTGCGGCAAGCTCACAACACCGCACGTTGTTGTTCTTGCTGCTGTATTATATTTGGTTGTTGTTTTTGCAAAATTGGTTATTTCGTTTTGTTTGATGTTTATTTTATTTTGTAGATTTTATATGTTGAATAGAAAAGAGCACGTTAAAAAAATTTGTAAAAAAAAGTTTCGGTCGCGTGTTAGAAACCAAAGAGGAAAAACAATAAGGAGCGTCCAGTGGCCAGCGGCACGTGTGTGTGGGCGCGAGTATGCGTGAGTGTGCGTGCCCAGTGCTAAGTGGGAATGCTGTTCCAGCTTCCGTTTCCGCTCTGCACTGCACTGCACTTCCGTTCCGTTCCGTTCGGCGTTTCGATCTCGACACGACTCCGCGACGCTTGTGCGTCGCAGCTCGCTCGGCCTCTGCTCGGGCGCTGCCGCTGCCGCAGTCGCTGCCTCTGTCGAGGTCGGCGTCGGCAGCGACGCCTACCGCACTGCAGGCAGAGAGTGAGAGAGAGAAAAGGAGAGAATCGACGGCAGCTCTCGGGAGTTGCAACTCCTAAGATTTTTCCCCCAAAAAATTTATTATAATAATAATAATAAAATAATAAGTAAATTGAAAATAATTTTTTAAGCTATGCCTAACTTGCATTTATCATTTAGCCAACAAAATGTAAATTTGTTTAATTTTAAAATAACTTCTTGAACCACAGTTTAAATATGTTCCTTAACACATAACAGGATTTAGGGAATGTAAATTAAGGGGAACTACAATATATATGATTAATTTTTAATCAAGAAATCTGTTTGTTTATGTGCTGGTTTAAAAAAGCATTCAAATTTGCAAGTTATATTCCAATTTTTAAAACCTAACCACTTTCTCTGAGGTCAACACTTTATTTTGTCTTAATACAACAATAATAATTAGAACTTTAATATCAATAAGAACAATTACTTTAACTGCAAAGTAAAACATTTACTTTTAGATAATCTGATTTCTTAGTTGTAAAAAATTCAAGAAATTTCAGAACAGGTTCCAAAATTTTCAGAATACATTTCTGAATATTCTTGATGATTGTAATTAGTTAGACTTTTCTAACTTCAACGTTTATTAAGCCAAACTGCCCAAAGTTTTAAATTTAAACGGAAGTTGATAAAGAAAAACTGCATTATTAAGTCAAAAATATCTTTTGCTACTTAATTAAAATCTGGCTTATGTTTTTATGAGCACACACTTTATTTTAATCCTCAACCTATTCACAGTATCCAAAATAAACTCCTCAGTTAAGTCACTTCAAAAACACTTTTAAAATCTTTAAAAATTCCTTAAGAAGGAACCCAGCAACTCGAAAATAACCTCAAAAAACTCCATCCAACTCGGAACTGCAGTTTTCGAATCCCTCACACACACGCACACCACAGCACTATCGTCACACACACGCGGTGGAATAACGGTTGCCAAAAAAAAAAAAAATGAAGAAAAAAAGCCGAAGTAGAAGAAGAAAAACCGCAAGAAGAGAGTTTCGGGGAGTGTGAGTGGAGAACTGAGAACTGAAAGGAGAATCGAATGACTGTGTTGGGGATGTTAGAATCTGAGAATCTGAGCGGAGAAGACGCAGACCCGTGAACGTGTGCGAACACGCGGAAAAACAAATGAAAACTGTTTTTGCTGCAGGGAAAAACGAAATACGAAATACGAAATTTCAGAAAGCCAAAAGCCGACGCACACGACGACCGCCGACGTCGGCGTCGGCAGCGCACCGAAGCTCCCGCCGAAGGCGCAGCGTTGTCTTCGGCAAAGACAGCAATGCAGCAAGTGTGCGACCGAGATGGGGCTAGAGAGCGTGCCACACGAGCGATGCTACGAAGCTGCTTCGTGCCCTGCACTGCCGGCGTCGCTGCTTTGCTGCTTGTCTGCTCACTGCTCACTCTCCTGCGGGCAGCGGCAGAGGCAGCAGCAGAGGCCGAGTGAAAGCTTTCACGTGGAGTTCCCGGCAACGAAGGAGAGAGAGAGAGAGAGAAAGTCCCCATGCCGGCTTGCTGCTCCTGCTGCAGCGGCTGTTGTTGTTGTTGCTGCTGTTGCCGTGCATGTTCCTGCCTGCTGCATTGCGAGGCATCAGTAATTGACAAATTGCCTACATTGAAGCGCTAATCTTTTAAGGGAGCGCAAGTGCGAAAGGGATGGCCGGAGGCAGGAAGAAGGCAGGACAAGGGGCAAAGCAAAAAGTAAACTACGAAATGCAGCTTAGTTAAAACAATTAAAAATTAGCTCTCCAAAGAAACAAACAAATAAAATATTATATTATAGTAACGTAAAATAGTAATGATTAAAATAATCATAAAAATTAGGACTTATTATTATTGTTGAATATTTTTAAAATATTATATTTCGTATATTTGTTGTAAGAAAACCACAGAAATGTCAAAATTTTTTAATACTACTTTGTTATTAGTTTGCTTTTGTTATTTGTTTATTTTGTCTTTTTTTATTTAAAAAAAACAGCTATACTTAATTCAAAATCACCAAATTCCTAAAAATGTATTTCCTAATTAATTAATTCTTGAGAGAATAAGAAAAGTTTAGCCAGCTAATTTGAATAATTAACTAAAATTTAGTTTTATATTATTCTCATAAAATGACAGTTTTTGAGACTTTTTAATGCTTCTTAGCACAATAATTTGGCAAATTTCATAAATATTTAAAAGGCTTCATATGTAAACTGCAAGTAATCTATTGTTTTATGCTTTTATTTGTTTGTTTTCCTTTGCAAAATCACTTCCTCTGCCAAATAAACATAGAAAAATTTCCTGCGCCTGAGGATATGCAATACAAATGGGGCCAGTTAACAGTAGCTGTTAACGGGTAACTGCTAACAGCATAAAAGCTGCCGCAATGGCTGCTAGTTAACAGCAATGGCCGCCTAACAGATCGCTGGCCAAATGCAGCGCCATGTTAAAGATGGCAGCGCAGTCGTCGAATGGCGACGGCAGAGCGGCTGAAGCAGGCGGCGCTGTCGACGCCGGCCGAAAAAAACACGTTTTTGTTTCTGTGCAGAAGGCATTCACACCGAAAAGTTTTCACAGCTCCTGCTGCACGTGCTTTTCACGTTTTCCCGACCCCAAGCATCCCCCACTCACCCCCTGTCGCTCGTTCTCTTTCTCCTTCTCTCCCTCTCTCCCCCTCTGGCCCCTGTTCTCTTTGAGGTTTTTGGCCTAACCGGTTTTTTGGTTTAAATCATTTTAGTTAACAAAAATATTGCATATTTAAGAGGATTTTTATTTAAATAAATTAAGATTACTAGAAAAATATTTTAAATGTATAATATATAAATATATAATATATAACAGATTATTTATTAAGGGTTAATTAAAAGTATATTATAAATCTCCATGAAATGCATCTAAGTATTTAAATTAATAATTTCTTGAAAACTTAAAACCAAAGCAGGGTCTTTTATATTTTATTTTAATAACAAATAATTTACGAATTAAATAGAATCGCGTTTAAAATAGTATTTTAAAGCTGTCAGTCTAAAATATCTTGAATTTAATTTAGTTAATAAGTATTCTAAATTAAATTAAAAATTTAATGTATCTGTTTTTGATATTTATTTATATTTTAGCTCTCCCTCAAAATGTATAAAGGATTCAAATAAATACCTTTGTTTCTGGTAAGTTCTTTTCAATATCTCTATATTTCTACTTAATTTAAATACAAAATCCTTGTTTATTAAATATAAAAATATATACAATAGCAAGAAATACCTTGTTTATTAACTGGTTCTATTAATATTATTATAAATCTGCAGTTGTTTGAGTTAGGAATGTCACTAAAAATATAGGCACAAAAAATGTTTACAAAAAAATGCACTAAAAATTACACAAAAAAATAATTTCACTAAAAAAAATCACAATAAATTTTACAATAAAACTTCACTATTAATGCGATCAGAAAAATTGGTTCAAAATACACCATCAAGAGAGTTTCCCACACACGCACACAAACAAAGACTCACACACACACGCACACACACACTGACGTCACAGGACAAGCTTTTGTTGTTGTTGTTTTGTTTCTGCTTTATTTAGGTGATGCAATCGAATGCCGCATTTTACACACACACACACACTTAAAACACATTGCTGCGCTTTCCCTCTATATTCCTCACACACTGACACTGACAAACACTCGCTCCAAATATATATGTATGTATTTCTTTTTTGTTGTTTACTGTTACGCGAAGTTTTCCATTTTGCAATTTAGTTTTGGTCATCGAGTTGCATGTGGCTTTTATTTCTTGTTTGTCGGCTTCTTCAGCACGAATTTCGAGGTGAAAAGCGGCGCGTGTTAATGCACCACTTCCTGTTGGGCTACTGTACCGTTATTATTTTGTGCAATGCCGGCAAAAGAAGCGCTTCACAACTCTCTCTTTTTCTCTCTGTCTCTTCTACTCTTTGGCTCTCTTTTTGCTCTCCCGGTGGCCCGATTTTCCGCTCTCGATTCGCTCCCGGTTGAGCGATGTTCGCCATGCAGCAGGAAAACTGCAATGTGAAAACTTCGGGCATGCGATTTGAAAATTGTGTCGTCAGCTTGACACAATTTTCCAGAAATGCGCCTGGAATCAAGCCTGTGCGAAAAAAGTAGGAGTAAGAAGAGGAAGCGGTAGAAGAGGGAAACCAAAAATGGGAACGGGAATGGGTTCAAAATCGGAGAGCTTTGCAGATGCGCATTAACTTCGGCTAACGGGTTTTCGGGATTCATATGAGGATTCGGCTTTGGCTTCGGATTTGGGCTAGGATTCGGGCTTCGGCCTTTTTTTTTGTTGATGTAGGTCTGGATTTTCAGGACACGTGTCCCCGGTGATTCCCGGTGGGTGGTTTAATTCCCTGGGTGGCCCAATGATGGCTTGGCTGAATTTCGTTTTTGCCTAGCACTAGTTTTGTATTTATTTTATTTAAAGTTTTCTGATACATTTTAATATATTTTTTTATTTTTTTTTAAATTAGAAAGTTATTTAAATAAACAAAATAAAATACTCTGATGCTGGTGTGCGTATCAGTGTGTGTGTTTGTGTGTGTGCGTGCGAGTTCAATAGCATTTTGGCAAATAAAAAAAAATAAATAAAGCCAGCAGCGTGCAGCAGCTGCAGTGAGTGAGAGAGAGAGCGGGAAAGCAAACTCTCTGTATTCTGTAGCCAACAGACAGTGAGAGAGCATGCATCCTGCTCTCTGGTAACTTAACAGAACTGTAACATTTGGCCAAAAGGAAGCTTTCGGGAGCACGAAAATTCATGCAGGCGAGTGAAGCTTCAAGCAAAAGGTCCTGCCAGGTGATCGTTTATATTCAAAGATCCGCAAAACCTAACCCAAAATATATATTCATAAATATTTCTTATATTATGACATACATTAAATAAATTAAATATATGTAAATATAAATACAACGACCAACTTCTAAAAATAGTTAATTCACTCAAATTTCCAGTTAAAATACAATAACAACTTTTAACACAGCTGAGGGTTTGGAAGTACCGATAAGATATGGATTCGGAAACGAATTTTGGCTTAACCCAGTGGCTCCTTAAATGGGTGTTAGAATGTGTTTCTAAATGATAAGCATGAGTAAGCTGAACGCCACTTAAAAAGTAATAGAAAAATTGATAGCTTTTACACAGAAGTATTGGTAGATTCTATACAGAAATATGCTTCTGTTCAAGGAGTACAGAATTCTTAATAGAACGAAGACGCATATATTCATATACCTGAATGTCTTACATACCACATACTTCTTCAGGCATGCATTTATAAAGTCATTCCTGTTGCATATAACATTTTACACAAATTTTGTTAACCGTATAAAGTTCGACGGTATTTAAAACGTATTTATTCATAATAACGTAATATACTATTGAAAATGATTTGGCTTAAACAGTTCTTGTGGTCAGCTTGCTTTAACAATGACATTACAAACTTATAATTTTGCGAAATTTACGAAATAGTTAAGTTTCCTTAATTTTCACCGGTAACTCGGGTGAATGTGACTGCGGAATCCTTTAAGAATATTTCCTGGTTGAGATACTCCAAGTCATCTCTTCTATATAGAACATTTCTACTGATTAGGAAGTACAGCATTATTTATGGAACAAAAAAGAATATATTCATATATTATTGCTTACCTCTTACTGATTTAGGAATGCATTCATATGGTCATTCTGTTTACATTTAACATTTCTTAAAGTTCAACGCTATGACCACATTAATTACTTATAATAATGTAAATTTAAATAAAACAGTTCTTTGAAACACCGCTTGCCTGAAAAAATAGCATTAAAACATTTCCCAAATAGTTTACAACTTAAGTTACCGAAATTTCTGCCAGTATTTTGAGTGATTGTGACTGCAGATTCCTTCACTGTCATCTCCAGGAGGAGGTGCTCCCTGTTACTCCTTATAAATAGATAGCTTCTATATAGAAAAATCCTACAGTTCAAGAAGTAAATTCGTTATAGAACAATAAAGCATATATTCAGAAAAATATTAAATACCATTTGCTGATTTATATGTAATCATTTTTGTAACATCTAATAGTTCACACAAAATTTCGTACAAAGTTCGACATTATAATGTTTTCAAAACGAAAGCTGAAACTATTTTTGAAATCTGCTTGCCTGAAAAATAGGTTTACACACTTATAATTTTAAGAGATTTTCCAAATAGTTTACAATTTAAGTTACCTCAATTTTTGCGGGTAGTTCGGATGAGTATCCCTACCTCAAGTTTACTACCTCAAGTTTATCCCCAGGTAAAGGGTCTCCTATCGCATCTAATTCGTAGATTCTATAATAAGTACATTCATTATAGAACAAAGAAGCATTTATATATGTATAACAACTTACCACTTGCTGATTTAGGAATGCATTTATATGGTCATTCCTGTTACACCTACTATATCACACCAAATTTGTTAATCGTACAAAGTTCAAAGCTATTCCTAACGTAATACAGTTTTGAAAACAAATTTGGCTAAAACAGTTCTTGAAATCCGATTAGTTGAAAAAAATATTTCACACTTATGGTTTTAAAAGATTTTGTAAATAGTATATAATTTAAGTTACCTTAATTTCTAAAGACCCCTTCACTCCCATCTCCAGGAGGAGGTGCTCCATATCACGTCATATTGGTTACTTCTATAAAGAAAAATCCTACTGCTCATGAAGAATATAATTATATTTGAAACAAAGAAGAATATATTCATAAATTATGACATACCAATTCCAAAACGGTTTGTCTGAAATTGATCTTTAAATCCGCTAGCCTGAAATAGAGCATAAAAAACGTATGATTTTAAGAGATTGCTTAAATAGTTTATACCATAAGTTACCTTAGTGTCTACGGATAGTTCGTTGAAGTGTTCCCGCATATTCCCTCACGTTGATCTCCATATAGAGCGGCTCAGTGTCATTGCTGGTAAGGACACGCAGATCCTGTTCTCCCAGCTGCATGAACTGAGTACCAGATTCAATGAGCTTCTGGCAGTCCTGTGTCCTGTGCAATGGACGCACCTGCAGGATACAACTCCTGGTGGCATCCATGCGTCGATTCACAACGGTCAACAAGACATGCACCGGCTGCGGGAGATCAACGCTTACCACCCACACGGTAAGGATATCATCACGCCGCCCACCTTCGGTGCTTTGGTTCCGACACACCATCACAAACATGGGCAAATGCTTGGGGTAACGGGCAAATTCGACTGGCAATTTCCTATTCCGTGTGGGCATAAAACGATTACCCGGCAACATGGATGGATCTCCGTAGACACCAGCATAGACTATCACTGACATGCATGTGTTCCGGCCAATACTGTAGGTTCGCGGATTAAAGATCAATAACAGACGATCGTTTGTGAAAACTTCGCGAACCTCCAGGCCCCGCTCATCGAGGTGGCACATTAGCTTGTGGCTCAGGATAGTCTCGTTTGTTATTGGTGGACAGGATCTACCGCCAATTGGGCACATATACTTGGTCTCCCAAGTTGGCAATGGCCAATCAGCTGGTGGATGCTCTCGAAAATGCTTGAAAAACTCTTCATCCGATTCGGCTTGCAGCGTGCGAAGCTGTTGGAACCTCAGCTCAGTGTCCTGCATTCGCTCTCTTGAACTAAGCCTGTCGAATTGGGAGGCAAAGTATCGAATCCTTCTCTGGGTCTCCGACCGGGATCCATTGAAGAGTGGCTTAAGCGAGAAGCCGCAGTCCAATCGATCTATTGGCTTAAACTGAAGCTTATGAACTCTACTGTAGAGACCACCAGTAGGTCGAATTGGAGTCTCACTGCGACCCAACTGTATATCCTTTTTGCGCCAAATGTCCGTAAAGGTGTGACTAGAGCCCAGTGAAGGCACTGGCAAGGAGCATCGATGATCAGCCTTCTCTTCCGATGAGGTGCTGAGAACCTCGGGTAGATCTAGCAGGGAAAGATCTACTTCCGGTTGATGCCTTTGCTCATGGTTTTCCCGAACATTTTCGGCTTCTTTCTGATCCCGATTCTGGCAGCGATTGCTTTTTGAATAATTCAAACTTCTGGGCGATAAAAGGGTCTCCAGAAGAGGATCCTTGCCGATCTGTGGTTCCTTATAGAAGGTCTTCCATTTAAAAGCAGAACGTTTGGGTTCAACTTCCCGGGGTGCATTTTCACCGTTTGGCCTGAAATTAATCCTGCTTGAATGGGAAACTTTCAAGCGAGGTTCCGCAGATGGTTTTCGCCTACAATTGCAAGTCGGATAATTTGGTATAGCTCCGCCACGTATCCTTGGCATTTCGATATTCAAATCGTAGGTCTTCCTACTGCAGCGATCAGTATGACCTTCAAAGGAAGTGCAACTAAATGTTAGACCTAAAGAGTCTGTATCTGAGGGACCTATGGACTTTTCGGATTCTAAATCTAAAAACAGATCTATGCAACTTTTGGAGCTTTTCGAGTGGGTTGACTTTCGTGGATGATAATAAGGGTTCTTGAATGGCATTTGATTTGGCAATTTTGTGGAGGGTCCGCGAGGTGAGTTTCCCCTTGGAAGTGACTTGTCCTGCCTGCTATATTTTTGATCCCTCTCCATCTCCCAACGGCATTGCCTGTGCTCCTGAGGACCTAATGAGAGAATAATTTATCTCAAATAGCTCTCGTTTAAAGAAAAAACAGCTCGGCAATACTTAAGTTTGGGGGTTCAGTGGGACAAGAGCTAGATCTAGAAGGCTGAAAGTAGATTTGGTTTTGTTCTTCTATCAAGAACATTTAAATTAAATAGGAATTACTCACTTTATCCTCGTTGTAACCTCGTGTTTCATCGGAACGACTTGGTCCATATTTCTAGGAGTTTAAAGAAAGAAAATAGATGTTTTTTTTTTGTCAAGGACATTAAATAAGAGTTACTCACTCTATCCGACGCTAAAGGATAGTCGGATTCGTCGGAAGGACTTGCTTTATATTTCTGGGACTGCGAAAAATAATGTATATATTTTATTAATTTTCTATAAAGAACATTAAAATTGAATAAGAATTACTCACTTTATCTTCGTTGTAAGCTCGTGTTTCCTCGGAAGGACTTCTTCTATATTTCTGGAACTAAGAAGAAAGAAAGTAGATTTTGTTTTGTATTTCTATCAAGAACATTTAACTTGAATAAGAATAACTCACTTTATCCTCGTTGTAGCCCTGGGATTCCTCAGAAGGACTTGCTCTATATTTCTAGGAGTTTAAAGGAAGAAATTGAATAGTTTTGATCTATAGAAAATCCAAATTGAATAAGAGTTACTCACTTTATCCGAACCCAAAGGAAAGTGTGTTTCCTCAGAAGGACTTCGCTGATATTTCTGGGAGTTTAAAGAATGAAATAAGATGTTGTTTTTATCAAGAAAATAAATGGGAGTTACTCACTTTATCCGACCCCAAAGGAAAGTGTGCTTCCTCAAAGGGACTTGATCTATATTTCTGGGACTGAAAAAAAAAGAAAATCGATTTTTTGACATCAAAATTTAATAAGAATTACTCACTTTATCCTCGTTGCAGACCTGGGATTCCTCAGAAGGACATGCTCTATATTTCTAGGAGTTTAAAGGAAGAAAGTAAATAGTTTTGATCTATAGAAAATCCAAATTGAATAAGAGTTACTCACTTTATCCGAACCCAAAGGAAAGTGTGTTTCCTCAGAAGGACTTCGCTGATATTTCTGGGAGTTTAAAGAATGAAATAAGATGTTGTTTTTATCAAGAAAATAAATGGGAGTTACTCACTTTATCCAACCCCAAAGGAAAGTGTGCTTCCTCAAAGGGACTTGATCTATATTTCTGGGACTGAAAAAAAAAGAAAATAGATTTTTTGACATCAAAATTTATTAAGAATTACTCACTTTATCCTCGTTGCAGCCCTGGGATTCCTCAGAAGGACATGCTCTATATTTCTAGGAGTTTAAAGGAAGAAAGTAAATAGTTTTGATCTATAGAAAATCCAAATTGAATAAGAGTTACTCACTTTATCCGAACCCAAAGGAAAGTGTGTTTCCTCAGAAGGACTTCGCTGATATTTCTGGGAGTTTAAAGAATGAAATAAGATGTTGTTTTTATCAAGAAAATAAATGGGAGTTACTCACTTTATCCGACCCCAAAGGAAAGTGTGCTTCCTCGAAGGGACTTGATCTATATTTCTGGGACTGAGAAAAAAAAGAAAATAGATTTTTTGACATCAAAATTTAATAAGAATTACTCACTTTATCCTCGTTGTAAGCTCGTGTTTCTTCGGAAGGACTTCGTCTATATTTCTGGTACTAAGAAGAAAGGAAGTAGATTTTTTTTGAACTTCTAACAAAAACATTTAAATTGAATAAGAATAACTTACTTTATCCTCTCTGTAACCCTGGGATTCCTCAGAAGGACTTGCTCTATATTTCTAGGAGTTTAAAGGAAGAAATTGAATAGTTTTGATCTATAGATAATCCAAATTGAATAAGAGTTACTCACTTTATCTGAACCTAACGGAAAGTGTGTTTCCTCAGAAGGACTTCGCTGATATTTCTGGGAGTTTAAAGAATGAAATAAGATGTTGTTTTTATCAAGAAAATAAATAGGAGTTACTCACTTTACCCGACCCCAAAGAAAAGTGTGCTTCCTCGAAGGGACTTGATCTATATTTCTGGGACTGAGAAAAAAAAGAAAATAGATTTTTTGACATCAAAATTTAATAAGAATTACTCACTTTATCCTCGTTGTAAGCTCGTGTTTCCTCGGAAGGACTTCGTCTATATTTCTGGTACTAAGAAGAAAGAAAGTAGATTTTGTTTTGTTCTTCTATCAAAAACATTTTAATTGAATAAGAATAACTCACTTTATCCTCGTTGTAACCTTGGGTTTCCTCTGAAGGACTTGCTCTATATTTCTAGAAGTTTAAAGGAAGAAAGTAGATTGCTTTGATCTATAGAAAATCAGAATTGAATAAGAGATACTCACTTTATCTGAACCCAAAGGAAAATGTTTTTCCTCAGACGGACTTCGCTGATATTTCTGGTACTTGGAAGAAATAAAGTTATTGATCGTCTGTAAAAAACATTCAACTTGAATAAAAAGTACTCACTTTATCCGAGCCCAAAGGAAAATGTGTTTCTTCATAGGGACTTTCTCTATATTCCTGGGACTACAAAGGAGGAAAATAGAATTTTTTGATCCTTGAAAGATCCAAATTGAGTAAGAGTTACTTACTTTATACCGCCCCAAAGGAAAATGTGTTTCCTTATGAGGACATGGTCTATATTTCTAGGAGTTTAAAGGAGGAAAGGGTATATTTTTTATCTATAGAAGATCAAAATTGAATGAAAGATACTCACTTTATCGGACCCCAAAGGAAAGTCTGTTTCCTCAGACGGACTTCCTCTATATTTCTGGGACTGAAAAGAAAGAAAATTGATTTAGCATTGTTTTTTTTATCAAGAACTTCCAATTTAAATAAGAAATACTCACTTTATCCAACGTCAAAGGATAGTGTGCTTCCTCAGAAGGACATGGTCTATACTTCTGGGAGTTTAAAGGGAGAAAATAGATAGATCAAGGATATTCAAATTAAATAAGAGTTACTTACTTTATCCGAACCCAAAGGTAAATGTGTTTCTTCAGAGGAACTTTCTCTATATTTCTGGGACTACAAAGAAAGAAAATAGAATTTGTTGATCCTTGAAAGATCTAAATTGAGTAAGAGTTACTTACTTTATACCGCCCCAAAGGAAAATGTGTTTCCTCATCAGGATATGGTCTATATTTCTTGGAGTTTAAAGGAGGAAAGTTAATAGTTTTGATCTATAGGAAATCCAAATTGAATAAGAGTTACTCACTTTATCTGATCCCAAAGGAAAGTGTGTTTCCTTAGCAGGACTTGGCTGATATTTCTGGGACTTGGAAGAAATAAAGTTGTTGATCTTCTATAAAAAACATTCAACTTGAATAAAAAATACTCACTTTATCCGACGTCAAAGGAAAGTGTGCTTCCTCAGAAGGACATGGTCTATACTTCTGGGAGTTTAAAGGGAGAAAATAGATAGATCAAGGATATTCAAATTAAATAAGAGTTACTTACTTTATCCGAACCCAAAGGAAAATGTGTTTCTTCAGAGGGACTTTCTCTATATTCCTGGGACTACAAAGGAGGAAAATAGAATTTTTAACCCTTGAGAGATCCAAATTGGGTCAGAGTTACTTACTTTATACCGGCCCAAAGGAAAATGTGTTTTCTCATCAGGACATGGTCTATACTTCTTGGAGTTTAAAGGAGGAAAGTAAATAGTTTTGATTTATAGAAAATTAAAATTGAATAAGAGTTACTCACTTTATCGGACCCCAAAGGAAAGTGTGTTTCCTTAGCTGGACTTGGCTGATATTTCTGGGACTTGGGAAGAAATAAAGTTGTAGCTCTTCTAAAAAAAACATTCAACTTGAATTAGAAATACTTACTTTATCCGACGCCAATGGAAAGTGTTTCTCCTCAGCAGGACTTGGCTGATATTTCTGGAAGTTTGAAAGAAGAGATGTTTTATCAAGAATATTAAATAGGAATTACTCACTTTATCCCTCATCAAGGAAAAGAGTTCTTCCTTAGGAATTGGTTTATATTTCTGGGAGTTTGAAGAATGAAACTATATTATTTTCTGATCTATGAAAAACTTTCAAACTGAATGAGAATTACTCACTTTATCCGTCATTAAAGGAAATAGTTTTTTCTCAGGAAGACTGGGTTTGCATTGCTCTTTGTTGGAGCTTGAAGGACGTGTTTTCGAAGCCGGTGGATCTACTGGAGGAAGATCCTCATCCGATTCCTCACAATCCAAGGAATATTTCCTTATGGCACGCTCACAATGACGCTCAAAGTGACGCCTATAGTAATCAATAAACCCAATGCCTTGAATTGATTCAAATTCAGAAGAATCGGTGATTTCACACAGATTGTCATTTTCTTTTTTAGCTGTTTGGAAAATTAAGAAAAGGGCGCTGGAAAATCTTTACAGTTGAACACTTGCCTGAAGCCAACTTTTCCAATTTAGCTTCGAAGGCAGCATCAGCTGCACTATATTCTATATTCCTTTCCTGATTCCTTCTATTCTTGGAATAGTTTTCACCCGGTTCTGTCTTCGGCTCAGCCGAATTGGTTGTATTGTAATCCGAAAAGCAGAACTTTTTAGCCATTTTTAGAAAACAACAAAATTTAACAAACGAAAAAAAATATTAATAATAATAACTGTTTCACAAACTGCGGAAAATTTACTTTGAACTTTTCGATTGTAGAGCAAGTTTTATAATACAATAATCTCATGGATTGCTTTACCACATTACTTTTTTGAAACAACTTGAAATATAAATAAATGTTTTGTTTTGTTAAATTTGAAAAATGTGCACAATAATCCTTACAGTAGGCTATTCTCTCAAACCATTATTATCTGTGGGAATTCTTGGGAGAAGGCAAAGGTGTTAACGCACACCTGTTGACACACCTGAGCTTGTGGCAGTCAGTCTTATCTTTAGGTTGTAGCAGCTGGCTCAGCTGTGCTGCCATAAAATCGCGATCGTAGCAAGCTATTTTCTAGTCGCGGCTATTGAACACCTGTTCCACACCTTGTCCAAGCGGATCGATTGATAAGCCGACCTCTCGAGACCCTCGCCAGCCGTAAAATTATATAGCTCGGCAACGTCTTAATCTTATTGCCGGTGTGCTATCTTCTTGCCACTCTCCTCCGCCGTCGTCGTCGCCGGATGAGTCGAGTGATTCATTGAGAAATTTCAGAACTATCGAGTGTATGTTGTGGATTTTTTTTTTTTGGATTTGGGTTTCCGGTGAAATGGGACTCAAGTTCTTGGAATTCTAAAGGGGGGAACTTTTTGAAGTAATTTGTTAGTCAAATTTGATCGGAAAATGTCTTTAAAATTGGTTATAAGAGAGTGTATTTATGGTAGGGGATTTATATTTGCAGTGAACATTTAAACATAATTGTTATTTTTCCCCAGAACTTTATCTCTGCTTATATTATTGATAAGAAAATAGTGTATTCATCCCTGAATGAAATAGTTTTGATTAACATATAATCAATAAAACTAGAACTTGAGCATTATAAATGGTTTTCAAGTGTCTATAATTTAAAGGATTATATCTAAACCTTAAACATATTTTATATATCATCTATGGAAATGTTTTTGAGTAATTTGTAAATTAATTTTGGTTCATCAGAGTGCCATAAATCTCATTAAAATATCTTTGTTTCTTATATTAAAAGAAAATATCTAAAGACTTGAGACCTTTATTTACATTCAAAATTTAAACATAATTTTTATTGTTCCAAAAGCTTTATCTATGCTTATGTTATTGATAAGCAAATAGTGTATACATCCCTGAATGAAATAGTTTTAATTAAAAAATAATTAATAGTATGATTAAACTTGAACTATAAGCATTATTAATAAGTTTAAAGTCTATACAATTTAAAGAACTATATCTAAACCTCTATACATATTTTACATATCAACTATGGAGGTAATTAAGTAATTTGTTAATCAAATTTGTTCTGAAAATCTTCTTGGAATTTTTTATTTTTAGAGTCAAAATTTAAACATAATTGTAATAATTTTACCAAAGATCTTTATCTCTGCTTATATTATTGATTAGATGATGGTGTATACTTTCGTGAATGAAATAGTTTTGATTAAAATATTAGCAAAAGTATGGGTGAACTAGAGGTAGAAATAGAACAACCATTATAAATTTGTTTCAAATCTATAAAATAGAAAGAACCACAGCTAAACCTTTGCTCACCGAAAAAGTTGTCAAAACTTTGTTTCTATAGGAAAATCTAATAAGTAAAAGATATACGAAAGTACTTTATAACATTTCTTTTATAAAACCACCTTTTTCAAAAGACTTTCCATGATCTTAAGCAAACTTATTACATTTTTATAAACCAAATAGTCAAAGAAACGAACTGAGATTTGAACTGAGAAATCCAGAATATATTCCCGCCTTCTAAGAAGCTCTTATCTTATTGATACAAACATTGTTGGCAACTATTTAAGCACCGCATTGACCTTTAATATCTAATCGTTTTCCAATCACCTGTCGCTATGGAGCGCCCACGTTAATCCCCCCCAAAGATAAGCACCACCATTAAGCCTGCTCCAATGAAATCCAATCGCAAAACGAATTCAGAAGCTTATCAAACTTTCGAGTGACTGAAAATATACATATAAAAAAAAAAATGAAAACCCCTAAATGGTGAGGGAAATCTAATCTCGAGCACCTTCCGATATAGCCTGTCCACCGGTTAATATGTTGATGTTGGGATGTTCGTTGGCTTTAGTTTCAGTCTCGTTCGGTTCGCTGCCGGCGCGAATTGTATCCACTCTTCAATAGTTCCTTAATCCCAAGAATATTTATATTTTTTTTTGTTGTTGTGACAATGAAAGTGATTTTTCCGCTTACCCTGGCCCTGGCCCTATCGTTGCTATCGATAGGGGTCCTGGCCCAAAGCGAAGTGGAGCCAGAGGACGTGGAGTTGGGTTGCATCTGGTATGGACAGAGTCATCAGATCGGTGCCCATTGGCAAAATCTGGCGGATACAAGACCAGCGCGTCCTCTTAATAGTCCTTCGGGAGAGGCAATCTTCGCCCGTCGCTGTCCTTTGTTGTACAAGGAGTATAAGGGAGAATCTGGTGAGGAGGAGCTAAGCCTTTGCTGTGATGCAGACCAAATTGAGACCATGGATAGTGGTCTATCTCAGGCGGATGGTGTCTTCTCACGCTGCCCCACATGTACAAGGAATATGGCTCAAACGGTTTGTGCCATGACCTGTGCCAAGAATCACACGCTCTTTCTTACCGGTCACAATGCCACCTATGCTCCCACGGGAAAGGAATATATCGAATATATTGATTATCGGATCACAGATGCCACCGTAGCCAAGGTCTATGAAAGTTGTAATGGAATTCAGCATACGCAAACGGGAAGACCTGCAATGGATTTGGGTTGTGGTGCCTTCAATGCAAAAACTTGCAACTACCGGCGTTGGTATGAGTTCATGGGTGATGTCACCGGTGACTATGTACCCTTCCAAATCAATTACATATGGTCGGATGATGCCGAGGAAGGGAGTGAGGAGATTTATTTGGATCTGAATATCCTGAAGTGTGGAGAGAGCTATGAGGGCAGTTATGCCTGTGCCTGCATCGATTGTGAAGCATCCTGTCCACTCACGGATCCCCCTACGGGTCCCGAGGAGCTCTGGAAGATTGCTGGTCTCTATGGAGTGACCTTTATCCTGGGCCTGTTGATCGTTGTCTTCTTTTCGGGTCTCATTTGCTGGGGAGCGGTGAGCAGGAGCCGAGTTTGCATGCCCAGAGTTTGTATGCCAACACTGTTTGGGGAGTTCTTCTACCATGGCTTCCGTGTTTGGGGCACATTCTGTGCCAAACATCCGGTTTTGGTTCTGGCCCTGTGTTCCTGGGCCATCGGTGGACTGTCGTATGGCATTCGATATATGACTATTACCACGGATCCTGTAGAGCTTTGGGCCGGCAGCGAGAGTCAGACAAGGATCGAGAAGGATTACTTTGATCAGCATTTTGGACCCTTCTATCGCACCAATCAGATGTTCATCAAGGCCATCAATCAGACACATGTAAGTAATCTCTATATATTATAATAATAATAATAATTATTCTTGAGCTTTAATCTTGAGTTTTTCACTCATTTAACCTTAAACAATCTCCTATTTAAATTTCACCAGAGTTATAATGACAAGACAAAATTTAAGAAACATTTGTGAAAACAATCATAAACATAACTTATCTCTTAAATGAACAATTTTGAAATTCAAACACCAATATTTCATTTGATATTGTTATCACTATTTCTTTCTAATCGTTATCGAATTTATTCAACAATTCTGGGATTTGTGAGTGAGGTTTCACTGCCAATCACCGGCAAAGATAACGTCAAATCGCATTTGGTTTTTTGTTAGTGTTAAAGGGAGTTTTTTTTTTTTTTTAAATAACATTTTCTTAAATCTGTAACTTTTGTAGTTTACCCATGAGGCTCCCAGTGGTTTGCTAAACTTTGGTCCTGCTTTTGAGTACAACTTCCTGAAGGAAGTCTTTGAGCTGCAGGATGCCATCATGAAACTGGGTTTGGCTGAAGGTGAAGGTCTGGACAAGATCTGTTATGCTCCTGTTCTGAAGCCTGGTGAAACTCCCACCGTTGATCACTGTGTTATCCAATCGATTTATGGATACTTCCAACATGATATGGATAAATTTGAGAGCTCTTATGTGGATAGCAACAATTTTACGATTAATTATCTCAATCAGCTGGAGGATTGTCTGAGGTAAGTTGAGGGGAATTGAAATGATTTTCAAATACTTACTGTACTTATCAAATATGTTATTATCAATACTGTATCAATACTAAAGGTTATTTTAAATTGCGATATATGCTCGATAAATCGATATTCCATTAGATATATTGAAGGTGAAGCTTAAATTAATGTTGAATTGTTACTAAAAATTTTGTTTTGTTTTTGTTTTTTTTTTTATCTAGAAAATGAAGTGATTTCAAAAACTCACCTACTTTATAAGGCATTGCGAAATAAATATTGATTTATTGATACTTTAACGATATTTGAAGCAATAGTTGAAATGTTTGCTTGATATATCGATATTCTTATAAATACATTGAAGCTAAAATCAAAAAAGTTAATCAAATTAATAATATATTAGAGAGTGTTATTAAGAAAGTTATTTTTATCGAGTTTTATCAATTTTGTTATCGAGATATATGCAAACAAATGAAGCAATATTTATGAGAAATCAAAGATATTGAAACTTCAACTTAAACTGCAACTTCTAAAAAAGGTTTACGGTTAACAATTGAATAAAAAGGTTAGGAATTAATTAAAAATCAATTAACGATTAAATAAATATAGAACAACTTTAATAATTCTTTTAATTTTACAGAGTTCCCATGATGGAGGATTGCTTTGGCACCTACGGTGGACCCATTGAGCCTGGCATTGCTGTGGGTGGAATGCCCAAGGTGCCGGTGGGTGAGGATCCTGACTATATGCTGGCCACCGGATTGGTGATCACTTTCCTGGGTCGTAACCAAGTGGACGAGACCAAGTTGGAACCGAACGAGAAGTGGGAAAAGCTCTTTGTGGACTTCCTACGGGATTACAAGAGTGATCGATTGGATATTGCTTACATGGCAGAGAGATCTATTCAGGATGCCATTGTGGAACTATCCGAGGGTGAAGTGGGCACCGTTGTCATCAGCTATGTGGTGATGTTTGTGTACGTGGCCATTGCATTGGGACACATTCGCAGCTGCACGGGATTCCTGCGCGAATCAAGGATCATGCTGGCCATTGGTGGAATTGTCATTGTCCTGGCCTCGGTGACCTGCAGTCTGGGTTTCTGGGGTTACCTGGATGTGACCACAACAATGCTGGCCATTGAGGTGATTCCGTTCCTGGTGCTGGCGGTGGGTGTGGATAATATATTCATTATGGTGCACACATATCAGCGATTAGATCACTCAAAGTTTGCGAGCACTCATGAGGCAATTGGTGAGGCCATTGGACAGGTGGGACCCTCGATCCTTCAGACGGCGGGCAGTGAGATGGCCTGTTTTGCCATTGGTTGCATTTCCGATATGCCGGCAGTGAAGACTTTTGCAATGTATGCAGCAATTGCTATCCTGTTGGATTTCCTCCTGCAAATCACTGCCTTTGTGGCCCTGATGGCCATCGATGAGCGTCGCTATCAGGATAATAGACTGGACATGTTGTGCTGTATAAGGAGTGGCAAGAAAAGTACTTCAGTGGAGGAGGATACATTGGATTCTGAAGCTAGAGCTGGAGTAGATCACACCAAGGAAGCGGGCATGCTGGAGTCCATGTTCAAAAACTTTTACTCACCTTTCCTGCTCTCCAAGTGAGTATAAAACATAAACCTAATCATTTTTGAAAAGAAAACCTAACAAAACATAATCCTTTTAGACCCGTCAAAGTCTGCGTCTTGTTAATCTTCACTGTGGTCACCTGCCTATCCCTGATGGTGGTTCCCTCGATTGAAAAGGGTCTCGATCAGGAGATGTCCATGCCAAAGAATTCGCATGTGGTGAAATATTTCCGCTATATGGTTGATCTCCTGGCAATGGGTGCTCCTGTCTATTGGGTCCTTAAACCCGGTTTGAATTACTCTTTGCCCATGGAACAGAATCTCATCTGTGGCGGTGTGGAGTGTAATAATAATTCATTGTCCGTGCAATTGTATACACAATCCCGGTATCCAGAGATCACAGCTTTGGCCAGACCAGCTTCATCGTGGTTGGATGATTATATTGATTGGCTGGCCATTACAGATTGTTGCAAGTACAATGTAACCACCAATGGCTTTTGCGCCAGCAGTGAGTATATCTTGATATATATTCTAAAAAATATATTTTAAGCTATATTATTTTGTATTTTCCAGACTCTAAGAGCGATGATTGCCTGCCCTGTGAAAGGGGTTTCACTGAAAATGGCCTGAGACCCGATGTCGAGACCTTTAACAAATATATTCCCTTCTTTCTGTTTGATTTGCCAGATGCTGAGTGTGCCAAGGCAGGCAGAGCCTCTTATGCTGATGTGAGTTTCTCTTAAAAACAAATTCCTAAATCCCTAAAAGTATTAATAACTCGTTTTCCTTACTTATAACAGGCCGTGATCTACACCATAGATGATGAGGGCATGTCCACTGTCCAGGACACTTACTTTATGCAATATTCGACCACTTCCACAACCTCTGAAGAATTCTATTCTCAGTTGCGTGAAGTGCGTAGAATTGCTGGGGAAATTAATTCCATGTTTGCTGAGAATGGTGTCGATGCTGAAATCTTTGCCTATTGCGTTTTCTACATTTACTATGAACAGTATTTGACCATTTGGGAGGATGCACTCTTCTCGCTGGGCATGTCCTTGCTGGCCATTTTCCTGGTGACCCTGGTCATCACTGGTTTGGATATCACATCCACTTTGATTGTCCTTTTCATGGTGATTTGCATTCTGATCAATATGGGTGGCATGATGTGGGCTTGGAGTATTAATTTGAATGCCATTTCGTTGGTGAATCTGGTGGTGTGTGTGGGCATTGGTGTAGAATTTGTGGCTCACATTGTGAGATCTTTTAAGAGGGCCGAGGGAACGGCACAGGAGCGGGCACGTCACTCGTTGAATGTCACCGGAAGTAGTGTCCTGTCGGGCATAACGCTCACGAAATTTGCGGGTATTGTAGTCCTGGGTTTCTCCAACTCACAAATTTTCCAGGTCTTTTATTTCCGAATGTATTTGGGCATTGTCCTGATTGGAGCAGCCCATGGTTTGATCCTTTTGCCGGTTTTGCTCAGTCTCCTGGGACCGTTGAATAATTTGGCCAGGACCTCGAGTGCTGAGCCCAGTCAAGCTGTCAATTAAACGGGCGGGTATTATATTACTCTTGATATATAATATATATGTTTGTAAAAAATAGTTTAAGGATATTAAGGATTTGCTTGATTAAGTGTGCCTGGGTTGGGAGTGTGTGTGCTTGGATTTTTTTTACGACTGCAAACTATGAGCTTAAAACATGTCAATTAGACGAACAAAAACGAAAAAAGGGATAATAAAAATAAATAAATTATGACAAAAACCTACCTTATTTATAATTTCAAAAATGTTTTCTTTCTATCAGTGGCTTTAATTCTTTGAAGACTGTATTCAGTTTTGTTTTATTGAATACAATTTAAATAATAATTAATAACTGAAAGACAAGCCAGTTTTAAAGTTTCTGTCTCTCGTTTTATTTCACCATTTATATTTATATATACAAATAAAGATAACTCCCCTTTTTAAGCTGCACACTTTGGCAGGACTTTGGCCCATGGAGGTTTGGGCCTCTCTCACTCATTGTTTATCGCCATCGCACCTTTGCTTTTTATGGCCTTAAGCGACCAACTGCCGCGTGCGCCGTCAAAACAAAAAAAAAAACAAAAAAACAATAAACAAAAGAGGGGAAGTCACAATGGTCGGGATGGGGGAATCCCAAAGGATAAATCCTTGGTGGTCCTACCCAAATACCTAAAACGTCTTACGCCTTTTTGGGGGCAGAAGTTTAGCACAGATTTTTTAATGATATCCAGGCGAGGGGAGCTTTAAATACTCTAACTCCATTTGGGGAATAAGGATATTTCAAGGATTTTTAAGAGTATTTAAAGAGAAATAATTGCTTAAAATATATTTATATAACTTAAAGTAGAAATAAGTTCAAAAATAATATAATTTCGAGACAAAGTCCCTAAACTTTAAGTTAGTTTTGAGTCTCCTGCGAAGAAGAACTCTTCTCAAGGGCATTTGGCATTTCACAAGGACTCGGCTTTTGTTAAAAAGGAGTAAGTTTTCCGGATGATGGCTTCCTTGCCATCGCCTGCTGGTCAGTGGAGTGCTTTGCGGCTTAAGGAAAAGCAAAAACCAGGAGGAAACACACACAGACAGGAAAGCGCTTAACCCTCAAAATGAGTCGAGTGTTTTTAATTAAAATTAATAAAGTTTAGAGTGGTTTTTTCTGCAGCCTTTGACTTTCCTTTTTTTTTTTTTTTTTTTTGTTGTCTGATTTTCCGTATGATTTTACTCAACTCTTGTGCTACTGTTTGCGGCCATAATCACTTAATGAAAGAAATGTGTGCGGCATTAAGATTCATGCCTCATCGAATTTCAGGCACTTCAAATGGCCGACAATTGAAAAGCATAATTATAAATGTATCAACTAATGCATATGGCAAAATCAATTAGCAATTACCAAAGCACACACAGACACTCAGAGAGATGAAGTGCAAATTGAGTTGTTTTGTGCTCGCACTTGTACATGTGTGAATGTTTTTCATCCTCCACTTAATTGCCATTCAAAAGTGCCTTAACAATGCCAAAAGCGAACCAAATGAGTCGAAAAATCTAGCCAAGAAAATAAACACGTGAATGGAAATATATACAGACCGATCTTTGATTCAAAAAGTATATTTAGAGTGCGTAAATTGTGCATTTTAAGTGGTTTTTTTGTTATCATCATTTTCAAGAATCTCTTTGACTTTCTTTTTAACAATTTCAGGTTAATAAAAATTGTTTTTACAATTTAGTTCGGTGAACATACATATTTTCAATGCTGTATACACCACTTTAAAGGCCAACACACATTCTCCATATAAATTCTATGCCCTGACCTAACACCATTCCCGGTATAACACACACAGCACAACACGAGGATGAATAATCCATTAAGAGCATCTTTGCAGACTCACAGAAAACCGAGCATAAATCATTCGTATGAGCAGCTAACACATTTCGACCAGAAATTGAGGCGAATCAACGAATTAATGTGGCAAGTGTGGCAATAAAAATTTAAATTAATTGATTTTCTGTTTGCCCGCGGCATGTGGCCCGAATATCCAAATTCAAATTCAAATTCAAAGTCATATCCATAGCGAAACGAAACAGAAACAGATACAGTATCTATATATATATTCGCACACGATTTGTGGCCAATTTAGGTGGCTTCCAGTTACCAGCTTTGAGGCCATAAAAGGCCAAAAAGCATTCGACTCTTAACCGGGTCATAACTCACGTGAGGCGTGGCATTAAAATAAAATTTGCGCATATTTATTAATCGGTTATTGGACGCATATCTTGTCTATATGTATCTTGTATCTGTATCTGTATCTGCATATGCCATAAAGCTGAACAAAAAAAAAAGAAATAATGTAAAGGGAAAGCTCAGAGTCTCTTGGGTATTGCTTTTCATTTTCAAAAAAAAATGTATCCTTTATTTTAAGCGGCACTTTGAATAATGCGTTTTTAAATTAGTTGGGGAATTTCGAAATACGATTCGAAAGCAAAACGGGAATTGAAATGAGATAGGTAAAGCTCTGTGTTTTAAATAAAATTAAATTAGTTAAGGGTAAATCAAATACAATAAACTTTAAAACCATTTTAAAGCAACTCAAAACATGATTTTAAAATGTATAATAAAACATTTTAAAGCAGCTTAAACATGCTTTGAAAGTGTATTTTAAAATATTTCTAAATTCAACTTCTTTCTTTACACATTTAAAATAAAAAACTCACTAAAAATTCGTCAAGTTAAAACTAAATTTTCCACCTGAAATTTAACTAATAACATATTTTTTGATTTCATAATCCTCACATTTCGGTACTCTTATAATCCCTTTATTTTGTCAGGTACAAAACTTTTTAATTATTTTGCAATTAGCAGGTGTATTTGTTTCAAACTTTGTTTCATTACTTTTACATAAATATAAACACACATTTTTTATATTTTGTTATTATATTATGAGAGGAGTAGGGATGAGTAGGGGTGTGTTTAATTAATGCAATCAACCAAAAGGGCCAAAGTCAGTTGTTATATTAGGGTCAAATGACAGGGCCTAAGCCGGACTAAGCCTTCCCACATTTCCACTCGGATTTCCACACTATCATGGCGCTTGCTCGTTCTAAATTGGTTTTTAATACAAATTAATTACAAAAGAGGAAATTAAATTTTTAGTAGCCGTTCACAAATCTGCCAAAACCAAAAGCGGCGCAAACAAACGCAAACAAAAAAAAAGTTAATTAAAGCAACACATAAACACTGGCACACATTTTCAATGATGGAGATGGAATATTTAATTTATTCATTCGCTGACATAAGCCCCGGCAAATACGGGAATAAATACTCTGGACACAGGACCCCGGGCCTCTGGGACTCTGTATCCTGGACACACTGGACTAACCTAGTCCATAGACGAATCAGTAATTTATAAACGTGCTTATAAGCCGCAATCCAATTCGCAATTCGCGTTTTGGCTAAAATTACACTTGCAGCAGGCCAGAAAAACCTATTTTCAAACGTTTTCCCCAAACGTTTCCCTACCGCTTTTCCCCTCCCGCCGTTCCTCCTCTTGGATTTATCCCAGGGGTTTTTCCTTCACACCCCTAAAAAATATTATCAAAACTGGCAAGCTGGCCATGGCCATGGCCATGGAATTGGCCTACAAAGAGATGGGGAAGGGGGCTGGAGTTTTCCCGCCATAAAAAAGGGGGGGAGGGGAAAGCAGGGGGGAGTGCTGGAAAACTAAAAGCTAAAACTGCAAACTGAGACTGAAGCCAAGCGAAAGCGCGTGAGCGAATGAGTTTGGTTTCAATTTTTATGTTTTATTTTTGCATGAAAATTAAATTGAAAACGTATGAAAGTTAACCCCAAAAAGTATGAAGAAAATATTCAGATTTTCAAATTAAAATAGGCATAAAATTTAAGTAGAATTTTTTAGAGAAATATTAATTTACCTTACCCTCTCCTTCAGAGAAAAAATCTTTTAAGAAATATCATTCAAAGTTGTGGTAAATGTTTTGCAGAAAATATTCAAATTTTTAAATTAAAAATAGGCATACAATTTAAATATGATTTATTAGAGAAATATTAATTTACCTTACATCCAGCCTTCAGAGAAAAAATTCTTTGAGAAAAATCCTTTGAGAAATAAATAAAATATCCTTTAAGAAATATCATTCAAAGTTGTGGTAAATGTTTTGCAGAAAATATTCAAGCTTAAAATTAAAAATAGGCATACAATTTAAACTGAATTTATTAGAGAAATATTAATTTACATTACATCCTTCAGAGAAAAAATTCTTTGAGAAAAATCCTTTGAGAAATATCATTCAAAGTTGTGGTAAATGTTTTGCCAACTTTCTGAATTTTCTTGCGGCCAGCAAATCGAGTGACAGACAGGCCAATATTAGAAATCAAACAAATTACTATAGATTTAATCCGAGTCCTGGAGTCCTAGAGTCCTTTAGTCCCAGAGTCCTCAGTGGGTTAAGTTCGGGCGTGTGTCTGTGTGTGACTGTGTGGGTGTGACAGCAATTTCCAACTAAATTATAACAACAACCTCAACAAATGCGCACAATTTTGAGAAACTTCATGCAAAATGCAGAACCAGGAGCCAGGACATGCCGCAAAAAGAGGCAGCAACAAAAGCATCAGCATCAGCAGCTGGTTGCATTAAATGGCCCACGTTTTCCACCAGCATTTCCCTCCTGGATTTTCCAAAGCCTCCACTCTGGACCATCCCACACACACGGAACATATCGAAAATGTCAAACACACATTTGACCAAACACACGGGAAAGCCTGGCGCACAGCATGGGTTCTGGGGGAAATCAACCACCCCCTCTGTCTATCTAAATTAGAGATGAATGTTGGAAGGATAATTTGGATATGATAAATCTAGAAAAATATATTGATCATAGAGAGGGGAAAGAAGCCCAAGTTGTTACTGTCTGTATAGAATTGGTGTATTTGTATAATATAACTAAAATTGTGTGTTATTTCTTTAAATATATTTTGAACCACAAAAGTAGCATTAAAATATATAAATGCTAGTATATAAAAAACGTTTAAAAACATATCTTGAAAATAAATCAATAAAGATTTTTATAAATAGAAATAGAGACTTGAATGTTTGTCAGAAAAGTATTTATATTAGCTTTTAGAAAAATAAGATTCGGGAATTTTAGTGAAATATTTACTTCAGAAAAGTAGTTTTTTACTCTCCCTTCTTCAAGCTAAAAATTAATTTAAAACGTTATAAATAAACCAAAACTTGGAAACAATTTAAGGCCAGAATATACATTTTTAATAAAATACTTTTAAAATAAAAACAATAAATAAATTTCTGGCATATTTATATATTAGATTTACACTGAATTAAGTCTAGAGAATTTTAGTGCAATTTTAGCATTAAAAAAGGGAACTTTTACTATTCTCTCATTAAGTTTAAATCAAATTCAAAACCAAACTATATAGGAATAATAATTTCAGTATACAGTTTTTTAAATTGAATAAATTTAAAATTAAATCGAAAAATATATGAACTTATGGTAATTTATATATTAACTTGCCACATAATTAACACTCGGGAGATATAGTGCACTTTTCGAAATAAAAGAAGGGGCTTTTAGTTTTCAAGTTTAAAATGAACTAAGACATGAAATAAAAATAGCTTAGGGAAACCAAAGTTTAAAGGAGGAGATTTACAAGATAACTAAGCCAAAAAAGTATTAAATTTAAATCGAAAAGCGTTCCTATTTTACTTTTTAATAGGTAAATAAATCTGCTAACTCAATTTTTAATTTAAAAAAGTTAAAATTTTATGTCAATTTTTATAAAATTTAAAAAATATTGGTAAGATTTTGTTTTTCCTCCGGAGCTGCTTAATTCGATCGGCTGTTGAAGCTGATCAAGAGTATATATGATTTATAGGGTCGGAAGTGATTCCTTCACTTGGTTTCAAGCTTTTACTAAAATTATAATATCCTTGGAAGGGTATAAAAAGTACTTACTAAAACCAAACTTTTACAACATTAAGGGACAGAATAGAGTATTTTAAGTATACAAATTTAATAAACTTAATCAATTTAAGCAAACAGGGGTCGTATAAAAGCATTTATATATAAGCTTTTCACAGAATGAAGTCTTGGGAATTTGATTGCACTTTTTGAAATACAAGAGGAGGAGCTTACTTTCCTTTCTACAAGTTTTAAATATATTAAAAATATATAGAGGCTACAACACTTAAAATAAAATATTTTTTAAATTAAGAATTAAAATGTATATAATTTATACTTCATTTTCCCGACACATCTCTAATGCAAAATGCATTTTCATGTGGACAAGTTGTGGGTAAATCCCCTCCAGGAGCTGATGACAAGATGGCCATGCAGCATCTATCGATTGATTGGCCTTCGATAGATTGCCACAAACAAGATAATAATTTTTAATTAATTTTTTTGTTATTTTGTTTTTTTTTTAACCTCGCATGTGTGCATGATATGCGACGGATGTGTATATGTATATGGAAATAAGAATTAAAATAATTATTATTATTTTGTTGTGGTGCCACGAAGCGCTAGATAATCCAATTAATGGCATGGTAAACATACAGAGACACGTGCTCGCACACACAATGTACAGTGTGTGTGTGTTTGGTGTGTGTGTTTATTTGGGGCTAGAAAAGGTATTCTGGATATGTATAAAAAAGGGGTTATACTTCTAAAAAGAATTAGAAACAAAGTAAAAAAAGAAAGAGGGGTTTATAGTTGTTATATATGAATGCCATTTGATGGACGGATAAAGAATACATGCATGGAAGGATAAAGAATAGATGCATCCTTTTAATATATAGAATTTGTATTATAGATCACTTAATTTTCATATTTTTACAGTATAATTTATGATTGCTTTGCTTCCTTAATTACTTAAGACAGCAACTTGTTAAATGTTTAACTGTTTTATAATTGTCTATTGTACAATATATCTATTCAAATCTCCGCACTAAAATATACCATTTAAATGTAATTTGTATATATTTATCTACAATTTCACAAAAATATACCATTTAACTTTAATTTTTATATATTTTTCTACAATTTGTCTATACAAATCTCCCCTCAACAGTACACCCCTTTTCAATTTAGAGAATTTCCTTTGTGGAATGCCCCAAAGCAAGGATAATTTTTACTGGTTTATAGGCAGCCACTGTTCAATTAAAATCATGGCCAATGATATCAATTAAAAGCACAGAAAACACTGATTGCGGTGAGAGTAGCTCTTGTCCCTCGGCCACAAAAAACCCACCCACCCATTCACCTTCTCAACCAGTTTTTCCCTGCCTGGTTTTTCTGCCCGGCTTTTCTCAGAATTTTTATGGCCCCACCAAGACTAAGGAGGCACAACCCCCTTGTGATTTATCACAAAGCAGCAAAAACAGTGGCAACAAAAAAAAAAGAGGGAAAACCTCAACCAAGGGGAGCATTTGCTTATCTGGAAAAGCTCACCATTGCCGTTGATATTTTCCCTTGGCATCAGGCATCAGGCATCAGTATATCCTTCTCCATTCACACCTAACCCCCTGTTTTTCTCAGTGCTCGATGCTACTGCTGTGTTGTTTATCGTAATTATGAATCTTTGTTATCCAAAAGCGCTGCTCAGCTCCTTGTGCGCTCATGTGTGTGTGCGTTCAATCAAAATAGTTGATTTCTTTTATGCGAGTCTATGTTTCTCTTGATATCATCACACACACATACACACACTCTGTTATCCTTTTTTTGGTATAAACGGATATATATTGAGATGCTTGGAGGGGGGGAAAAAAAAAAGAAAGTGCCAGAGAAGGCACGCAACGGAGCAACTATTTTTGATATGGCACAAATTATGCCCCCTTTTGTTGTTGCCTCTTTATTATTATACATATATATTTATATATATATATATTCTTTATATATATATATATTTCTTGGTTGGGTCCATTGTGGTTTGGCACTAAAATCTTGGTCGAGCATATCGCTCTAGTCGATGGCCTTGACTTGGTTTCTTACTCACTTAAGTCAAAGTCACTGAATAAATTGGAAATTAAAGGAACAGAAAATGAAAAGCAGGGTTATAATACAGCTTACTTAATAAGCTAATTAAATTAATATATATATTTAATTTTTAATTAAAAATGTTTGAAAAAAAAACTTTAGACTTTGATAAACAATAATTTACAGCATGTGCAAACTTTTTTCAAACTATGTTTGCTAATTAAATAAAAAAAAATTTCAAATAAAAACAGGCTTATAATACAACATACTGAAAAAGCTAATTAAAGAAATTCTTTATCATTTTAAATTAGCAATTTTTGTAAGAGAATCTTAGACTGCACCAAACATTTATTTACATCATAAGTAAACTTTTTCAAAACTATATTTGTCAATTAAACTAAATCAAATTAAAAATAAAGTCAAACTTAGCATAGAACTTAATTAATAAGCTAATTTAATTCATTGTTTAGAACTTTAATTATACATTGTTGAAAGAGAGTAAAAAACTTTGATAATGGAATTAAAAATAAAGACAGGCTAAGTGAATAAGCTAATTAAAGGCATTATTTATAAATTTAAATTTGAAATTTTTTCAAAAGATTTTTTCCCTTTGATTAACAATTGTTTACAGCCTTTGTAAACTTTATTAAAACACTCTTTGTTAGGTTTTTAAACCCATTTTTTAAAAGCTTAAATACAAGATTTTCAAATGGATATATTTTCTATCATTTTTGAAACCTATTCTGCTGCCTTCAGCTTTTGAAATAAACTAAAAATATGTGTTTTAAGCTTTTAAAATAGATTTTATATATCTTTTCATATGTTTTTAAATCCATTCTGCTGATTTCAGTTTCTATATAAAGTTAATAACTTCCTAAAGCTTATATAAAAGATTTTAAAATATGTATTTCTTGTGTTTTTAAAAACATTCTGCTGTATTTACTTTTTTTTAATTGAATTTAATGATTATTTAAGAGATTTATTATTATTTATATATACTTCTTATGCTTTTAAGCCCCAGTTTTCTAAAAAAAATTAATTAATTCATTAAAGTTTATTTCAGAGATTTTCTTAGTAAAGTTAATAGTTAGAGACAGCCTTTTTAAAGGATTTTTAAATATGTATTTCTCGTGTTTGAAAACCATTCTGCTGCCTCTAGTTGTCTGAATGAATTTAATGATTATTTTAAGCTTATATACGAGATTTTCAAATAAGTATTTCTTATGTATTTCAACTCATTCTGTTTCTATTCCATTTCCTAAATGAACTTCGGTCTTATTCAGTTTTAAGAGTCTCATTTCGAAATTGAAATTTTGAGTGCCTACTTTTTGGCTGTCACGGCTAAATGAATATCGTTGCACCAATACATACACACTCGTATTTCCGGTGCAGACCCTGACGATCTGTGGCATATGCTGGGCATTGCATGAACTCCATTTACGTCCATCAATGTCCATCATCGGAACAGTGCAAAAATAGTGTAATATGTGATGGCAGCATCTGCCCATTAAATCATACTTTTTCACACGACTCCAGGCCGTAATTACACACACACTTGCATGTGGGGGAGGGGGGGGGGTCTGAGTGGGGCAGACAATTCGTCATAAATCTTTGACTGGGTTTAATCAGGTGAGGAGGAGGCAGTGGGGGAGGGGTTGAATGGACAGGTAAGTGGAGTCCGGAATCCGTTGCATCGCTTCTGGTTTTTTCCATAAACAAGCGCCGAACAAGTTTAATAACTCTGGGATCCCCTTCGTAGTCCTGTGGTGGTTGTACAGGTGCTGCGGCTCCGCCGGATATTTTGACTGCGGTGAGGAGGTGAGAGAGCAGGTTGAAAACGCTTTGAGACTGGGATTTTCACCTGAAAAGATACTCTAAAAATTGCAGGAAAAAAAAGTATACTAAATAATACATAATATATTATAGAATGACATTGTAAAGATTACCAGTTTAGGTTATTAATTAATTAATTGATTTTATTTCATTAAGAATACAACCTTCTTATACTTTCAATTATATGTGTATATATATATTTGAAAAAATATATTTTACAATGAATTATTTCAATCAGAATACAAGCTAATTATGCCTTAAATAATAGCTGTTTGCTTTATTACAAAATAATTTTACACTTAATTATTTCAGTCAAAATACAAGATGCTTATGCTTTAAATTATATCTGTTTATTCCTTAAAAAAAATCTAATTCAAAACTTATTATTTTAGTTAGAATACAAGCCTTTTATGTCTTAACTTATATCTGTTTATTTCTTTACATACAAATTTTTTAAAAAATTGCAGTCAAAATACAAGTTTCTTATTTTGTTAATTATATTTACTTAATCCTTTGAAAAATAAATTTTAAAATGAATTATTTCGGTAAGAATACAAGTTTCTTATACCTTGAATTGTATCTTATTTATTTTCTTTAAAAATCATTTTTAAAATTTATTATTTCTGTTAAAATACAAGTTTCTTATACTTTCAAATATAAATGTTTATATTTCTTTAAAAATTTACTTTGCAATGGATTATTGTCAGAATAAAAGCTTATTTTGGCTTTAAATATATCTGGTTATTCTTTTATAAAAATTAAATTTAAAAGTAATTATTCTTAGTCAGAATACAATTTTATAAGACATTCAATTATATAAATATATTTCAGTAAAAAATACAAGCTTCTTATACCTTCAATTATATGTGTTCATTCTCTTGAAAAATCAATTTTACAATTAATTATTTCGCTGAGAATATAAGATTCTGATATCTTTAAATAAATTCATTTGAAACTGTTTATTCCTTTTTAAAATGAAATAAAAGCAATATTTGCTTAGTTTTCCTTTGAAGCATTTTACTAAAACTGTTAAGTTCTATATGAATTTTAATTATTTTTTTATTTTAATTATATTTGAAATTTAGCAGAGCATCTCATGGTCTACTTTTATTATTTTTTTTTTCGTTCCCTTATTCCTGTTTCAGTAGCTGTAGCCGGATTTTTGTTGCCACCTCGGTTCTGATTTTTATCGCTTTAATGAAGTTTCATGCCGTTTATGCTGCCAGCTGCCAAACATTGATGTTGCTGCTGCTGCTGCTGTTGCGGGAATTTTGTTAAAAACTTTTTCGTCAATCCCATGACACGGTTCCCCTATGGCACTACCCTTCCAGACCATCCAAACCCCAATATTATGGGGCATTTGAGGCACTATTGATGCACGTCTTTTCAGTCTATTACTATCAGCACTTTTTTCACTTTGGCGCATTTTGGGTTTTCCACCTTTCACCGAAGGCGGGTGTATTGGTTTTTAAGAAAAAATGAGTGAGAGAGCTAAAAAACTTAATAATTTCAAAACAAATAATACAAAAAAACTAAAGAGCTTATTTTAAAGAATAGATCCTGGATAGAATTCACGCACACACAATTGAGATATATTTAATAACAAATAAATAATAAGTAATCAGAAACTTAAGTTCAAACTAATATTTCCTAAACATTTTAATTAATTCTATATATTATTGAAAGAAATATAATATTATATATATATTATAATATATTAAAGAAAAATATGTCAAAATTTATAAATGTTAAAACCATATTTTAAATATATTCCAATTAACTCATTAATGAAATACAAAAGATTTCAAAAATGAAGCTCAAAGGGTAACCCAAAGTTCCATAACTTGACGTTAATATTTTTTCTTATTACTATTTTCTTTTATTTTTTTCTTTTATATATTTATTTTTTTGGTTTAGTTTCAGTTAACAGTTTATTGACTTCGCTCAACTTGTCGCCGTTATAATGTCAGCAAATTGTTAAAATGCTTTGTTAGGAATTTCAAACAATTTTTTCCCACTCTTTTGGCTCCTTATGCTGCTGCTGCTGCTGCTCATGCTGGCTTTTCTTTTTCTGTTTTCTCCCATTTTTTTTTTTTTTTTTTTTTGGTATTTTTTGGTCGTCCTGCCCGGTTTTTCCTCGCACTTTTCCCGAGTGTGCAGCGCGTGGTGTTGTTGTCCCTTTGTTTTGCAAGGAGCAGGACCAAAAATATGCTATATCCTGGAAAATAGTTGCTGCTGTTGCTGTTGCTGCTGCGGGTAATTTGCCAGCAACAACAATAGAAAAAGGTCCTGCGATGGGAACAATGTTGCCACATTTAAGCGTTTGAACTTCGAAGTCATAAAATATTTGTTAAGCATTTTGCGCTCAATTTTCTTTTTGGCCATTTGCGCTCTGCAGGTCAACAGGCAGCGGCAAACGACAGCAAACAGCAAACAAACAAGTGCAAACACAGCCAGCAAACAGCAAGCAAACAGAGAACGAGGACGACAGGAGGACAGGACGACAGGACTCTTTGCCCGGTTCATCCGTGTCCTGTTCTGTGTCCTGTGTCACCAGAGAATATAATAACCAATTCGTAAGCACATTCATTATGCTCGGTAAGCAGAGTCCAGGTCCACGCTTTGCCAGGCACAAACAACAAATTGTTGCTGAGGGCCAGTATCCGAGGGGTTGGGGATCCCAAGGACTTCACATCCTGCCTGACATGCTTGAAATTTTAAATTTTACATTAAATAAGCATATATTAAAATTGAACATTTTAGAAGCTTATATTTCCATTTAAAATATAAAATCTGTAGAGTTCCTTTAAAAAAAAAAGAAAAGAAAATCATTAAGAATAATTAAAAGAAAGTGTTAGATGGTTATTTTTTAAAATATAAGTAAATCTTGGTTTCAATTCTTAAAATACATATGACTAAAAACATATTTTTTTTTTAATTTTAATGTATTTAGAATGTATACATATATACATACATTTTGCTAATTGTATTTCAAAATTATTAGGTTACCTTAGAAATATTTGCTTCAAAATACTACACAAAAAATTCACTCACAAATCGATATCAAAATCAATGAAAATTCGGAGGACCTCTTCACAAAAAAATTCTAAAAAAATTCCCCTATATATTTAGTAAATCTCCCAGAATAAGTCAAATCAGATTTTTAAGAACATTTTCACATTAGCTAAAGGGAAAAACTAGGAAATCTCGATTTTTCTTTATATATTTATTAACCTCTTTAAGGGAAAGTTACATTTATCATATATCCAAAAAGATTTTTCATAGCTTTAAGGCTATTTAAATCTGCACAAATGAGAAAAATTTTCCCAAATGTAAGGGTAATTTATAATGAATTAGGCGGAAAATATAGTTACTAATCGAGGATAAGTAACTATAAATAGTAGAGCTTAACTTACTAACAGTAATAAATAGCTCACACCTAAAAATACCTAACCGGGACCCGTGACTTCATTTTGGTAAGGTTAGAACCAGTTGGGAATTATATGTACACATATGCGAAATTTGTTGTCATACATTTTAGGGAGTTTTTTTTTATATTAAAAAAGGCAACTAGATCGGATAAAAGCGTTCGAAATTTGAGGGAAAAAAATTTGATTTATGATGGGTTTAAAGCAACCCATCATGGAAACTCTTTCGTAAAATTCTGTTTTCCAAGTTATATATGTTATATATTTATATAAAATAGATTAGTACATTATATAAAAAATATATTAAATGTTATTTTGATGAGTGTACACTGTCTTGCGATTACCAAACCCCCTGTTTTCCGCTTTTCACACTTTTGACCAAAAATTAAAACACATTAGTGGTGAGCGCGAGTTTTTCCTTTCCTTTTGCAGAATCTTCCCCCGTGGCCTTTATTAGTATTTGTGCTTGATTTTCCTGTCGTTTTTATGTGTATTTTTCTTTTTTTCATTTTTGTTGTATTTTTTTTATTTTTTTTTTTTTTGTACACCCATTTCCCTTCAGTTCGCCTTTATGCCCATCTTTGTTGCCGTTGTTGTTGTCAGCGTATTATGGCAAAATGACAAGCAAACAAATTATGTTTTTGTGTGCTTAGCGTGGGCCCAAAAAAAAAAAAAAAAAAAAAAAACAGAAAACAAAAAAAAGAGCAGGAAAAATCCAGAGCACTTGGCACAAGGTAGCACAGCATGTGGGCGGTACATTTTCCCGGGTGGAAATGGGGTTGGGGGGTTGATTCTGGGTTGGATGAACATGCGGCTGGTAACATTTCTATCGATGACCTCCAGGGGGAAATTTTCCGCGTTTTTTAAGCCCAATAATGTGCAGCTTTTGATCCGCATTTATCGAGTGGCTTTCAATTGGGATTTTCTGGCTAACGAAATGTGAATATTGATGGGTAAACTTAAGTACGAGTACTTTAAATCTCAACAATAAACCTTAACTAATTATTGGTCAGAATACATAGTCTACCAGGAAGTTTCCAACCATTTCCCACCTCATTTCCCCTTTTTCATCCTGGGAGCCTTTCAAACATGAAACCGACACGAAAGTGACACAGGACACAGGACAAAAAAAAAAGTACACAACACAAAAGGGAGCCGAGGCAAGGGGATGGTTTACAAAAATTAAAACAAAAAGCAAACAATGCAAAAGTTGGTGAAAAACTCCCCCTATCCCTCTTTTCGCCGCGTCGCCTTTTCTTTGTGTTTCGCACACTTCACACACAAATCGCAGCTTTTCTCTCAACGCCAGCAACACCGCAATGCAAATATTCCAGCGGCGAACAAGTTTTGCAACAAAACGTAGACACACACACAGGATGAGAGGGAAGAGGTCCTGGACTGAAAGTAGCAGAGCCTGCGGCATCTCAGGATGAACCAAAAACACCAGCTGTCCAGGGGGAGAGGTGAAGATATTGGCGCAGGAAAGCAGCTTCAAGGAGTTAATAAGGGAGTTACTCAACGCAAGGATACCCGGTAATCCTTAAGCTGTGCTTTAAAATCCCTATGAAATGGTTTAAAAGCAACTAAAAAATGTATTAGTAGCAAAAGGATAGCTAAAACTATATTTATTGCTTTCATGATATATATTTATCTCTTTAAAAACTCTAAGAAAGTAAATTTAATATTTAAACCCCTAATAGTTACATACAAAAATCTCTTTGAAATTGTTTAAAAATACCTAAAAAAAAAAAAAAAAAGAAGCTAAAGGATAACTATATCTATATCTATTGCTTTCAAGATATATATATTTATATCTTTAGAAAACTTAAAGAAAGTAAATTTAATATTCAAATTCCAATAGTTTCAGGATAACTTTGTTTATATTTGTTGCTTCCGATATAAATATATTTATTTTATTAAAAGGCTTAAAGTACAATCAAGATCATCAAAGAATGTACACTTTAATAGTTTCACTTCTATAAGACACTTCTCAAATACCCTGTAAATACCCTGCAGAAACTTGAATATTATGGACAAAATGTGAGAGATACTGCCAGGATAATAGGAGTAGATTGGGGAGCGAAAAAGGAACATCTGCTGCTGCTGCCCAGTGGAGCAGCACCCATTTTCCGTGCCCCCAAAATGGCAGTCATAACAAATTAAGAAGGTTACCTTTATTGCCATAGCCCAGAGCTGCTGCATCACTCCCAGAACCGGGCTCGTAGACTCTGGTCCAGGATTCAGGCTCCAGGACGGAGAGTTCGACTTCATTCCCGAGGTCCAAAAGCTGGCTGCTTGCCCAAGTACTTTTGCTAAATCTTTGCACGTTTCACAGGCAGAGGCAGAGCAAAAACCTGAACAAATGGGCAAAGTTTGGAATTACAAATACAAAAACGAAGTGTAATATATACTTCAAAAATTAAAAAAGGCTCATATTAAACAATATTTAATATTTATTATTAAACCAAAAGAAACCCCACTTCTTTCCTCTTTTGTTTAAATAATTTATTCTCTTTTCTTTTGCAATTTTTTCAGAACTCTCACTGAGTTAGTGTATGCTAGAAACCTGAGAAAGTATGTGGTTGTTAGTTCCTGGGGGGCGTGGCCAAAATAACCTTTTTTCCCAACATCGATGCAAAAGTTTTTGGTATTTTGAATCATGTGAACTTAACATAATGATCGGATTGCGTTATTTCCGTTTCAGTTTTTCAATTAAACCAAAGATAACAACCTAAAGAATAAACTGATACTCAGACTCCCTAAACATTCGAGAACAGGATTTTTAAAATTTGCGCTTAAATAACACAACTTGTATTATGTACTGAAAAACACCGATTGCATCAATAATATTTGTTGACTTTCGTCATCTGGTCACATTGTTGGCTTCTAGACAGGAAATATGGTTCCCAACTGCTTCTAACACTTTTATAATGAAGCCCCAAGGAAATTTTGGTGTAAAATTAAGTTTCTTCTCAAATCGGATGAAGTTCGAAGCTCCAGCTCTCTAAAGTTAAGTCGCGTGTGAAAAAAAGTAGTGCCTTCAAAAAAGTAAAAAACAAAAAAGTGAAAAACAAAAAAGTAAAAAAAACAATAAAATGAAGTGATTGAGAACCAAAGATTGCAAAAGTTGGAAAAAAATGTTTGAAAGAAGTGAAAAAAAAAAAAATTAAAAAACGGATTAACAAAGTGGTTGGAAAAAGTGCATTATATGTGATTGAACAAAACACAGTTTTTCAAGAAACTACTGAAAAAAGTGATTGAAAAAGTGACTGAAAAAAATATTTAAAAAATATGTGATTAAAAATTAGGCATTGAACATTTTAAAATTGTTCTAAAAAATGTGAAGAATATGACTGCGATTATAAAAGTGACTGAAAGACACATACATATAAATGAAGAAAGTGAAGGAAAAAAATAGTGTTTAAAAAAAGAGTGATTGAAAAAAATAGAGATTGAAAAAAATAGAGATTGGAAAAATAGAGATTGGAAAAATAGAGTAAAATGAATGGAAAAATAGAGTAAAATGATTGCAAAATAGAGTAAAATGATTGAAAAAAGAGTGAAATTTTAAAAATGTGATTTAAAAAATGATGTAATTTGTATAAATTTTGTGAAGTGTTAAAAAAAAAGAAGAAACCGGACTACATTTTAAAAATGTTTCACAAACAAGAAAAAACCTATTTATTACCTTAACTTAGTAAACTTTCTGCTTTAAAATTAGTGAAGCTTTGGCTACCAAAAGTTAGCTTATTTTTTTGTTGTTAATTGTTTGTTAATTTTTTGTTTTTTAATTAAGCTAAAAAAAATTTAAAATTTAATTCCTGCTCGACATTTATTTTCCTTCCAGACAGTAATTATTAGTAATTAAAACTATGATAGAAACCTCTCAATTAAGAACTTCTTTGTTATTTTAATTCCATTTACGATATGGGGGATGGGTCTGGTCACTGGGGTGTCCATCCGAGATGCTCGGAGTGGACGGAAAGAGTCTGATTGCTTCTCAGCTGAGAATTAGAAATCAGAGCGATTCCCCAGTTTGATTAGACCAAGCAGCTCACAACCTCCAGATCCTTTTTCCCAGAAACTGGGGAGAAGGACCTAGGTATCCCTTGGGTAGTCAGCCGACGAGCGAATGTGAGAAGGCGATGCTTTATTTTACTTTCAATTTTTATTTTCTAATATAAGCTTTATTTCGTTACAATTGATTTTATACTTTGGAATATTACTTTATAATTTCTGTTTTGCTTCATTGCACATTTTTTTCTATAGACAGTTTTGACATTTATGTTTAGACAACTTAAGTAAGTATGGATTACCTTAATCACGTTATTTTAGTTTTTGATCTTAATCATGTTACTCATGTTAATTTATTTTTTATTTAATCATGTGGATTAGGCCTACTGGGGAAACCACAATAAAAAAAAACGAGCCTCGAACTTTACCTCATTTGGGTGGTGTGGAAAATGGTTCAAACAATATTTACATATTTATATTATTTTGCTTTCTATTTATTTTATATTTTGATATTGACCAGTTTACTTTTTTTACAGAGTTTTGTATTCAGAGGGAACCTAAGGAGTTGCTTGAAGTAGTAATGATTTCAACTTGCCAAAACGATTAATGTTTTTAATTGGTAAGTTTGAATATTATTATTATAATAATATTTAAGTAGTAACTCTTTATTTTCAGCATCATTAAAGTAGTCCGAAAATAGACATTTTGTTCTAGACAAATAGGACTTTTTTTTTAACTAGTCCTTTAACAATAGAACCATGATGTGGCACCCGCTTATTAGGCTCTCATCAATCGCTTAATTTCGATGAGAGTTCCCATGTTTTGGCACCTCGTTGTCACAACAAAAGGTGTGTAGGGTGTGATGAGTGGGAGATTTATATATATGTGTGTGTATGTATGTGTGTGTCAATGCCACACAATGGCACAGCAATGATATGCCACCTGAGCGGACGTTGCTCCTGTTGTGGCCGTCGCTGGTCGCTGCTGTTGCTGGTCGTTGCTGCTACTGTTGGTGTTGTTGGTGTTGTTGGTGTTGTTGATGTTTTTGGTGTTGCTGTAGGTGTTGTTGGTGTTTCTGTTGCTGCTGATGTTGCTGCAGTTGCTGTTGCTGTTGCTGCAGTTGCTGTTGCTGTTGTTGCTGCAGTTGCTGTTGCTGTTGATGCTGCATTCAGCGCACTCATTTGTCATACATTTATGCATTTGTGGCACGCCCACAGAGGCACACAAAAAATGTGGGGGAGCGTGCCACTGCACTGGACACTGAGCATTTATTGAATTTTCTGACTTGAAGCATTTAACATTTTAAACATAAAACAAGGCGAGACAGGGTGTGTATACATGATCGAATAGGAGATATCCTAACTTAACTTAAATGAGTTTTTTTTATAAACAGTAGGAAAAGCTATGCGAAATTCGTATATCCTTAAAAATAGATCATTTAGAGTCAATTCATTTTGATTAAATTAAAAGAAATTAATGGATAACAATTATAATAATGATATAATAATATAATATAGTAGGTGAAGGAATGATTTCCGACAATATAAACTATACATATTCTTGATCAGCATCAACAGGCTAATTTTTTCTAGGCATAAAAGAGAATAAAAATATTAAATATGCAGTTTTGTTAACCTAATAACGTTTTAAGCGTTTATTTTTGATTTCCGATTGAATATATAAGCATTTTTGACTTAGTTATGATTGATTTTTACTGCATTGATATAGAAATTTCGGCTTTCCGAATTAAACTTCTTTTCTTTTTAATTTAAAAATTGAAATCATAATTCAGAAATTTCTCCTTGACTGGATAGCGGACTTTTCAATTAATATACATATAATAACTTTCCAGCAAGGGTTTAAAAATAAAATCACTGAAAACTGAGTAATAGTTTTTTAATGCTACCTATATTTATTTTGTGTACTTTTTCGTGTAAATGTTTATGCATCATTGTTAAATTCATATTTTTTTCTATATAAAATTCTTTTTAAATATGATCAATGTGTAGAAATGAATATCCCTTAGGATCATAAGTTGCTCTCAGTCAACCCAGAATTGGCGGTGGAATCCTCAATGGCTCCAACTTTGGTCTGTGAGTGGACGTTGCTCTTGGGGGATCCGGTAACAGGCCTCAGGTTTCGTTTCTGTTTGGGCTTTTCGGGACATAAATTGCCCAGACCAGACCAGAACCAAACCAAACCAGACCAGACCTGGCCCGGGCCAAAACCAGGCCCTGGTTGTTGTCGTTATTCGTCCTGTCTACCATTTAGCCGCATTTTGTTTTTCATTTTTTTTTTTTTTTTGTTTTTGCCCACAGGCAGTAACAGTGCGTGTGCGTGTACTATAGGATACGAATACGAATACGTATACGGTATGCACAACGGAAATGAATTGAAATTTTAAAACCCACAGCTGCGACCGCTTCCTGCGGCAAAAGTAGCACCAACCGACGACACTTCCCAATATACACAGATGTATGTACTTACACATGTCTGTCTGAGGGGGGGTGTGTGTGTGTATGAGTGTGTGGGTTTCTCTGTGTGTGTGTGTGACTTATTTACGAGTATATGTTTGTGCATTCCAGAGACAGATTCCCCATTATATTTTTTGGGGTAAATTATTTCATTTGTTTTCATTGAAAAAAAGAACCTATAATAGAAAACATCAATATAAAATTTTAGCATAAGATATATCAAATTTGAATATATGAAACTTTTATTAAATGTACAATTAACACGGGGCGTTGAGTAATTTTCTAGCATACAGGGCGTATGAGTAATGTGATTATTAATTTTAGGTTTTTCTCAAACACTCTCAGGACACTTTCTTTCCTGTCGAATTTATTTTGCGGAATTGCTGCTGCTGCTGCTTGCAATTCATTTAAATAAAAACTCATATATATAGACAGATATATGTATATATATTTGTGCACAGAAACAAGGATCTGTGCTGCTGCTGGGCTTTGCGATATATGTGTATTGTGTGCGTAGAAGTTTATATCATTGATACACTTGGACGCATTCTTATGCCGAGCACACAGCCCACAGGCCCAGCCTCACACACACAAAAATACCGGATTTATTTGCCAGTATTTAAAGTTAAACTTGATGCATACTTTTTCCTCCTTATTTTTATTTAAATTTATCTGCTCAGGGAGATTGTCACTGTGGCATCAATATATGTATATATTTTCATATATATTTCTGATATATTTTTATAAAGTAGCAACATTGAGTTCAAATGATGAGCCGTCATCAACATGAAACTCAAAAGGAGTATGCTTACTCCTGTTTATTCTTTCCAGTTTTGAGGCTATGCTAGTTTTCAAAAAATATTTTTATTTTTATACACTTGCAAGGGTATTATCATTTTAGTCAGAAGCTTAAAACACAGTTAAGGAATCATTTCCGACCCTATATTCCATATATATTCTTGATCAGCATAAGCAGGCAAATCTTTCTAGCTAAAAAAGAGAGGAGAAAATTTTTGAAAATTATTTTCCACAATTTTTAAGAAGTTTTTTCATTGTTAACATATTGAAAAATCGACAAAATTTGGAATAGTTTAAAAAAGTAATTTTGGTATGCAGATTTCTTAACCTATTCAAAACTAGAACAAAACAGCTTTCCGAATCAAAATTAATGCATTTTTGGCTTAGTTATAGATTTTTTACACTTTGAAATCCTATATAAATAAAAAAAATTACGTATACGTAACATCGGCCCAACCAACATAGAATATCACGTATACGTCCCGTTGTCCGCCAGACTCCAGATAATTGCATTACATATTTAAAACTATTCTTACTTTTAGTGATTTATTTTATAACTGGGATTTAGTTAATTTATGCCGGCTTAGGAGTTAATGCTTTCTGTTATTAATTTATCATTTTTACACCCTTGAAGACGATTATAGTTTCAGCCAGAGGCTTCCAAATTAGTAAAGGAATCATTTCCGAGTCTATAAACCATATATATTCTTGATCAGCATCAACAGCTGAGTAGATCAAGAATATATATGGTTGAAATGGTTGGAAATGTCCGGAAAGGTTCTTCACAGTGTAACAAGCTTCTGAAATTACATTACCTTACAAGGTGTACAACAATACATCAAAAGTTGGCACTAAAGTCAGGATCAGTTTTCAAACTATCGAAATGGTAAGAAATAAATATTTGAGAACAATTTATAAATATATGTATAAGGCTGTTAACTTTGAGTATACGTTTGTGGATATCATCAATAAAAATTGCTGTGCCACTTTAAATTATAATTAAGTTATGGGATCAATGGCGCAATAATTAAAAATAATAAAATCATAACTCATAGAATCAATGTATATATGAATATGATATAATAAAATAATATGTATATGATATAATTGTCATGATTAAGACTTACCGAAGTAGAGGACACGTCATTGTTTACTTCCTTCCTGTGTAGACTTATAATCTTGGTGACTTTAATTAGGGTAATCATGGTTATCATAGTATTGAAGATCCCTTCCTGGTTATCCGGATGTATCCCATTGGCCACGTCATACTTTTGAGTTCGAAGGGTAATCACTATCACTATCACTACCGATGTAAACACTAGGTACCCCTAGGACAGACTGAGGTCGCGGCGATCGAAGTGCCTCTATTTATACTTCCCGAGTGAAGATAACAGAGAAAGAGAGCGAGAGGGAAAGAGCTGCCTCTGTAGCTGCAACAGAGTGAGATAAAGCGTAAGCGCCATCTCTACAGCGCTGTAACAGAGGGAGGCAGACATACCCAAAGTTATGGTGAGTAAGAAAGAGAGCGAGAGAGAGAGGGAGGCAGAGGCTTATAGAGGCATACAGAAAGAGAGGGCGAGAGTAAGCTATTCACTGTCATTACAATATTATGATATTATATGAACCGAAACAAACTTCCTCCCATAAAAAATTGTATAATAATAGAATATAATTAATAGAATCGGACAGACGGACAGACGGACGGACGGACGTGGCTAAATCGACTCGATTATTGGTACTGATCAAGAATATACATATATATAATTTATAATGTTGGAGATGACTCCTTCACTGAATTGCAATTTTCTGACTAAAATTATAATACCCTGCAAAGGTATAAAAATATAAATAAATATTGATTAAAAGAATGCGAATATTTGAAGCTTGTTTATGAACGGTTTCCGATACGATCCTATAATTCAATTGCAAAAGTGTAAGGATATATATACTTCCGTTTCCCCAAAAGTAGTTTCCTTTTTTTGTTTTTGTAATGATTTAATTTTTTGTAATTTAAAACCTGTTTGAACATTGAAAACAGTGCTTATATACATATCTGAAAATTTAGATTGATAGATGGACTGTGATGGGCACCAACAAACCTGGCTGAAATCTAACTCTATTTTTGAATTTAGAACACAAGGGGTATAATAGCTTTTTTTTTATTATTAAATATTTATGTGATCTATCTGTTGACACAATAATAATTGAAAACCTCGAAAGTCATCCTCCCGTATTTTATCAACTTAAATATTTCCCTTTCATTTCCCTCGTGTATGTTATATAGGTTCGCTTTTCCCCCTCCTCAAACCCACACATTTTCCCAACCATCACTTTTCACTCGCGATAATTTAAGAGGAAAAATTATGAAGAGCGACACGCGACAAGGTTCATCGGAAATTCCGTTGCCATTTTATCGCCGCGACTGCAGTCATCTTCAAAAAAGGCAGTTGAGGGACTGCGTCAAAAAAAACGAAAAAGGCTTCACAATTTTTTTACGATTATTTTCTATTTTAATTATTTACATACAAATGCTGCTGCACACAAATGATTGATGGTGGGGCAGCGTGCAAACCGATAGAGATACGATCCGATCCGGTTCAAGCCAAAATAAAGATGCCGATGATGGCTATGTTGATGATGACGACAACATTGCCAAATATTACATATACGTACTGTTTGACCGAGCATATATAAATTGTAAATCAATAAATAAAAAAGCGTGAGGGGAGGAAAGAGGAAGCTCACGCAAAAATCGTAAATAAATAAAACTCGCAAAGTGACGCAAAGTACGACATACAGAAAAATGCAGCAAAAAAAAGTGTTAAGGGGGTTTTTTGTTTCTCATTTTTTTTTTTGGGGGGGGGGGGGGAAGGACTAACATTGAACATTGGCAGTGGCAGTGTTGTTATTGCCATTGTTCCTGGGCATCGGGCCCATTGTTTATTGTATTTTGGTATTTCACAATTCGGATTTCGTGCCGAGCGCAGCGATAAAAATGCTGCTAAAGTATAAATTATGCCAATATAAGTTTGAAAATGAGCGAGACAAGTGAGTGAGTGAGAAAAAAATGAGGATAAAAGAGGGTGGGGTGTGAATATTTACAATAAATATTATAAATTTATCAGAAATAAAAATAATATGAAGAACTTTCACTACTACTTTACTTCGTATATATTAAAATTCTGAACTTTGCTAAATAATACTTTTCCTCTGCTTTAACTTGTAATATTTCCTTATAAATCTCGAAAAAATCACTCAAAAATCTCTCCAAAAATATATCTAAATATTTATTTAACCATTTCCATTATTCTTACTTTATTATTGATAAATTTTCAAACATTTTCGGGCAACCCTCGCAACAACAATGGACAGGAGACAATGTAGCCGTTGCGATAAAAGGCCATACTCGCCATTCACACACGCGCCAAAATCTGTATTGGTATGGGTTTATAATTTTCCTCTTTTTTTTCATTATTTTATTTTTTATTTTTTTGGGTGTGTATTGGTTGCCCATTCGGGTCACGCTCAAAAAATGCGCATAATTGGCAAATTTAGAGTGAAATTGCTTGACAAATATGCAAAAAATGTGTAAAACACAAATGCTGATAGCTGAAAATAAAGCTGCTGCCCTCACTTTATTTTGGCTTAAAAATGTTGTTAATATAGAAAGCCATTTAAGCAATCATTAAGTTGATTTTATTGTATATTTTTAGAAGTACCCTGGAGTGGTTGTCTTATCTGTAAGAGGCTTATTTAAACTGTTCAAAGTAATTTATATTGCTTTGGGTTTTCCCAGAAAAATTTATAGTTTGCTTAGGGTTCAGTTTCTGCGTTTAAAAATTTGCTTAAGAAATTGCTAATTTCGGAATTCATTCTGAAATGTTTACTAAAACTATTTTTCAAGAGCTTTACACTTTTACAGTATTTACTTAAACTAAATGAAACATTTTTTTAAAATCATTATTTATTTATACATTTATTTAATAACTTCTTTTAAATCTACAAAAAAAAAACATCAAATCCTCTTCATTAACCTCAAATATCCAGAACGTACTTCCTAATCCACTCTCTAAAATAGTAAACTCTGGCATAACCATCCGGATAACTGGAGCCACATCCTCCCACAACGAATCCAGCGATTCCCACCACTTCACCATTGTAGATTGCCGGACCACCAGAGTCTCCATTGCAGGCTCCATTATCCTCCTCGTGGATGAGGCACAGTTCACCGGGGAAATCAAAACCGATCAGTTCATCGCATAGCTCCGTGGAAATAGACTTCAAGGTGTTGTATTGCAAATAACGCGGCAAATCTCCCTGATGCCAAAGTCTGCCCCAACCGGAAATGATAATATTCGCATCCACGGGAGTGTCAACAGTGGGCAGAGCAATCGGTTGAATGCTGGCCGAGTAGATCAGCGGTGTATCCAGACGCAGCAAAGCAATATCGTTCTCAAAATTGCCATAATTCTCATGGAAAATCACCTCGGCCACCTGGCTCAGGATTCCGCCACTAAACCGATCATTGCTGCCGGATCGAACAGTAAGACGCTCCGCTGCAACGGCCACATACTTTCCATCGGAATCCTCATTGGTCACACAATGGGCAGCGGTCAGGATGTAGGTTCTCGACAGGATCGAGCCTCCACAGCTGTGGGACCCTCCATTCCTCAGGGAGATTTGATGAGGGAATTGATTCTTGCCGGCGTCCACACCTCCAACAATCCTTCCATCGATGTATCCAGGGGCAGACTGTACGGGCAGCAGTACTACAGCCAGGCAGCTGGTCAGCAAAAGTATTCCAACTTGAATGGATGGCATTTTTAAAATGGCCAAAACCCCGACAACAGCAACTCCTTAAGTACACACACACATCGTTTTCTGATTTACAAGCCGCATTATCTGTACTCAAGAAGGCGGCGGCAATATCTTATCGAACGATGAGATTTATATATGGGGAGGCCTTAGGCGGAATGAAATCTAATCGTGACGGTCAACCATCGAGGGATGGACGATTGGAAAATTATGTCATTGCTAATTGTTCAATAATCTTGATGGGCAAAAATTGAGACTGTCTCCTAGTTTTTGTTTTGCTCCTGCACCTGTTGGGATTCCCACAGAGCCTTGCATATTTTGCGGCATTACCACTTACAAGTTTTCACAAATCTGACCCTTGACTATACATGGATTTTTGTGATATAATATTCAGAATATGGGAAGTGGTCAGCTGCGTCTAATTGTCAGCCATTTAGTAATTTTACAATTCCTAATTAGACCAATTATAGGTAACTTGACAGAAGAATGATGTGCCCTTGTTTATGCGGTTGTGACACAATATTTTTATTGGTAAATAATAACACTTTTCAGGTAGTAAGTAGTAACTGTATAGAAAAAACTTATGCAATATTGGGAATACTAGGTCACACTGATTTTTAATGATTACCTTTTACAACAATAACGACGTTATTTAATTTGATTTTTAACTTATTTAAATATATATATGATTAACAATAAAATTATCTATCTGTTTTCAACAATTATTGAGAATATTATTCACTATAAAGATATAATATATTATAACTGTCATTTGTTATAATTATAAATTATCATTGCTTCTTCGAGTTTCTCATTTAAGTACAAAGAAAAAGAAAACATGACAGCTTCTAATAAAAACTCTAAGTAAAGTTCCTAATGCAGTGTCATACCCGAATAATAAACTTTAAATGCATATAGTTTTTAGGGCAGTGTCATAACCCTATTAGAAACTTTATATAAAAGCTTTTAAAGTAATTATCAAAGGGAAACTAGTAAATAAAAACAAATAAAAATCTCAACTAATAAACTGCATTCTTTATAGTGTTTTAGCTTGAGATGCAGCATAGTTATATAGTTTATTTATTTACTGAAATATTATGCCTTTTTTTCTTTACTGAACATCCGAATGAGCCCTAATCCAGTCATTGAAGTAGTACACCCTAGTGTATCCATCAGGATTGCTTGTACCACAGGCGGACCACACGAAACCGGCTACACCAACCACCTGACCATTATAAATGGCCGGGCCACCGGAGTCTCCATTGCAGGCTCCATTATCAGCCGCATGAATGAGGCACAGCTCACCGGGGATTCCCCAGCCAATCAGCTCATCGCACCTCTCCAAGGACAACGACTTCAATGTGTTGAACTGCAAATAACGTGGCAGATCACCCTGATGCCAGAGTCTACCCCAACCAGAGATGATGACATCCACATCCGCTGGAGTGTCGGCCGTGGGCAGAGAAATCGGTTGAATGCTGGATGAGAAGATCAGCGGTGTGTCCAGACGCAGCAGGGCCACATCATTACGAAGATGACTGCCATAGCCCTCGTGGAAGATCACCTCGACCACCTGGCTGAGAACTCCGCCACTGAACCGATCATTGCTTCCCGCACGAATGGAGAGGCGTTCCGCAGCGACAGCCACATACTTTCCATCGGAATCCTCATTGGTCACACAATGGGCAGCGGTCAAGATGAAGTTTCTTGACAAGATCGAACCACCGCAGCTGTGGGAACCGCCATTTCTCAAGGAGATTTGATGCGGGAATTGATTCTTCGATGCATCCACACCACCAACCACACGGCCGTCGATGCTACCGGGTGCCGACTGTACGGGCAGCAGGGCTCCAAGGAGCAGCAGTAAAGTCACGGGTATAGCAGCTCCAGCAGTTGCCATTTTTGAAATGGGGAAAAGCCCCAATCGGTGTAGCATCTTATATATAGCGGGCAATTGTTATTGATTTATAATCAATGTACTATCTACTGTTAACTAACTAATAGTATCTAATCGCACGATGAGCTTTATATTGCGGGTTTTATTAGGGACTTAATCTTATCGAAAACAATCTAATTGTGTTAATATTTCATGGGTAATCTTGAAGGGGAAAATTCATTCAATAAGTTGAACTTGCTACAAATAAAAATTGTTTTGTTGCCTACTTTACGGCAGAGAAATAATAACGAGTGTCCATCTTAATTGCATTTAATTTGCTGTCAGTACTTTACATTATTTTACACTTTTACTCATTAAATAATAGAAAAAACCGAAGCGGATCAGGAAGTAAGGATTAAGTGAAGACATTAAAGAACTTTGAATGATCTAACTATTATTATATTTACAGAAATAAACTAGGGATCCAGAAAAATAAGAAAGACAGGAAGCAAGGACATAAAAAGATAAGATTCTGAAAAATTGTCACTTAAAGTAAATAAATAAATCCATTTAAATACTTGTTAATATATTAATAAATTATAATACCATTTCCTTCCCATTAAAATAACTCAAGTCTTCCGACATAGCCAAAGGACTCAGAAGAATCGGCAGGAAAGACTCCAATAAAGAAAGAGACAGAAAATGAAGAGAGAGCGCTAAAAGTGCCGTTGCAAACACCTGAAAGACAATGGAGGGAAAAGGCATAGGCAAAAACATTTCAGCAGCAACAATAACGGTAACGGACTGTGAAACGATTCGTGATAAATCTATTAGCCCATCCAGAGTTGCATTGTTTGTTTGCTGCGCGAAAGACAGAGAGAGAGAGAGAGAGAGAGGGTGAGGGCCATCGAGCGGGACAGCAACAGGCGTTGAGACAATTGACGGCTGAAGACACAATTAGAGATGCAGCGAAAGGGCGAAGGAGTAAGGGAGAAAGACAAGGAGATAGAGAAGAGAAGGTGTAAGGAATTCTCATTGACCATTTGTTGGTTCTTTTGCATTCGTATTGCGTATACGTAAGAGTGTGTGTGTGTGTGTCTGTGGGTGTATTTGTTTGTTTGTTTGTGTAAGTGGGTCTGTGGTAACTTTTTAATTTAATCAAAACGAAGTGAATGCAAAGAGAGTGTGAGGAGGAGAAGCAGTTGAAAGCGAGGATAAACGGAGACAAGCTAAACGGAAAAAAAAGAAAGATGCACGGAAAAGAAAATTACAGAAATGCTGTGAACAAAAAGTAAATCGAAGCTACAATATTAAAGTAAAGACGGAGAATATATTAAATATAAAACTAAGTAAATACCAAGGAAAATGCTGGGATAATAGGAATAAACTAGCTTGGATATTACCAATAAAAATTCCAAGAAAACACTAAACAAAGCTTTGATATATTACCAAAGAAAATTCGGAGAAAATAACAAAGAAAGCACTGAAATATTGCCAAAGGACGTTTTGAGAAAATACCAAAGAAATAACTTAGACATAATGAAAGAAAATGCTGCGAAGATACCAAAGAATGTTCTGAGATATTATGAAAGAAAACGCCGAGGAAATGTCCAAGAAAATTTTATGAAAATGCTAAATAAAGCACGGAGATAATATCTTAGAAAATGCTGAGAAAATACCAAAAAAAAATACAAATACATTTCCAAAGAAAGCAAGGAAAATTGTGAGAAAATACCAATACCAAGCCAAATAAAATTTCTAGAACATTACCAAAAAAAATTCTAAATAAATACAGATTTTAATTTTAGGATAATAAAAAAAATGGATACAGTAAAAATAAAAATAAGAAGCATTTCCAATTCTTACAGGAAATGCTGAGAAAATACCAAAACAGTGGTTGTAATTTTCATATATCCACTAATTTTTTTATATTCTTTCCAACAAAATAGGAACTAAAAAAAATCTTATAATTTGTACTAATACCTAATTTCTCTCAGTGTCTTGACCGCGAAAGGGTCGGAAGAAACGCCGGCCGTCAGCGGAGTTGGCGAAAAGTTTATATCAAGGTTCGCACTTAATTATTGACAGTGGCAGGCCGGATGCTTGAGGGATTCTCTCCCTCGATTTTCCCCCCACACTTTTCCTCCCACTTTCCCCCCTGCGGTCAGCGGGAGTTGGGGGGAAGCTCTGAGGTCTAGACATTTAAATTATGCACAGCCTTCGCTTGCTCGCTCACTCGCTTCGTTCGGTTAGAGAGTTCCCTGCCGTTGCTCAATCAGCCGTTTTTTAATACCAACAAAAATATGAAACCAACACTGGACATTGGTGGGGGGAAAAAATTCAAGGGGTTGGAAATCGCACCGGGGGGCATAACATGGCCGCAGAATTTCAATTTCCCCATCACGGTTGGTCAACAAAACTTAACTGGCGGATCATGCAGAGAAAAGCCAACAATATACGACATATTAAATCATTTGAAATGCAAAAAAAATATAGTAAATATTAAAGCATTTGAAAGTGCACAACGTAAAGTGGGTTAAATATATATTTTTACCTACAAATATTTGTTAAAAAGAATAATCTTTATTAATTTATAAGTTTCCCCTTCAAACTTAATGTTAGTGGAAGAGTTACAGTAGCTCTGCCAATTATTTTAATTAAAGTTCTTAAAGCTATGCAAAACTGAAGTTGACTTTGCACTGCCATTTGCCTTTCTTTATATACATATATATATATTTACATATATACATGAACATAGTACATATATATGTTTTTTTTTCGTTGAATTTATCTTTCATCTTTGGCAAAGTGTTTCACAACTATTTCACTGCACTTGAGAGTGCAATGCCAGTGGGAGGGAGTGGTTGATGGGCTAAAGGGTTGCTGGGTGGCACTGAGTTTGGGTAAAAATCTTTCGAACAACTCCCGTTACCGTTGGCGCTGTTATCGAATTAAATACATACAAACAGACAGAGAGACAGACATGCATACATACATATATAAGAAGAGCAGGAGAGAAAGAGAGAGGAGCAGCATAGTCGCCGCCACGGGGCGATCAATGTGGAAATTTATGGAGCGAAAGACGAGGCCAGGGGCGGTCTGGGTAGGAGGGTGGAGAGGAGAGGGGTGCTCACGGAGGCCAGGCAACAATTTTGGCAGCCGAGCACGTGAATGGAGTCCAAAATTTTGCGCACTTGTGCAATGATAGCGAACCACCAAAAGCCAAAACCCGTAGCATCAATCCTCCCATAGCTTCCCCGGGAACCCTTTCTCCATTCCATCCCATTCCCATTCCCATTCGTGTGCCATTCCACGTTCCTCGCTCTTACAGAAACTCCACAAACCATAGTCAGGTAAACCAGGTACATACTCCGCCAATTGCATGTATGTAAGTATTAACAGTGGTGGTTAAAATAATAGGTCTAAATATCGGAGGGAAATTAATTAATTAATATTAATATAGATACTCAAAAATTGGTTTTCGATAATAATTTTATAATATAATTATAGCTTTAAAGTAAAAATATTAAGATTTTCCATTTCAAATCTAGAAAATCTAAATTCTTTTAATATTTTCTCTACTAATATTGTATTATTATTATTCTATTAAAATTTTCTCTATATTATTTTATTAATATTATATTATAATTATTCCATTATATTTTTATATAATATAATAATATTTATATAATATTGTATAATAATATTATTATTATATTCTATTATCTTCCATAAGATATATTGGCAATACTATTTTACTGACTCTAAATTAAGGTAAGAGCCTTAAATATGCACATAGAATAGTTGAAAGGCATGTGGAAAATTGTTGGGAGGGTGGGGTAAGGGTATGGTTCTAAAGGACCAAAACTCTCGTTGGCCATTTGGTGTTCCTGATAGTCAAAAATATATAAGTCATTGCCTTTAAGTTCCTTGGGTTTTTTGATTAATACTTACAGCAGGAAAAATTCAGAGGCTTTCAGAGATTCAACTATAATTCAATTAGTCTTGATTAAATTACTTTGCACGGAAAATTACCAATCATTTAAATCACTTTATAGATTTCAAACCAAATAAAGTTCCCTAATTTCATAGCTCACAAATACATCAAAATATATATATCATAAAAAACGACTGCGAAGATATGAAAAGCCAAAATCTTTAGCAGACAGACAAAATGACTTAAACTTGAACTATTTTTTTTTTTTATCGTCTGCCCTCAACAAAACAGTTGCAATCGAATCAATTGCGATAATATCCGAACATGACAACTCATTAGATCCATAATAGATAATTGAAGCATCATCGTCGGCGTGTCTATATCATCGTCAGCTAGCGGGATCCCCATTGCATGGAGGATGGCCAAAAAGTTATTGAACTGTGGCCATTACGCTTCAATTGATTGTCGAGTGCCATGGGCGGCAGTGGCAGTGGCACTGTGGAGTGTGGAGTGTGGAATGGAGTACAGAAGGCTGACTGACTAGCCAATTATGCCCCCAAGGGGCAGGACAGAGAGCAGAGGGAGGAGAGCGCACCGTAACGTAGATGGAGATGGAGACGGAGTCCATGTCCGTTGCGAGAGTTCCTCCTTATCGCCATTGCACATTGCTCATGTCCATGTCCACGTTAGCGACGCCTCGCGAGTCGCGACATTTGCCAAAAAAGGAGGCGTATAACCTTCTGCCACCCGCCACACCCTTGGCGCCCATCGAGACAGTAGATTTTCAGGCACAGAGCAAAAAATAGTAATACAAAATTATAATTAAAGGAGATATTTTCAGAGGCACCATTGCGTATGAGTAATATTTAAACTACTAATATCACTCATACGACACGGTGTCCGCTTTAAATAAATACTTTAAAGTAAGGAAAATGCTGTATTATTTATTATTTAATCACTTTTATTAAAAACCATACTTTTTATAGCTTAAAAAAGATATTTTCAGAGACACCGTTGCGTATGAGTGATATTCAAGGCCCTGTGATATTACTCATACGCCATGGTGTCTGTAAAAATATGCTTTTTAATTATAAAAAGTATTATTTTTAATATTTCTTGAATACAAAATACTGATATTACTCATACGACAAGGTGTCCGCTTTATATTAGTATTTTAAGGGAAGTCACCTGATTTATTATTTTTTATGCAATCAATAAATTTCAAGATATTTTAATTGACACCATGACGTATGAGTGATATTTAATGTACAGTGATATTACTCATACGACAAGGTGTCCTCTTTAGAATATGATTTCTAGGTAAGTCACCAGATTCTTTCTCAAAGACACCATTACGTATGAGTAATATCTTAGGCATACAAAATACGGATATTACTCATACGACAAGGTGTCCGATTTACAATATTATTTCAAGCTAACTCACGTGTTTTATTATTTCTTATGTAATCAATTATATTAAAAACAATACTTTATATAATTAAACAAGATATTTTAACAGACACCATTGCGTATGAGTGATAATTAAGGCACAGTGATAGCACTCATACGACAAGTTGTCCGCTTCGAATTATTATTTTAAGGGAAGTCATCCGTTTTAATATTTCTTATTCAATCAATAAAATACAAGATATTTTTGCAGTCACCATGGCGTATAAGTGATATTCAAGGCACTGTGATATTACTCATACGACAAGGTGTCCGATTTACAATATTATTTCAAGGAAAGTCACCCGTTTTATTATTTCTTATCTAATCAATATTATTAAAATTAATACCTTTTCATAATTAAACAAGATATATAACAGACACCATTGCGTATGAGTAATACTCGGGGAACAGTGATATTACTCATACGACATGTTGTCCGCTTTAAATTAATATTTTAATGGATTTCATCCGTTTTAATAATTCTTATTTAATTAATATAATAAAAGATACACCATGACGTATGAGTAATATTCAAGGCACATTGATATCACTCATATGACAAGTTGTCCGCTCTTCTTTATTGTTTCAAAGAAAGTCACCCGTTTTTTTATCTCTTCTTTAATCATAATTATTAAAAACAATACAAAGTACACCCCTGTTTTTCCCAGTGCACCCAAACAGCGATAACAGAGCATCAACCTCGCTGGAGACCAAGAGAGCAAAGAAAAAGGCTGATGAGGGTGAAGAGGTATAAAGAGAGGGAGTAGGAGGGAGTTGGGTAGTGCATCTGCCACGTGCAGCTCTTGATTTAGTTGCGGCACGGAGTCAACGACATGCGACCAAGGGACCAAGTAGCAAGTAGCAAGTAGCAAGTAGCAAGTAGCAAGTAGCAAGTAGCAAGTAGCAAGTATCAAGTACCAAGGACCATGCACTAGGCAATTGAAATTAACATTGGTCTGGACGCGGGGGTCACTCTGGATCTTCATACCAGGCTTGACAGCTCATTTCACTTTCTCACTACTCGGGGGATTCCCCTTTTCGGAGCAGATTTCGTTTTATAATGAAAACATAAAAATCCTTCCATATGTGTATGTGTGTGTGTGTGTGTGTGTTTGGCGTGCAACCGAAATTAATTTCCATTTCGTACATTTAATGGAATTTACTTGTTGTCTGTCATCCCAAAAGGATTCGTGTAGTCTGTGGCTGATCTGCCTTCCCCAGGAAGGCCTGCATCAGCTGCACTCTCTTTCGGCCTGGTTATTTCAGTTTCGGGCTATTTGTTTGACGGCTGTCTATCAGCTTTTGGCCAAAATATATGCACGTGTCAAAATATATATAGAGCAAGTGAGTGGTTAGAATGAAATTGGGAGGAACTGCATACTGTATAGATATGTGGGATTATAAATCAAGCAATCAACCCCCTTAGAAACTCATCTAAATAAAATCTAAAAATGATTTCATTTAAACACAAAAGTATATACAAGTTCAAAGTAAATCCATTTTCGATATTGTTAAGTTACCTCTAAATCGATTTTTAGTATTTAAAAGGTTTTCTTTTTGGCATTTTCCTTATTTCACAATTTTATTTGTGAAATTAATTAATTCAATAAAAGGGAAGAAATATGCAATTTATGGTGGCCATAAATTTTCACATACACATTCACAGATACTCGAACTCGAACTCGAATTTGGGGAACCGTGTCTTGCACTTGGCCAATATGTCTGTACATAATTTATGCGCCATCTTTTAAATATGTTTGAAAATTTTCCTCACCCCAAAAACATTCAATAGAAAGTTGTATGCAATTCAAAAGGAAAGCGGTAGGAAAATTTATTATCCCAAGCGTTTGCATATGGAAATCATTAGATCCCGCAGAGAAAGCAATTTGATTTAATTTACTTATTTATTTTATTGAAGTGTCAATTAAAAAGCTTTTTATACAAAAAAAACCAGGTTTTTTTATGTTTAGTTTTGCTTTTGTTTGGTTAGCAGCTGCATTTGAAATTTTAGTTTGATTAAGTGTTTAAAATCTCAAACAACATACATAAGCTTTGAGTAAACATTTATAATGTAAATTTTTTTTTTAATAATGTTAAATGAAATACGCTTATGTAATGGTTTTTTATTTTGTCTTGAAATATACAATATTGTTAAGACCTTTGTTTTCTCTTTTTTAAGCCATTTTTAATCGTTTGACCTCATTTTTATCGACCATTTTCGTTGAAATTTGTTGCACTAAGCCCGGGGATTACCCTCCCCCCCCCTAGGGGGTTAGCTCCTTAAGGGCCTCCCCCCCTTTGGGATTATTATTCGTTACCTCCCACTGGCTTCTGGTTCTGTTTGGGATAGAAAACTGGTTGCTGGGTACTGGCACTGGGACTTAACCAACCGTCCCTGGTGCGTGCCAGGCAGAAAACCAAATGACTGATGGCTGGTTAATTGTCTGGCCATGGCTTTTGTTCTTTTTACCCCCCTCTCTGTGTCGGTTTTTTTTTTTTTTTTGTTTTTTGTGTGTCTATGTGTGTGTGCCTGTTGTTTTTTGTGCAGCACTCCTGCTGCTGACGCTTGAAACATTAGACTTAGACGTGGCACAGATATAGTGCGGCCAGGAGTACAACTACGAGTGCTATGCGAATCCGGAGCTAGGAGCTTGGAGCTAGGAGCTAGGAGCTAGGAGCTGGAGATGTAGCTGCAAACTGCAGCTGAAGATGAAGCCGAACCCACAACAACATCAAAGACAATGCACACATACATTGGGGCGAGGGGGGGTCAAACTCGATGCAAACCCAACAGCAGCAGACTTTGGTAACTGGAAAGAGTCCTGGGTTCTGGGTTCTGGGTCCTGCAGGATGAGACCTCAACCCCAGGCTGGGCATCTGTGTAGCTTGGAAAATTCAATGCTGAAATTTCAGTTTCCCTAATTCCAAATGTGTTGTATCAAATGAGGATAATCTGTGACCAGTAGTTGACCCTTTAGCTATCAGAAATTCTATGACAAATAATGACCATATGTGGTCATTGTGAAAGTAATTAAATTAATTCACACAATATGAGACACCTCTTTGTATATATTTTATCTAAAGTTAGGTGAATTTATTACGATTAAAATCAAGTATTGGGAGAATATTGTGAATGGAATCTCTGGAACACAATATTTTAAGCAGATAACAAATAATTTTATTTAATTAATTTGTTGAATGGAATATAAAATATTATTTTATACATAGAAAAGGTATTAAGGTGAAACTTTAGCCATGTTCAACTACATGAAAGAGTATATTTAGGTATATTTTAAATACTATGATGAAATTTCAATTAAAATAGAAACATAATAAAATAAAATCAGCTAAATGCTAAGTATAGAAATAAGAACAAGATTTAATTATTTCAAATAATTACAAATATACTTAATATTCATACTTATTGTATTTAATAAATTGTTTTATTTCCGTTCTGATCTTTTAATAGTTTTGATCATATACTTATATACTTTAAGTACTATATTATATTTAGTTTATAGTTTTATTTCCGTTCTGATCTATTATAGTTTTGATTAAATACTTACATACTTAGAATACTTTATTCTATTTAATTAATTGATTAATATCCATTCTGATCTTTTGATAGTTTTAAATATATCAAAGTTAGTGTGTAAGTAAGAGTATTTAATTCTTCGTCTTGGATACTTTTAAGTGCTAAGCCTCTTGCCTCCTCCTAAGGGTTATTTGTACTTTTTGTTGGCCACGTTTCACTCGGATGTTCTAGCTGTTATTGTTGTTGTTGCGCTTTCATTTTGTTGGTTTTATGCGTGCTGAGAGGGAATGAGAGGGGTAACATAAAAAAGGAGGAAAGGGAGAGAGAGAGAGAGAGGGGGGGGAGAAAGGAAGAGAGTACAGAGAGAGAGAGGGCCAGATAGCCAGAAGGAGTGAGCGAAAGAGTTTTCGGGAAACAAATGGCAAGAAAACACCGCATGGCGATGATTGTGATGACGACGATGTTTTCATTGTTTTGTTACGCTCGCTTTTCATACAAAACTAGCCCCAACTCCAATGCTGTCCCCTAACTCTTTTATCCCCTAGCTCCCCCTACCCCCTAACCCCTCCGTAACCCCCTTTTTTTGGGGGAAAGCCTTCGCGCAGCTGCCAGCTACAATATTTTACTGACTGTTTGCTGGCTTTTCTTTGCAATTTTGATGCTATTGCTGAGCACAAAAACGAGAAAACAAAAAGGACAGGCAGGCCTGGACTTAAAAAAAAATAAACGAAGTTTTTAACACTCTTCAAAAATCTAAAGAACTTAAAAAACCTAAATAAGTAAAAGTAATTTTATTTTTAAATATATATTTTAAATGATCTTCATCGATTTGAAACTCTATTTACTTTCAAAGATCTTTCCAAGTTTATGGATCCCCCTTCCACTATTCCAGGCATTCAAAACAACCGAATGAAGCAGAGAAGAAGTGGAAAAGGAGATGGTAGAAGAAGATGGAGTAGAGTCTGGTAAAGGAGTAAGGATGTATAGGGGTAAGGGGGTACTGAGAATGAGAAGAAGCGGCATAGAGAATAGGAAAGGGGCTTTTGCAAGGCTTTTTAAACAGCAGCAGGAACAGCAGGAAGCGATGAAAAAGGAGACACGGGAGGGGATGTAAATGTAGAATGGGAGAATGGGAAGTAAGGAGAAATAGAAGGAGTTGGGGGGGAGTTGGGCGATGGGGGGTTAGGGGAGTATGAAGTATAACAGTGACTGGGAACGATGGCAGCGAGGCGAACTGCGACGCCAGCTGCGGCTGCATCGGCACAACAACAACAATTTTTCAAGCGCTTCCGAATGTTGCAATAGAAATCTGCATTTTTAATTTGTGTATATGTGTGTGTAAGTGTGTTTTGTGTGTGTGTGTTAGAGAGAGAGAGTGTAGTATGCGTGTGTGTGTGGTGTGTTCATGCGGTATGTGTCCATGTATATGTGTTGTGTATGTGTTTCTGTTGATTTCTTCGTTCTTCGCTTTGTTGCCGGCTTGTTCGCTGCTGTTGTGCTTCAAATTCAAAACAAGAACTATGCGATAACACTGGAAAAAAGTGTTGGAAAGTGATTGACAAATTAATTCTACAAGTTTACATATTTAATTGATTTGATAAAGTCTTCAAAACTGTCATAAATAAGTTGTGTCATATCAAAGGGGTTAATTAAAAGTCATAATAACAAATATTAAAGTTGAAAAGCGAAATTATCATTAAATTTCTGGATAAAAATTATTAATTTAATTCTTATTTATTCTTATTAGGTCTATCATATTTAATTGATTTAAGTTAACCTATAAATCAGTCATAAATAAGTATTGTCAGACCAAAGAACTTAATTAAAAATCATTATAACAAATAGTAAAGTTTAAAATCGAATTAATAATTTAATTTCTGGCTTAAAAATTATTAATTTAATTCATACGAAGTCTGTCATTTTTAAATAATTTGATAAAGCCTAAAAATCTGTAATACATAAGTATTGTCAGACCAAAGATCTTAATAAAAAAAAAACATTATAACAAATCTTACAGTTCAATCATTAAATTTCTGTCTTGAAAATTATTAATTTAATTTTTATTAAGACCTATTTTTACTATAAGACAATATAAAGCTTAAATATTAATATTCTTTTAAATTAAGTAAACTCATTATCTTTTTCAATATTAAAGTTAAATTCAAAAGGTCTTATTTATGTTTTCTAAACCTTTCGTTTAAATTTTACTTACTTGCTTTTTATTTAAACTAATAATTATTTTTTTATTAAGTTTATTATCCTCGGTGTTTCCATGCATCGCTTTGCCTGTGTTTGTGCTTGTTTGTTTGTATGGGTTCCTGCTTGCTTGTCTGTGTGCTTGTTTGTTTGTGTGTGTGTGTGTGTGTGTCAGAGTCCTAGTTCTCAAAACGTTTGATGTTCCAACTCATGTTGTTGTTATTGTTGCAATTGCTAGAATCCTGCGCCATGTTGCTTGTAACTTCCTTGTGCGCCACAGACACACATGACCCTCTACTCCATACCAGGACCTCTCATGCTCCTGCCGCTGGCCTTAAGTTTATGTAGTATGCAATCTTTTTTGAGAAGGATATACATATATGAGGAGATATATCTGGTGATTAGTTAATGACCTGCAAATGATCTCTCTCGACATATTAGATCTAAAATCTTTATCCTTTCCCTTCTCTTCTTTGATTTCTTTCATTTGTTTTGAAATTTGTTCAAAAGTTTCTGGAATAAAAGCTCCCCAAATCCTTTGTAAAATCCTTATGGAATTGCCTCTATCCAGATTCATAATCTGGTGACTACTACTAGTAGTGGTTAGCACTCCAGTTCGCTTCACTCTACCGGACATAACCCTCATCAGGTATTCTTTGTTATCCCTGAAATATCATCCTCACTGTCAGGAATAAGCCAAGCCGGCTGCGAGGATTTTGCAACTTCAATGTTTATTTTGTCTTTCGTCGGCTTGCCTTTCTATTGTTTCTCTTTTATTTTTTATTTTCTAGTTTTTATTTATTTTTAATATTTTTTTGCTGTGTTTGGTGGGTAGTGGTCTGCGTTTGATTGTGATATGCACACAAAAGCGGATTATTCTTGACTCTTTAGCAGCATCATTTATGACATGCAACAATAACAGTGACCAAAAAAAAAACAACATAGAGGAAGGGAGAAAGAGTGAAAACTCCATAGCAAATACAATTTCAGTTAGTGGACACAATTTTGTTTAGAATTTTCCGTCCCCTGACTCTCAAACAATGTTGCATTGTCTCGCTTCTGCCGCTGCTCCACGCTCGCATGCATTGTAGTTACATTATGCTCACATATTTGTCCGAATTCCCCCAACGAATTTCCAATCGAAAAAGCTGCTTAAGTTATTAGTTATTGTTATCAATAATATATACAACTAACTATACCATCGATTTATACATATATCTATTTCCGTGCACGCTCACTTTTATTACTAAACATTTGCCGGGTTGAATAAATTTTATTGTAATTGTAATTAATTCTATCATAAATTATCATACAGTCGGGGCTTCCGTTGATAAAAATGGAATTGAATTCTAATTACAAAACGAAATCAAATTTTTGTCCATAATTAATTGGTAATTGTGCGTAAATTATTTTTTTTTGGTTTGTTTTTATGCAGATATTCGGTCATTGATCGGATGCTTTTAATTTGACTTACTGACACTGAAATTGTAACCTATTTTTAAGTGCATATTTGTAATGTTGCACTTTAGCTTTTTATAAAAGCGTAATTTGTAAATGTTTAATTTAAAATGAAATATATTAATAGCCATGCAATACTGAATCTTCTTAAAAGGAATGACAAACACTGCTTTTAATATGACTTACCAACACTGAAATTTTAACTTTTTGCAAGAGCATATTAGTAGTGTGGAGTTTTGTATTTTATTAAAAGCACAACTTATGTGATGTTAATATTTAATTCAATATATTTAAAATTTAAACATATTTTAAATAACGTAAGGCGTATTCCTTTTGAAGTAGCCTTTTTAAAAGTTCCTGAACTTAGTAAACTCTTGTAAGGCTTCATCAGCATTGTCTATTGACCAATGCAAATAATTAATTTAAAAGTCCTGTCTTAAGCTGTCGCATATTATTTATTTTCTTAAATATTCTATTATCTTGTATTTTTTTTTCAAAAGAATCATTTGTTAGACTTTATTAATTTAATTCATTGTGAACTCCTTCAACAAAATGCGGTAATATTGTTCAGTGCTTAGGCTTAAGTAACAGGTATATATCATCGGCACAGGTGTGAAGGAAGCGCCAAAAAGGGAGGCGATAAAAAGGGAAATGCTGGTGAAATGATAGGGCAACGGAACGGAAAAGGGATGGAAAGTAGACATAGATCCAGCAGGCGACGTTGGCACTTTTGGTCCACTTGGTCGGCAATTGGACCATTTCGGTGAGCGCTTCACAGCGCTCAAGTTGCGTTTGGCCAAGGGGGGCAAGGGTTGAGAAGGGGGTTGGGAAAAGCAGGACTGTGGTTCCTGGAGGACATACACACACACACATATATAAAGAGAGGCATCCCAGCTGTGCAGGCAGGCAACTGCCAACGACATTTAGCCCACTTTTTACGCAGCAGCAGGCACCCCAGGAATCAGAGAGTCGGCACCGAAGTTGGATCCCAATTCAGCATCAACATTTTTCTGTCAGCTCTGTAAGAAAGCGGCTTCTTAACAATACAAAAAAAAAAAAAAAAATACAAAGAATTCTTAACTATATACATGTATAGTTCTATTTTGGATATGTTACTTGATGCATTAAATTGAATATTGCATTTCATTTAATTTGTATTGAAAACAAGGAAGCAAACTAACTTCTGGTGGCCGAAATTTAAAGCTCTTAATTGAATTAAATAATCGATTCAGAAATCTATCATACTTCAACTAAAAATATTTACATTCTTTAAATCAATATTTAGCGATATTTTTATATGAGTGTATTTCCGCTAAACACAAGTTTAAACAAGAAAAAATAGCACGCCAAAGTTTTTATACTCTTGGAGATTGCAGTTGAATCAAAAGGAATTATTACAATATAAATTATATATAATCATGTCAAAAAGATAAAATGGCTATCTCAAATTATATGTAAATCTGTTTAAAATTGGATAGACAGACAGGCGGACGGACGGACATGGCTAAATCGACTCGCCTATTGATGCTGACAAAGAATATAAATATAAATACTTGGTCGAAGATGACTCCTTCACTACTTTGCAAACTTCCGACTGAAATTATAATACCCTGAAAGGGTATAATAATGAATCAAAAGTTGGCAGCAAAGTCAGGATCAGATTAACTATCGAATCGATAAAAAATCAATATTCGAAAACTATTTACAAATAAATAAGGCTGTGTACTTTGAGTATAGGTTTATGGATATCATCAATACAAATTGCAGTGTCACTTTGAATTATAATTAAGTTATGGAATCGATGACAATATTTAAAAATAATAAAACCATAACTCATAGAATTAATGTATATATGAATATGATATAATAAAATAATATGTATATGATATAATTGTCATGATTAAGACTTACCCCAGTGGAGGACAGGTCTTTGTTTACTTACCCTAATATAAATAGGGTAATCATGGTATCAAAGATCATTTCCTGTTTATCCAGTTGCATTCCATTGGCCACGTCATACTGTTGAGGTCAATGAATAATCACTATCACTATCACGATGTAAACACTAGGTACCCCTAGGACAGACTGAGGTCGCGGCGATCTAAGCACCTCTATTTATACTTCCCGATCAAAGAGAACAGAGAAGGAGAGCGAGATGGGAAAGAGCTAGCTCTAGAGCTGCAACAGAGTGAGATAGAGCGTAAGCGCCATCTCTAGAGCTGCAACAGAGGGAGGCAGACATACCCAAAGTTATTGTGAGTAAGAAAGAGAGCGAGAGGCAGAGGCTTATAGAGGCATACAGAAAGAGAGGGCAAGAGTAATCTATTCACTGCCATTACAATATTATGATATTATACGAACTTTTTATACAATTTCACAGTTTTGCATTTTTCATTACATTTAATGCTCGTTCCTATGGCGAGTATAGGATATGGTCGTGAGAACCGCTGAACCGTTGAGAGGGCGACTATATAGAAGCATTACTACAAAAACTCATTCAAATAGCTCTAAAGCTAAAAGGATAGTTTGCGCTGAAACGGACAAACGGAAGGATCAAAAATATATATTCTTAATATGACTGGAATTTACTTCTTCACTGCGTTGCGAGCTTCTGAACTATAATTATAGTACCGTACAGCGGTATTATAGTGAAGCAAAAGTTGGATTAATAATCAACAATTAATTCATTACGGCTGTTAACTTTAAGTATATCATTAATACAATTTTTCAGACCTTCTTTCATTATTAACAATTTGAAAAATCGACAAAATTTGGAATAAACTAAAAGAGTAATTTAGGTCTGCAGATTTATTAACCTATTCAAAACTAGAATCGAAATTAATGGACTTTTGGCTTAGTTATGAGTTTTTTAAGTTTTGATTTGCAGAATAAAATATCATTTAAATATATCAAAATATTGACTCATAAAATGGTATTATAATTTTAGTCAGAAGCTTAAAACGAAGTCAAGGAACCATTTCCGATCCTATATTCCATATATATTCTTAATCAGCATAAATAGGCGAATCTTTTTAGCGATAAAGGAAAGAAGAAAATATTTGAATTTTTTTTTTCAGACTTTTTTTCATTGTTAACATATTGAAAAATTGGCAAAATTTGGAATAGTTTAAAAGTGTAATTTTGGTATGCAGATTTATTAATCTATTCAAAACTAGAACAGAACAGCTTTCCGAATCGAAATTAATGCATTTTTGGCTTAGTTATGGATTTTTTATACTTTGAAATCCTATATAAATAAAAAAAATTACGTATACGTAACATCGGCCCAGCCAAAATAGAATATCACGTGTACGTCCCGTTGTCCTCCAGACTACGGATTATCTTTGCATTAAATATCTAATTATAGTCTTACTTTCAGTGATTTATATTGTAACTGGGATTTAGTTTATTTATACAGTTAAGGAGATAATACTTTCCGTAATTAATTTATCATTTTTACACCCTTAAAGACGATTATTCGATTATTATTTCGGTCAGAGACTTAAAGACAAATTAGTGATGGAACCATTTCCGACCTTTTAAAACATAAATTCTTGATCAGCATCAACAGCTGAGTAGATCAATAATCGGAAATGTCTGGAAAGGTCCTTTAGTGTTACAAGCTTCTGACTGAAATTACATTAACTTTATAAAATAATGTATCAAAAGTTGGCACTAAAACAGGATTGTTTTTCAAACTATTGAAATAGTAAACAATAAATATTTGAGAACAATGTATAAATATGGTATGCTGTTAACTTTGAGTATATGTTTGTGGATAACATCAATACAAATTGCCGTATCGCTTTCAATTATAATTAAGTAGTAGGCAATAAGGGAATTAATTGATTAATTAATTAATTGATTAATAAATACATAGCTAGCACAGCTGAATCTAAGCAAAGGCCTGATACCTCAGATAGAATATATGCATATATGCATATGATATAATAATATAATTGTCATGATTAATACTTACCTCAGTGCAGGCCACATCATTGTTTACTTCCTTCCAGGGTAGACTTATAATCTTGGTGGCTTCATGGTAATCATAGTATCGGAGATCACTTCCTGTTTATCCGGATGTATCCCATTGGCCACGTCATACTTTTGAGTTCGACGGGTAATCACTATCACTTTCACTATCGATGTTAATACTAGGTACCCCTAGGACAGACTGAGGTCGCGGCGATCGAAGTGCCTCTATTTATAGTTCCCGAGCCAAGAGAACAAGTGAGAGCGAGAGAGTTAGAGAGAGACGGAGAAACATACATAGAAAGAGTTATCCCAGGAGAAGCACAGTGGGAGTTGGAGCTAGAGATAGAGAGAGTAAGAGAGAGCGAGAGGGGGAGGGAGGGAGAAAACGGTTGATGCTGATCAATAATCTATATGGTTTATAGGGTCGGAATTAATTTCCTTCGCATAATTACAAGCTTTTAACTGAAAATAAAATACCCTTTAACTATATAAAAAGTTATTCATTAAGTTCAATTTCTCTTCTACACTTTTATTAAATTTTATACAGATTATGCTTAATATATCTCCAAAAACTAAATGTTTCACAATTTCAACTGCTACCTTTGTGTTGCCTGATCCCATATACCATATATATAGTATGCACCTATAAAGCCAGCAATTGCCCTTAGCTGATGCCGTTGTTGCCCGTTTAAGATGCAGATAATGCTAATTAATTGTATTGATTAGCTCATTATATCATTAGCTGGCAACTGAGCGGCAATGCAGCGAAGGACTTGCCCCGAGCGCCTTTTCAATGTGCCACGATGCATGCAAGGACAATAAGTTCCGACCACAGCAACAATGCAGATCCTGTGCGTTTACCCAATATATACATATATATGTTATATATTTATATTTGTGTGTGTTTTGTGTGTGTGTGAGCTTGGTGCCGCACATTCATATAAATAAACTTGTCTAAATTGCAGTTACCGCCCCAGGGCCATGGCCAAAATTGTATGCGGTGCCGAGAACTTAACAGGACGAAGGCAGGACAAAAGCAGGGCAGGAGAAATGCTGCCATTTCTAGAGTTAGAGAGAGAGAGAGAGAGAGCTTGGGGTTACGGGTATTTCAGAAGGTCCTGGGGCAGGTTTTGTGAGCTATGTACAGAAGCTTGGAGACTTGATATTTTATGATATTAAGGCAAATTCATTGGTTTATTAGCTAAGATAGGAAATAAAATATAAAATAATTCCAATTAATTATAATATTATTATATAAATATCTTATAATATATATACATCCTTAATCTTCTGGATCTTTCCTTGAACCCAGAGTCACCTGTTTTAAAATTTTATCCATTTCATTCATTGGTTTTCCAACTCGTGAGATTTTCTGCTCTCTCTAATCCTCGCGCCTTTCTGACTTGGCCAGGATTGTCAGGTGTGTTTCTGTGTGTATTTCCATCTCCTGTGTGAGCGTAACCATAAAAGTTTTTGGCCAAGTTTTTGGGGAACACGCTGCAGCGTCCTGTGCGGCATCGTTAGGGCGTATCCATCATAATATCTATCAGAGGATGTCGCTAAAGTGGGGTGGAGGCCGCGGTGCAGAGCCTCATCCGAATAATTCATTTATATTAATACATCCGGCAGAGCAACAGTCAAACTCACTGCGAAAGAGAGAAGCCTCGGAGGGAGGGAGAGGGATAGAGAGGTTCGGGGGTTCGAGCAAGGATCCGAGGAAGAAGTATTTCAATTTGTATTGCCAAGTGTCTGCATCTATCTATCTATCTTGCTTTCCCCATCTCTAGCCATCTCTTTCCATCTGTCTGCAGTTGCAGTGCTCGACATCGCCTCGTCGACAGCTTAAAGTTTGAATTGCTGCACACCGAGTCACTGATGCACTCACAAAAAATTCGTTAGGTTAGGTTAAATTACTAATAAAGCATTATACATTTTTACAAATATCAAAAAATATTTTCCATAGTTTAAAAAATTCGTTAAACTCTGGAAAATATTACTTAATATTTGTAAAATATATAATACTCATAATAGTAATATAAATTTGAATATATAATCAGGCATTTTATTTAAATGATTATCAATCGAGCAACTACCCAGAGCAAATTTTCATTATGTATCGATACACATATTAAAATATAATATTATAAATATCGTTAACGTTAATATATCGAAATCTATTTAACAAAAGAAAATATTTGTTTAAGCTTTTAACTATCTATATTTTCGAGAATATAAATAATAATTTTATTTAAATCATTTTTTCGGATAAAGATTTTGGAATTAGATAAATAAAATAAATATAATATATAGAAGTATATAATTATCACACACATATCGTTAGAGTAACAAGTCTATATTCATTACCGATTTAAATTTATTTTTAATGTATCAACATTTCAATTAAGCGTTGAAATTATGGATATTATCAAAACTATCACAAAAATATTATTTAATGTAGTGGAATCTTTTTTTTTCTATTATATTGGTAAAGAACTATATAAATATCGCATTTCAGTGCATTTCAAATATCGACTCTCAAATAATAGATCGTTATATTAAAGATACTTTTATATTTTCTGCCATCCCTAGTCCCATATCGTTTTTCCTAAATATTTTAAAAGGGAACTTGGTTATCTTGTTCTTTCTTCCTCTACAGAAATCGGATAAATATGTTATCAAGTTGTAACAAATTTATTTGAACTGCAACTTTGATAATTAGAGTGTACGTTATGACAAATAATTCCATAATTTTCAAGCCCATATATTTTATTTCAAAGAAAAGAATTAAATATTTGTTGGCCATCCATACTAATTCTTTGTTTAATTCATTATAAGAAAATGCAATGAAATCCCTAAAAATACCTTTTAATTTTTCTTGGTGCATTTCCGCGTGGACAACCTGGCCGAAGCCTGGAACTGGGTTGCATTTGGCTGAGTTCATGGTGGGGTAAATGGGAATGGGATTGGGAATGGGGGAAAGGGATGGTTGGGCAACAGGATGCAGGACGCCACCTTTTGCAGCTGCTTCCATGTGTTCATGGCGCAAATAATCGCCGTCATCAACAACAACAAAAAGAAGATGGCAGGACAGGATCACGATGAAGCTGAAGCTGGAGCTGAAGCTGAAGCTCCAGATGGAGGTTGAAGCGGGGCGGATAAAGATGAGTTGAAAGACGTTGACGCTGACGCCATTAGCACCGAGTTTTGCAGCATCAACGACAAACTTTAAATTGTTGCGTCATTACGATTCGAGTTTCTTCTGGAGAAACATGGAGTAGGAGCTGGGAGCAGGAGCAGGAGCAGGAGCAACAGGAAGCCAGGATATTTGAGCCTAGCCAAGGCATAAATGCTCCGTTGCTAGTTGCCAGAAGCCAGAAGAAATGGCAAAGAAGTAAAGGCACCAGTAGAAGTTTTGTCCCCGTTTTGCACCAGTGATTGATGTTGCACTTTAAATTTCAGTTGTGTCAGTCAGATACATACACACATCCGCCCTGGCTCCCTAATGACCAGGTGCCACAAATGGTTGCATTCCTGAGGAAAGAGCTTAAGGCCAAAATAAATATCAGGGGTCATACGAAAACTGCAGATACGATAAATATGATAGGTAAAGAAAAATTAATGCCTTAAATTAACTATAAAATATATATAAAAAATAAACAAAAGATAGGTATTCTTTGCTTACTTTTCAACTCACAAAAAATGTAAATTTAAAGTCCTTCCTCTCTCTTGGTAATAATAATAAAAGGTTACCCATACATTTTTTATATATTATCATATATATACATGTATGAGTCTATGCCAATCTGTCTTGTCCTCGTATAGCCACTGCCTTTTTGCCTTGGTAATCATTTAAATGAACAAATTATAAATTACCCCAATAATGGGATGAAGTCACTGGAGTCGCCGGCAGACAGGAGTCCAAAACTCCAGAGTCAGGGAGTCACGTTCCAGGCACACACATTCATATATATATATATATATATATTTTATATGCAATGCAATTCATACATTCATATATGCAGATATATGTATATATAATGCTATATATGTGCCATATATTATATATTGCGGCGATTGCATTGCAACGACAATTTTGGCTCATTATAAATTTGCCTTAATTTTAATGCAAAATGTTCCTGCCGCAGTCTGTCTGACTGCCAGTGTCTCTCTCATATCCTTTTGGCTCCCCCCTCTCGGCGTGTGTGACTGGCACAGTGCCTTACATTTAATGCAACCAACTCCAACTGCGATTTCGATTCGGAATCCAAGTCCGAGTTGACTCTATCCATTCCATCTCCTCCCCCGAATTGCATTCAACTGCAGCCTGCAGGACGAGTCATCTGTCTGGCGGCCCTCCTCCTCGTCCTGTGCTCCTCCTTGTGCGATCCTTGTGCGCCGTAGGTAATCATGTTGCTGACAGCATTGTTGCCGCCGCATAGTCCGCCGTTCCTGATACCGTGGGGAAATCTTCGGTAAAGGCTACTTAAGCTAAAACAAAAATGGGCCCAAAAATTCAATGAATTCTTAAACTATTTTAGCCAACTTGGCTTTTAGGCAACAAGCGACACGCGAGTCCCAAAGGAGTCGGTTTCAAAATTGAGTAATTTGTTTATAAACCTATAAGCTATTGCAGGTGACCTGTTGAAGGTGTCTTTATATAATTTTTTTTACTGGTAAATTTTGGTGCTTTAAAATCTGAAGAGACCTGGGTTTTATTTTTGATTTGGTTAAGGTTTAAAAAAGGTCCTTAAAGATAAAGGAGCATATATTTGTTAGATAATATATACTTAATATTTCTTAAAATTCATTTTGAATAAGTTCTTTAAAATGGTTCTGGTTTAATTCTTTTTAAATTTTACATTATAAAAGCAAGATGCAGAAGTTTGTTATGTAAAATATTTTATATTTCTGGAAACTTCATTTCAATTAAAAGTTTAAAACAAATCTAGTTCTTTTTCTATTAAATCTTTACATTTAAAAGCCTACACAAATAGTTTGGGGTATTTAAAATATTAAATACTTACACTTTAACGATTCTAAAAATAATTCTAGAAATTTTATATAATAATATAGAATATAATATATAATACATACATTATATCCTTCAATTAACAAGACTCCAGAAATAATTCTAAATTTTTTAAATATGAAATATGTATATTAAAAAGACTCCAAAAGTAATTATCAATATTTAATATATTAAATCTTTAAAATACCAAGATACAACAAATATTTCTAGGTAATTTAGATACTAATTTTTCTCACTAAAAACCTTAAAATAAAAACATAAAAAAAATTATATCTTTCTTGTTAATATACATGTTTTTAGATATTTTCTATGATAACTTTTTCTTGCTAATATAAAAATTTATCATATAAAATATCGGCAAATATTTGAATAATCTTTCTAGTGTTAATATTTCATATTTTTAGGCTTTATAAATATTATTAAATTAGTCGTAGTCCTTATTTTATTTTATTAATTTAGTTTATATCTAAATTGCAAAATCTTTTTGTTTTTCTTTGGCATTAAAATGAAACTTTAAATTAACTGTAATTTTTCATAATTTTATCTTTCTTTTAACTGAACAGTAAAAATAATAATTTTTTTTTAAACTTGAACCCAGTATTATATTTTTTTTTAACTAGTGATTAATGGATATTTCCAACTTCTATACTTGAACATAAATGTTAACCACGTTGTATGTTAAATTGTTGCACGACAATGAGCCAGCTGCCGCCAAAAAAAAATAATAAAAAAAAGAAAGGAAAGGAAAGGAAAGGCCATGCAAGGGGAAGCAAAGAGACGAAGGGATGAAAAGAAAGGCAGCAAAATGCACATGCCACGTAGTTATGCATATGTCGTTGGCCCAGGACCCCAAAAGACACCCCCTTCCACCGAATTTTTCCCCCCGAATTTTCCCTTGTTTCCTCACCCTCCCTTCCCCCCTCCACCGCTGTACGTGTGTTCCAGGCAATTCACAAATTGAACGTACGAAATCACATTAGCCCCAACGTCAGCCTCAGCCTCAGCTTCAGCCTGAGAGAGAGTCAGCATCAGCGTCAGCGTCAGCCTCAGCGCCAGATCCTGCACTGTCCCGTCCTGTTGTCCTGTCGTCCTTTCGTCCTTTCAGCATCTTCGCTTGTTGCAGCGGCGGCGAGCATCGAGCAGCTCCTTGGGGAGTGGCCCCAAAACGTATCCACACCCGCAGCCAAAAAAATACAGGACTTCTGGAACACCAAAAAACAGTGTGGGAAAAGGATGTTTTAGCTTATAATAATTAATTTAAAAAATAAATATTTAAAATACTGGATACAGTATTGGAAAAGGATAAAAAACATTATAAAATAATTAAATAAATAAATAATTGAGATACATATAAATAACCTGACTTACAGGGTTTTAGTTAAAATTATTTAACTAAATACATAAATATTATAAATACATTTAATTAGGTTTCTAAAAATTAAACAAATTAAAAAAATGGTGAACGAATGCTATTAATAATATGCAAATATATATGGAAATTAATGTGCTTTTGCTGGTATAAATAATATAATTATAATGTGTTATTACTTAACTAAAATACAATAATAAAATAAATTTAAATATACAATAAAAACAATAACATAATAAATATAAATGTACAAGCAAAGATTATATTTATATTTATATGTATATGTATATTTATAACAAATAACACTTTAAAAATATAATTATTATATTATAATCTGATCTATCTAGATAATAAATATAAATATATTAACATTATCTTTGTATATTTATATATATTATTTTACTTATTATTATACATATTCTTTGCATAGTTTTATTTACTATGAATTGTATTTTATCTACAAAATAACACAATATAAATATACACATTATAGTATAATTTAATACAAAATATCTATGAATGAATTTAAGGTAAAGAAATCATTGTTTTGAATTTTTATTAATTCTTTAATATCTAATAATAATAACAATTATCTTTAAAATTTTTCTCCTCGTGCATTTTGGAACCGCTGATGGACCCGTTCCGGGATTATTTTGGCCAAACACGTACGGAGCCCGCTGGCATTGGCCAATTGGCCTGGTCTGGGTCTTGGTCCTGGTCTTGGTCCTGCGACCCTGCCTGCATCCATGTTCCTTATTCCCTCCACCCTGCCACATATACATCTATATATATATATATATGGCATACGTATGGCCCTCTTGCTATGACGACGTGCTGCAGCAAAAGTTTTCCTTGTCTATTGATTTGAATTTGAATTTTTCGCCTAATTGCAAAAAGTGTGCACAAAGTGAAACAAGCGAGAGAAGGCAAAAAAAATGAAAGAAACGAAAAGAAAACTAGCTGGAAAATGGCAAAAGAGGGGGGGAAAAAGAAGGAGAGGAAACTGCTTGTAAACATTTCTGATTTTTGACAGTTCAAAGCCCTATTGGAACATGCAGAAATAAGTTAATTTAAGCTTTTTGGATTTTTCATAAATGAAAAATTATGTTTGTCAGCATTTCCCTCACTTTCAATGTTTTTGCCTCAAGGCACACAAATAATTCGATACAAATTGCAATATCAATTGATTAAAAAACAATTGCTTAAATTCTGAGTCTGCCTCGGGGGGCGGATGGAAAATCGTAAGCCGATTTCCCTCTCTTGATCACTTTTCCCCCAAGCTGAGTCAAACATTTGCTCGGTTTACTAAACACACTTTCGAAACCTGGGCCAGATAAATATTTTACTTAAAAATTGTGCAACAATTTTGTAAATTTAAGAATAATTTTAGTTTTCTACCATCAGCACCATTTTGTGCTCGAGAACAATATATATTTTGTCTTTTCCCTGCCTGGCACAAATATATATTTATTTTACATTTTCCTGATACTTGCAAAACAAATTTGTGTAGTTTCCTTTTTATATATATTTTCACCTTGCTTTCACAATTGTTATTTCATTTCTTTTGTTGTAATTTTATGAAAAACATATTTACTTAGCTTGAGGCAGCAGCAAAAACAAAGTGATTTTCTACGAAATAAAACAGTAGGACTGGAAAATATAGTGACATTGATTTGTTATTTATAAATAGTATATTTTATGATGTTTTAATTTTTAAAATAATGTTTAAAAAATTACGATCTCTTATATTATTTACTATTATATTAAGAAAATTGATTCAAATTAAAAGCCATAACATTTTTTATTTATATATCATATATTTACAGGCTTTTAAACCCTTCTATAGCGGCAGTTTAAAGGTAAGTTATGAAATATTTGTATATTTAAAAGTTAGATTTATATTTCTTATGAAATATTTTACCTATATAAATTATTAAATATTAAAATGAATTATTAACTGCAGTTTAATGATTATTTCCACTTCTAAGAATAATATAGCTTATTGTTTAAATTAATCTCTTATCAAATTTTTCCAAAGGGAACTACTATTGACTTGATCTCTCCTGTTTTTGTGTTGTAGTTTTTAGGTTTTTGTGCATTTTCAATGCAAATATTTGCCCCTGTGTCTGTGTGCTTAAATCGGAACGATATGCTGCACACTATATATACATATATACTTATATTCACATATATCGGACAAATTGTTTTTATAGAAAATTTTCGGCGGGCAAAAATTAAATGCATAGATATTTGTATAAATACTATAAAAAATCGAAAATGGAAATAATAAGAGGGATACGAATGGGAATTCAAATGGGGATATATATTTATATATATTTTCACAAGTGCTGGCCAAACAGAGAAACTGTGAAAGAGAGAGAGAGAGAGAGAGCGGGGAAAAGAGGAAAAGTGGAAAAAGGGTAAAGGGACTGCCCACGCAACAAGGTAATCAAATGCAATTGAAAAGCCAGCGCAAAAAGTTTATCCTTTGGCTTGCCTTGAACAAGCGTTCCTGGCTTTTCCATCGTTCCCTTACCCATTTCCGGTCCCCGTTCCCGTTCCCATTCCCATATACTTGTTCTTTTTCCTCTTACCCCTTCCGTTCCCATTCCCATACCACCATACCCATTTCCAGCTGTTCCCTTCGATTTTTCACCCGGCTGCCATTGCAACGAATTTAATCAAAAGTTACAATTCCAATTGTCCGCAAGCGGGTCACTCGTGTTGCGTATTAAAAAAGTTGCACTGCGGTGAGACAGAGATGGCAGGCCATGAAGGGAGACGGAAGACGGGTGCTGTAGATTGCCAGAAAGAGATAGAGAGTCGGCGTTTCATATCCGTGTTCTATGTAGGCCAAAAACAAAAAGCAAACAGGCCAAAAAAGGCAAGTGAGAACGGTGTAGTGAGGCCAGACTCGACCAATAAAATACCTCAAAGACTCTGGTCTCTCTAAGCTTCGTAACAATTAAACTCTAGAGAGCAATTTAGAACCCTTTCCACGTATCAAATTTAATTGAAATTTGGTTTATACTTAGAGATGTAACATACAAGTCTTTTGCTTTAATTGTTACATCTTAATTCCTTTTAAACCTGCTACATTTAGTTGCACAAACTTAATATACCCCTTATATTTTCTCCAAAAGCTGGGTACCAAAATAAAATAAAAGCTGAGGAGGTTGAAAAAACCGTGCCGGAGTGGAGCAAAGTGAGCCAAAAAGTTGGCCCGCTTAAATTGCAGCTATTGCAATGAACCGGACGGACAATCAATGCCGATTTTTACCACATCCATCTATCTCTATCTCTCCTTGGCGTCCTTTTCCCTCTCCTAGCCCAGTTATCGAAATATTGTAAAGTGAATGCAAGAGATAAAATCAAAGCAAAGTGCGTTTTCAATAGAGTGCGTGATGTTATAATAGTAAAAAAAAAGAGGAACAAAAATTAGAGCATTTATAACACAAAATCTGGAAGTTATTTGAATTTTGAGATCCCCTTTAATTTGCTCAAGAAATCCTAGAAAGTTCTTCTTCAAACCGGAAACTGTTCTCTTGTCAGCAATGATTTCCCATTTTCCCTGCTAGCCCTGCCCTTGGCCAGAATTAACCCCCTGAATGCTGTCCATCAGCGTCATCGGCATCGTTAACCCATCAGGATGCCTATGTACCCCAATTGGATTCTGGGGGATTCTCGGTGTGTGTGTGTTTGTGCATTGGGCTTTACCCCTTCGATAATGATGGGCCAGCCGAACAATCAATTAACGCACTGCCAGCCATCAAGGTTGCTGACCCGGACCCGGGGGCGTGGTCCTATGCCGTTGACAGGAGGTTGGGAAGTTGAAAGAGAGAAATTGGTAGAGGAAAAGCTCGAAACGGCCGTCATCTTGGTCAGTCGCCTGCAAAACCGATTTGGTAATGCAGCTTTACTACGACTGTAGTCCTCCATCTGAAGCTGTTTTCATTTATTTTCCAAGCAACATTCCAAGACGTATGAAAGATGTTTACAAAAAAAAAAATAGAGACGTTAGTTAAAATATAACAATAATTTTAAGTACAGTACCATTTCCAGTCAGAATTTAGTTCAAAAAACACTTGAACTTGACTTAATAAAGAAAGCAATGTTTAAATATCCTGCAATTAAATTAGAGAATCGAATCGAAAATCGATCATAACTAAAATATTCGCATTCTTTAAATCAAGACTTATCGATATTTTTATACCCTTGCAGGATATTATAATTTAAGTCAAAAGTTTGCAACTCAGTGAAGGAGTGATCTCCGACATTATAAATTATATATATGTATGTATATTCTTGATCAGCATCAATAGCCAGGTCGATCCGTCCGTCCGTCCATCTGTCCGATTCTATTAATTATATTCTAATTATTAATGATCAACTTACAATTTGCAATTGTATAAAAAGTTCGGGGGGAGGAAGTTGGTTTCGGTTCATATAATATCATAATATTGTAATGGCAGTGAATAGCTAACTCTCGCCCTCTCTTTCTGTATGCCTCTATAAGCCTCCGCCTCCCTCACTCTCGCTCTCTTTCTTACTCACAATATCTATTGGTATGCCTGCCTCCCTCTGTACAGCGCTGTAGGGATGGCGCTTACGCTCTATCTCACTCTGTTGCAGCTACAGAGGCAGCTCTTTCCCTCTCGCTCTCTTTCTCTGTTATCTTCACTCGGGAAGTATAAATAGAGGCACTTCGATCGCCGCGACCTCAGTCTGTCCTAGGGGTACCTAGTGTTTACATCGGTAGTGAAAGTGATAGTGATTACCCTTCGACCTAAAAAGTATGACGTGGCCAATTGGATTCATCCGGATAACCAGGAATTAATCTTCGATATCATGATTACCCTAATTAAGGAAGGAAGGAAGTAAACAATGACGTGTCCTCTACTGGGGTAAGTCTTAATCATGACAATGATATCATTCAAATATTATATTATTATATTATAAACATATTATATTATTATTTCATATACATATATACATATATGCTATCTGAGGTATCAGGCCTTTTCTAGATTAAGCTCTGCTAGCTAAGCATTTATTATTTAAATAATACCCTTATTACCATAAATCCCATTACTTAATTGTTATTTAAAATGATACAGCAATTTGTATTGATGATAACCACAAACGTATACTAAAAGTACACAGCCTAACTTATTAATTTCTTACCACTTCTTTAGTTTTATAACTAATCCTGACTTTTGTTCCAACTTTTGATACAATATTATACCCTTGCAGGGTATTATAATTTCAGTCAGAAGTTTCCAACGCATTAAAGGAGTCATCTCCGACCATTTAAAGTATATATATTCTTGATCCACATCAATAGCTGAGTCGATCTAGCCATGTTCGTCTGTCCGTTCGTCCGTCTGTCTGTCCGTCTGTCTGTCCGTCTGTCTGTCCGTCTGTCTGAGTAAAACTTTGAAGTTAGTATATTTATGATTTATAGGGTCGAAAATGACTCCTTCACATCGTTACAAGCTCTGACTAAAATTATAATTTCCTTGGAAGACTATAAGAAGGGCATTGTGTTGGAGTAGAAACTCGTGATATCCATTGGTAGCAGGCCACCAAGATTACATTAAAGAACTGACCTTATCCTGTACTAAAGTACCAAAATATTAATGTACAAAATAAATATCTAATCATTGTCATATCTTTACAAAATACATATAACTTCATACTCAATAAGTTTTTCTTTAACAAAAAATAACCACTTAAATTTTAAGTTTAAACTTTATTAACATCTTCAATTAGAAACAATATCTATACTGTTTTTAACTTCATGGCCATGTCCCTCGCTTCATTCCATATTCTCAAAATTAAAGCCATTAAAGAGCCCTGGAGATCGAGGAGTCCCTTTCTAACACCTTTTCGCATAATTGAAGGTAAATTAGGTTTGCTCTCCTCCACAGTCGACGTTTGAACTCGATTGACGCACATCGTTTGCTTTTCGGCAAGCGACGGCAGCGGCGGGGGGGTTTCGAAAACGAAATTGCTATTTACAAACAATTTTACATATTTACGCGGCAACTGTTGACATTTTGCTATAAATTCAGCCAGCCCTGGTCTGCCGCTTCACTGCCCCGCTTCACCGCTTGGACAAAGACCAGTGCAAACAGGGCCCAGCACTGAAAAGAAATCAGGCTAACACAATTGTTGCGCTTTTCTATGATTATATGGGGTAGAATGGGTAGAAATATATAAAAAGTATAGCATACTTTTTCGGGCAATGGGAGAGTTAATCGTTTTCCTTTGCTTAGAAGGATTTAAATGAAGTAAAATCATTATTTAAATAAAAATTAAATACATTTTTATTATTAGGTTTATATAAAAATATTAGAAATATTTTAAAATTTTAAATTTATAAGCTTTAAGTCTACTAAAATTCTTACTTATTCCTCACAAGTAAACCTACTTAAGTTATATATGAAAATAGGTGTTTAAAAATAAAACTTGAATTTTTTTTTTAAGATTTATATTATTAGATCTATGTACAAAATAATACATATTTTTTTAAAACTTAAATTAATATGTCTTAAATCCTCTAAATCTAATTCTCATTTATACCTTACAAGTAAAAGGACTTGATTTATTTTTAAAAATCTTTGATAACAAAAGACTAACCTTTATGAAACCAGTCTTAAAAACCCCTTTGTCAAAAGGAAGTTGCCTAATCTTTATTCAGTATACATTAAGAACCTTTGGTGGCCAGAGAACTTTGGGAACTCTATTAATATTTTATAATAATATTCTATAAGACAAGAATTAAAGCAGTTTCTTGAGCTTATCTCTGAATACAGATGCCATAATGTAAAATATCTCAAATATAAATTAAACAATTTGAATTAAAAACAAATACTATACAAATATTAAAGAACTAACCAGAATTCAGTAAAAAAAACATCAAGTATTTGTAATCCCCAAACATATTCATAATAAATTCATTAATTTTCATAAATAAACCCTTACCAAATGAAACCAAATATTAAATACAAACTTCTGCATAACTCCCACAATATATTTTTATTAAGGCTTGTAAAATTGTTCCTTAAAAAATTTCGCCTGGTGTTAGCCACGACTTGCGATGCAAAAACTGCCCCGAAACTGACTGATGGCTGACTAGATGGATGACTCCTGCGTTCCACTTGCACTCCTCCCGAACTCCTCCTGGACTCCTCGTCCTGCTGACTTGGCCCGAAGTAGGAGCTGTTGCTGGACGCTTATTGTTAGATGGATGGATGGATGATGTGTAGCTGTTCCTGTTCCTCCCTATCCTTCTGGCCACTGAGTGCAATGTTGTTGCAATCTATATGGTATCTGGTTGGGATGTGGGATGTGGATGTGGAAGTAGAAGTCCATGGCCAGGGACAGAGGGCCAGATAGAGTTGATGATTTGTGGCGCAAAATGCGAAACTGACAGCGCGCTTCCGCTTAAGGGAAATTGAAATCCTTCTTTGCACAAAATTGTTGACGTATTTACACACACTTGCACATACACTCACACATATCCACTTGCACAGTGTGCGTGTGTGTGTCATCTCGGTCATGTTTTTCCTTTACTTTTTTTTGTTAGTTAATTTACTCTGTCTTTCGCTTTCTGTGGTCCTGTTGAACTTTGAGGGAAATTTTTGAACAAAATGATGAGTGTTTTGTGTGGGGAAATGTAGGTAATTATGAGAGGAATACAAGAGGTTAGGGAAGGGAAAACATTTTAAACTAACATTTGAACTTGAAAAGTATCAGGTTATCATAATAATTTAGTATACATATATATTGATGTTTTACAGTGTGTTCATTCATATTATTACCTCACCTTTCCGTTGATCACAAAAACAGGTCACAAATTCCCTGAAAAGTACATTTTCTTTAAAAAATCTTAACAAAGAGTATACAAATTTGTACTTCCCCGAAAACTGACTCCCCCTCAACCGGCTTGTGTTGATTTTTTGGCACTTCATCGCGACTCCTACGGCGGATAATGGCATTCGGCTTGATGGAGGGGATTGAAGGATTGCGGGATTGTGGGGAAACGCACACAAGGGGCTGCGGTGGGGGGAGGAGGGAAAGGGCTTCACTTCCGGCGGACATATGCTGATTATTTGGCCGATGTTGCCACCGCTGCTACGTGCCGCATTGCTGCCCACTCTCATTAGGTGAGCACAGCTGCAGTAACAATCGCAGCAGCAGCAGCAACTGCAACTCCATCTGCAGCATGCAGCATGCAACATGCAATGCGCACCTGATGGCCAAAGGCTACACACCGGAAATAAAGGGAAAAGGAAACCGGATATCTAGGTAATTCAGGTGCAACTTTGCTGCAAAAATAATCATTTTGTTTTTATAGTAATTCCATTAATTTAAACATTTTTTTATAATGTTTTATTGATAATAATTTTCTTAAAAGGTATAACACTTGCTTTTCAAGTTTATTTCCTTTTTTATTTTCATCAAATATATTTAAAACAAAATATTTGTTATATATTATCATTCTTTAGATTTTCCTTTCATTTCTTGTTTTTTTTTATTTTTCAAAGTTTGTCCAGTGTCCTGAAACGTAGTTCAAGAGCATCCATATCATCGTTGCGGCCTTCATGGGCGAACAAGTGAGTGGCAAGCCTAATGGTTGCCACAAATGTGCGTTCAACTTCAGCCAGTTGGCAATGGAAACGGTAGGTGGCACTGAAAAGCCTACTAAAATAAATCCATTAAGCACCAAGAGTTACCCTATAATATTTTTATCTTAAAGCTTAAAACAAGGTCCTTAAAAGTGGCTTAAAATATACGATAGGAATTCTAGGAAATTAATCAATATAATAATCAATTTAATAATGAATTAAAGTGATTTAAAAGCTTTAGATTTATTACAATGAAAGATCAAAAGACACTTAAAACTTGACTTATCCTGTTTAGTTGAAATTTAAAATACAAACAAAACTAAATAACGATATGCTTTAAAACCAAGGGGTATCTCTTTTCAAAAATCGAACAAAAAAGAAACGAAACGTAACGTTTGCATTTTCACTGACATTTTTGACCCCTGTCAGTGGGTGGCACTGGGTGACAGTGGGTGGGTGTCATACAGGGTCACCTAATTGGTTCGAGGAAAAGAGAAAGAGAGAGAGAGAGTGAGAGTGAGAGAAAGGGAGAGGAACTGTGGCAATCAACGAATGACCAGCGGCTTACCTGTATGTGTGTGTCTCGTCATTCGTCTCACGTTTGCGGTGTTTGTTTGCCTGTCATGGCAGCAGGAGGAAATACACAACCCAATACACCACCCCCGCCCCCCTCAGGAATGCATTTGTATTTTGACAGTTTTCAGGGGGGAAACCAGGAAAATGCTACTGTCATTCGACTGTAACTAAACATTTTTGTTCCAGCCTTGTCTCGGCCTGCTAAGCGCCTTTCAAACAAGATCCCTCAATGCTCCCCGATCCCGAAACCGGTATGTCCCTATATATATACATATAGTATAGTATATATCCCTACATATGTGTTACCCAATCGCTCCTTTTAGTCGAGTTCAATTAGAATTTGTCAGAGCCCGGAACCCAAAACCCAAGCCCTAAAAAAAATACATACATACAAGCCAAAATACTCGGAGATCGAAAAAAGTAAAAGACACAATCAAATCGAAAATCAAACGAAAAATAAATACCAAACAGAAAACAAAATGTTTCCCAGAAAAGAAAAGAATGTATAAAACTATCTAACAAATGCTCTAACTTTAGAGAAATTAAAAAATAAAAATATATATAAAATTATAAAAACATTTGCTCATTGATAACAGAAAATAAGACTTTAATAAAGTAATTTTACAAACAATATCTTAAATATTAAAATATCATTTGAAACTTTCATGAAAATATAACTAAAATAAAGAATTTCTTTTAATAACATATTAAATATAAAGATAACATATGAAAATGCACTTAAATAAAGTATTTTTACAAGTAAAATCTTAAATATGAAGTGGAAAATAATTAAATGTTACATCTATCTTATTTTACCAAGAATAGAATAATAAAATAAATACTTACTAGTATATACTTCAATAAGTAACAAACATTTCTCTAAAAACTCCTACTTTTCTATAAATATAGACCCCAAAAATCACACACCACTTCCCATAGCCAATGTACCCCATTGTCGTTAATTCCATACCGAAAAGGTATTAAAAACCATATCGGAAAAATAGTTGTACAAATGGGCAAAGCCTTTTTTCCAGTTCGAACGGCATAAAAATCACGGTAAACCCCAAAAAAAAGGAAATAGGAGTCTGGAGGGAGTTCATTTGGTTAGGGACTTTGGTTTGGTTTGGTTTGGTTGAGTCTTTGATTTGCTTTGGGGGCATCGTTTGGCCATTGAGCTTTTGCGGTGGCTTTGCCATTGCAGAAACAGAAAATATGAAATGCATTGGCCTAATGTCCCTCTCCATCTGCTGTCCTTGGATTCATCTAGCCTCTTTGCACCTTAACCGCAGTTTACTGTGGCTCCATGCTCCATCTAGTCATCGATGGTCATTCATCTCACTACCGGCTATGGGAGCACTCCCTTTCTCCCTCTCTGGTCTCTCTGTACTCTCCCTCTCTTACAAAATATCCCGGCAGGACTTGGTCCCCTGACAGGACTCGCCACGGTGATGGTCATAAGGACCATTCTAATCCACTTTGTTGAAAACACACCGGTGCATATTGAAGAGTCTGAAAGCATTCTTCCCGAATGTACCAGAGGTGTCGCTGGAAAATGTGTAAATAAATGGCGTTTATAGAAAATCTAGAAATGGTTTTTTCTTTACAAGCCATGGAATTTAATGCTTTAAGGTAGTGTTTTCTTTTCTTTTAGGGTGGTTTTTTGTTTTAGAAAGCAGAGAAATAGGGATGTACTTATGTAGATACTTTTGTATATGGGGAGAAAAAGTGTGATAAAAGTTGGGTATATCAATAGAAATATCGTTATGCTTAATATATTGGTTAAACATTGAACTTTTAACTATCGAAAATGATTACAAATAATATTCAAATATCCTGTTTATCAATATTATCTTAGCACCCCACCATTTTGTAGAAATTGCAAAGTTTCGAGGCCGGAAATTGTTAAGATGTATTGCACATATACCTCAAATATATATTATATATATTTTCGTTCGCTTTGTATATTGAAAAACGATAGATTTATTAATCATTTTTGCTATCCCCAATCCGATATAAAGAGGCGGTGGACTCCTTTAAGTTAAACTGTTAGGGAGTTATGCATTTCTAACTTAAAAAACAAACGATCCAAGATTAAAGGGTAAAATATAACCAGAAAGTATGGATATATTCATATTTTCTTACTTATTTATTTAAAATTGAAAGGTTATAGACATACTTCTAAAACAATATATTAGGAATAATTATGCAAATAACCTGAAACCTTAAATAACAACCCAAGATAGAAGAGTTAAATCTCTTATTAAACTTAAAATCGGTTTATCTGTCAAATATAAGCTATTTGAATTTAAAATATTATATTTTAATTCACCAAATCCCCCTCAGAGTGACGCCTCTGCTTATGTCAGTTAAAAAAAATCAAAATCAAGAAAAAGCGGCACCGAGCTGAGCTGCGTTTCGTGGAGCGTTTCAAGTTTAGCGCCACGGCGACATTGTCGGAGGGAAAATCGGGATGAATGGCGGGGTCCTGGCAGCTTAAAGGGTCGTGTCCTGTGCATATCGATTTGATGTGATTTTCATTAAAAACTCAGCACAGGTAGCAACAAAACAAAGTGCAGAGAGAGGAAGAGAGAGAGAGCAATAGAGTTGAAGGACTAAGGACTAAGGACTGGCCAGGGATGGCATGGTACCTCTGGAAGCTGAAAGCCACGCAATCCAGGAAACCACGTGAGTGGTTCTGGTTGGAACTCTGGACTCTGAATTTTTGCTATCTTTTTTTGCCTAGGTATTGAAAAGAAAATCGTTATTAATTCAGCTTTGGCGTTGCTCTAAAAAAATTTGTACGAGAACACTTTAAAAAAGTTTTCTTAGTATGTATTCAACCTTTAAAAATATACTTTCTTAATAATTGTCTGGTGTTATTCTTAAGTTTCTTTACTAATCAATTATTTTATATAATTGTAATAAGTTTTATTCGTCCTTTGGCTTTTGACGTTCTTTGTTCAAGATCGAATATGCCCTACAAAAAATCACTGAGCATCAAAAATGACAAATAGAAAAACGATGAATGGGCCAAAAAGCGGAAGCAGCTGCACATTAGCCAAAAGAGTTTTTGGGGATCCGCAATGGCGTAGGGATTGGGTTTCATGGATCCGGGGTTTTCTTCTTTATTTTTTTTTTATTATTTTTTGAAGGGATTTTTCCGAGGCACCTACTAATATTGAACTGGGGATCCTACGTGAGCAGTCAAAGTTCGGCTCAACTCAAATGAAATTAAAAACAAACAAACAAATCGATTATTAGCACGCAGCCAAGAAAAGGGTTAGCAGTCGGATTTGGATTTTGATTTTTGTTATGATAACAGAACAAAAAAATAAGGACAATAAAAAATATTTCCCAGAGACGTCCGAAAGTGTCGCTGCATCAGCTTGAGGCTGCTCTTCATTGTGTTGTGTGTGTTTTTTGTTTTTTTTTTTTGGTTTTGGGAAGGGGGCGTGGCAGCAGGGAAATCTGTTTTCCGTTCGATATTTTCACGCATGATTTATGACCCCGTTAACAAGTAAAAGTCTCAACGTGCAGCAGCAGCAGCAGCATCCGACCAGACCGGGCTTGAACAACTTGAAAAATGAATTTCTCGTTTTCCACAACCCCTGAGTTTTCCCTTGGACTTTCCCCCCGTCCACCCACCCCCTCTATCCCCCAAGTCTTGCCTCGCCAAATGAAGTGGCAGCCAGGCACGTAGAATTCGGGGCGGAAGGGACTAAAGACTTGCAAAAAAAAAAAAGAAAGGCAGGGGACAGGCCAAGCCAGGCCGGCCGCATAAAGTTGCCGAAATGAAGCTTAATTTAAAGACAAACATTTGTGCATAACAGCGACAAGGACAAGGGTTTTCCCCGAGAAAATGAGCCCAGGGAAAAATGGCACTTAACCAAGGGGGTATATTAGCCCGTTTCGCCGGAACAGCTGAAAAGCGCAGCGACAGCATCTTTAAGGACGCAATTACAATTACCCCCAAAAAGTCCGGGTCATAAAGTCGGGTGTAGGGGTCACACAATTGCATTTATGGTATTTTTTGTTTTATTTACATTATATTTTTAACAATTTGGAAGGGTTTTTTGGAAACAATAAATTTATAAGGAAAGTATTTATATATTTTTAATGCTTTAAGCTAACCACATTAAGTAAATAATTTAAATTATATATTTAAGATAAATGAATATAAGTAGTAGGCTTAAAAAATATATTATTATTTTTGATACATTTATTAAACAGTTTTTACATTAAATTAGTTTTTTTTCTTACAGAACTAATTATCAAATAACACTATTTATCCAAAATTAAAATTATTAAAACATCTGAAGAATTGTGTAGCAAAAACTCTCATATTTTAAAGAGACTAAATGACTAATATTCAAGGCTTATGTATATATTTCAAATATATAAGTAATCCCAATGATATTTATATTTCTAATTGATGAATGAATAATGAATATTTTCTATTCTTCTCTATATTCTATTCTATATTGATTTAAAATATATAAATGACTTATGATTTTATAAGAAAATCTGTATTTTCTTTAAATTTGTATTACTTTACTAATACTATTATTATATTTTATAGTTTCCATAACCCAAGGAATAAATATCCTTGCTGATAACCACACTTTTTTGCAGTGTGGCCATGCGTGCTTTGGATGCGTGCCTGCGTCAAAAGCAAGCGTGGCCACATTGGATGCTGGACACACGAACCTTGAGCTCAAGGGGGGAAAACAACAAATAAATAAGACAAAATCAAGAAACAAAATCAGAAAAAAAACACATAGCCAAGATAGGAGTCATCTTTGCCGCTTATGTTTGCCTTGGCCATGGCTAAAATGTTTGCCTGATGTTCCAACTGCGGATTGTGGCAACTAAATGGGGGAAGTCCTCGAACTCGAAAAGGGAAAAGTTGCCCCGTCGCTTTATGAATTTTACATATGTTTCTCCGGCTGAAACTGAAACCAAAAAGACAGAGGCATAACCAAAATGAAATAAACATTAGAAAGAAACACAAAAAAAAAACAAAGAACCCACGCGAAATGTAGAAAGAAAGAAAGAACAGCGGAGGAGGAGGGATGTGAAAAGGGGAAAGAGCGAACCGGAAATCCATACAAATCAGAAAAGTAAAAGGAATAACAACAACAGCCATAACGAAACTTAGCAGGTGTGCCCCAAAACGTTACGGTTCTTCTGCGTGCTTTCTGGGAGGGGGAAGTCCATGGTCCACTGGAAAAAAATAATTAAAAACTATGTTGCTTCCAAGACAAACTCTTGAAAATATTCCTAAAACATTAATCGAAATATACAAATATTAAATATTTAAGAAGTATTTTTATTAAATTAAATGATTCTAAATTGTTCAAAAATAATTTATTTATTATTTTCTTTTTATGATGAAATTTTCTTTTCTGTGTCTTGGTCTAAAGGACGCAATGGTGGGTGGAAAAGCGGGATAAGCGACTGCCCAACATTGTCATCAATCATCGCAACTCGCGCCCACGCAGGAAAAACGGAAAAGCGTGCGGGGAAAAGTGCGAAAAGAGTAGGGAAATGCGAGGGGAACCGGGGAAAAAGGGAAAAGGAACTGGGCTACTGTTTGGACCACTCACGAATCATGGCTTTATAGTTTTCAAGCCTCAACTGTTTCAATGGGTCAATGGGTTTCACAATGATTAGAACGACCTTCCATACTTATTTATATTTTCGAATAATATTATAAGAATTACTTATTTATTTATTTATTTTTTTTTTTTTGTTTCCAAATAACTTGAATTATAATAATTACATACAAGTATTCCTTAGTTCTTTAAATTTTATAATAACTCTGAAATGAATAATTCCTCATAAATATTATTACTTAACTCTAATTTTTTCCTCAATTTATGGGATCTTTCAAAAAGGGTTGCCAAAGCCAAAGGATCCAAGCCAGTGTTACCAGCCCTGCAACAGTTGCAATTAGAGCGGCCACCCCCTAAATGTGTTGCAATTAGAGTTGCCACCCCCTGAAAGTGTTGCAATTAGAGTTGCCACCTCTCTAAAAGTTTTGCAATTATAATTTATTCATAGATTAACCCAATCTGTTAGGATTTTTAATCCAAATCTTTTGAACTACTGGGTATCCACCGATCGAGTGTTCCAGTTGGGTTAACCAAAACCCCGCCCACCAATTTCCTTTTCAAAGTATCCTTCCAGGTATCTCCTTGGGTGCTGCTGGGCTCTTTGTAACAGTTGTCGAAAATGATAGCAAAAGCGGCAAACCAATTGCCGTGGGACCCAGAAGCGCTTCCCCTAACTCCATCCTCCAATTTTCTTTGCCGTGTTGATAAATTAGCTAGTTTCCAACCAAATCGGAAGGATAAATATATTAATTTCAAGGGTTTAATTAATTTCCTAAAGCTACTAAAAATATATAGATTTCAAAGCAGGCTTAAATAATAAATAAATTAAAATATAATTATATATCTTAGCTTTTCTCCTTTCTAATGTTTGCTTTTGGCTTTCATTGTGGCAACTCTGACTTACCAAATACCTGGAACGCGTGTATTTGATGGGTCTCTGGGAGGCCATGGGCGTGGGCGTTTGTGTTGGGCATGGTAAGGGGGGCCCCGGGTGCTTGTGGTGCGGAAAATGCGGCGGAGGAGGAGGGGAGGGGGAGGGAAATCGTGGCAAGGCGCCTGTTTGTTTGCGCTTAATTCGCACCGCTCCGCGTCAGGGGCACTCAACCATGTTCGGCTACCGTTACGGTTACCTTTGCCGTTACCTGTGGCAGGCCGTTAACTAAGCGAACGGCAAATGTTTGCCAGCCGGCAAGACGTTTAAGTACACTGAGAGAAATTACCATAGAAAGTATGAAAAATGAACAATACGTAAAGATATAATAGTCACAGAATGAAACTTTAAGTATTGATTTATTAAAGTATAAGTATCAAATACTACATTAAACATTTAAGTATAAATACATAAAAAGCTTTCTTGTGCTTAATATTTCTTAATTTTAAACTATCTAATCAATAATGTAATTTATATATTTTTATTTGGTTAAACCTAATCATTAACATCTAGAAAACATCATCAAATTAATAATGAACTTAAATTTTTCTGATTATATCGAAATTATGGAGTTTTAATATTAATTTTTAAATTAAAGCGTTATTTTATTAATCTAAAAACTTCAAGTTTTCGGAAATATTGATACAGAGATACTGTATTTAACGGAAAGGTAGATAAAAAAATCAATATTTAAACATTTCGATATAAAAATGTGCAATAAATCAATATCTCGTTTTATATATTGTATCAATATTTTTGGATATGTGACAAAGTAAACTAAATAATATTATATTTTATGATACCAAAAATGTTTCAATTTAAAATGCGATATTTTTCTTTATATTGATATTGATTGATTGATATTTTTTATATACATTTACGATGAAACAGAATAAAGACCTCTGGTTCCAACGATATTTTTAATATAACGAAACATAGAAAATTTCACTAAATATGTTGATTATACTTATTTCCAATATAGTTAAATAATATCTTGAAAAAAAAACAAAAAACTAAATAACTTATATATATTTTGATACTTAAGCCTTAAACTTGTAAAATTTACGATAAAAATTCAAGTTATATACAAAGCTTATGAATATGACATTTAATTAAATAACAGTACAAAATCTTAAAAAAAATCATCCATAAGATTACTTCAGATATAGTAATTTTTTTTTTAATTTTTATATTAATTTGCTTCAATTTTCGTTGAATATTTCTCTCAGTGTTGGCTTATTAAAACCGCCCGACCATGACAGATATTCTCTGATGGCGGAAACGGGGAACTGGGAGCCAGTAGTCAGTCAGTGAACCCAGTGGCTGCGTAAAGGCCACAGGGGGCATGTCATACTTTTGCTTTCGCTTTCGACTCGCATTAGAAGTGCCTCCCCCCCACTCCCAGGATGCTTCAGGATGCTGCTGCTCCTGCCTCCCCAGTCCCATCAATATTTATAATGTTAGTTTTAAATTAGCGCAAAATAAACGACTGGCAAATATTGAAACAATCTCGGGACAACCCACCTCCCCCACTGACTCGCACTCATTGTGCTAAATATGATTTAATCTTTGGCAAGGTGCAACCCGGTGAGTTGTGCGACGCAGGCCAGTATTAACCCCTGACTGCCTTAACCCCCTCGGGGGACTCTCTACTCACTGCCGCAAATCCCACAATCAAACACACACACCAACACACAGAACGCTAAGTGAAAGCTGGGAAAAAGGAATGGAAATAAATGGGGAAAATTGGTGGGTGTAGTTAGCCAACATTAACAGTAGGGCAATTAATTCAAATACAATATTTATGAGTCAAGGAAGTGAAATCAGAAACAACTAAAAGGATTTTTTATTAATGTTAAAGCTAGGAATTAGAATTTATTTGGAAAAAAAGAAGAGCTCTGTAGTTAAATAAAGAAGTTCTTGAGATAAGGGATATATCTTAGACTCTTTGAATTGAAAATAAGGAAATAATAAAGACAAATGTTGAAACGAATTAAATATGTCAATAAACAACCTTAAACTATTAACAACTTCTACAAAATATATATATATGAGCCAAAAAAGTGCAAGTTTTTAGTAAAGTTAAAACTAAGAACCATTATTTATTAAACAAAAAAATAAAGACCTTTAGACCATAGTTAAATAATTAAGTCCTTAAGATGAGGCGCATTTCTTAGACACTTTGAACTGAAAGGCAGATAAATCCTTTTATTTAAAATTCAAAATCAATAAAACAAAGAATGAAATACGTAAAAAATAAAGGTTTTAATAAAGTTAAAACTAAGAATCAGTATTTATTAAACAAAAATTAAGACCTCTATGATTAAATAATAAAGCTCTTTAGAAATTATACATAATCTTAGGATATGTTAACTGAAAAGACGGTGGAACTCTTATTGGTAAAATTCAAATTAAAACACCTAAATTAAACATATAAAAATATTGCTTTAAATTCTTACTTTTAGTATAAATATATTCATGAGCCAAGGAAGTAAAATCTGGAATTAATACATTGTTTTTAACAAAATTCAAGCTAAGTATTTATATTTATTAAACAAAGAAATACCTATAAGATGAAATACTAAAGTTCTTGAAATATGGGACATGTCTTAGGCTCCTTTTTAACTGAAAAGAAGGTAAGGCTCCTTAAATGACATTAAAAATTAATTAATAATCGATTTAAATATATAAAACTTTGACCATCAACTTCTAAAAACTACTTCTAATAAATATATATTTTAAATACAATTCAATCCATTCAATAAATCCATCATCCCACCGCCTTTCATAACCCTTTCAGTATATTAATCCAAACAAAAACTGAACTTTGTTACTATTAAATACTCCCCCAAGTTGGCGTAATTATTTTTAGCCACAAATTACATTCATTATATTAACACCCAAGTCTTTAGAGTAGAGCAGGTGCCACAGGCGTCAAAAAGAAAATCTACCGCAAATTTATTAATTTTCGTAAAATGCCAAGGAATTAATTGGCATCCGATTTGAAGTCAGAACAGAATCCGGTCCAGTCAGAGCCAAGGTCTGTTGTGCGGGATGAGTAAGGAAGTAGAAAGTGGGGGGTTTGGATGTAGGTTCCCATATGTCTGCCAGATGGATGTGGAGTTGGCAGGTCTTCTGGTTGAACTACCGGTGCGGTTTCTGCGGTTCAACCACAAAGCGAGTTACAAAAACCCACAGAAGGTGGGGATTCCCCTCCAAAAACAGGTCCCAGACATAAGCCCGCATAATTTTTGCACGGGCTTCAGTCTCTTTAAAATTCAATATGCCGCAGAGAAAAATATATATACATACATATATATATTGAAGGTGCATGAGAAATTTGTAACAAATGCATTTACTATGTATTAATTTGAAGTAGAAGACTGGGCGTTAATTAATTAAAGATGGAGATACTGGTGTATGACCCAAAAGGTTTAGGGTATTGATATCTTGGAAAAGGATATCATTTCTCTGTCTTTCTTTCTATCTATCACTCTTCTTATAGTTTCATATAGTTTTTTAAACATTTGCAGCATGCTATTGATACGTTTGCGATGCGCACCACAAATCACAGTCCAATTAAATGCCCAGTCGGACTCCAATTAAAGCTGCCACAGCCACTGCCAGAGGATGCTCCATGCTCCAATTGGTGCGAATTTTCAAGGGGGGGAGGGCAGTGGCAGTGGCAGTGGCAAGAAGCAGCAGAAAACGTTGCACAAACTTTTTCGACTGGCGAAAGTTTCGATGTCGCAAATAAACCAGTTGCAGTTGCCTCCCCTTTCCGAGACCCCCAAAATCCTCGACAGAAAAAAGAAAAACAATAACCCCAACTTCAAATTCCAGGAAACGGGAATCCTGGAATCTCCACCAACCCCACACTACACCACAGCACTGAGGAAAAATACAACAATAACCAAAAACCAAAGAAATATCTCATTTGCTATGTTCGTTAAGAATTGATATTTAACTAAAGATGGCAGAAGGAAACGGAAATGGAAAAGAATAATATATCGAAATTTGAAGTAAAAGAAGATATATCGATATTTTAATGTTCCTATATGTATTCACATCGATATTGTAGTATTCCGATGAATACAAAATAAATATGTAGATATAAATATTTAAATATTCTAAAATAATTTTATATTCTGTTTGTTTAATTGGAACAATAATTCGGATGATTAAATTAAATTCAATTTTTCTGATATTTTTTTATAATATCGATTAATTTATTTATAATTTATAATTATATAATTTATAATTACTAATTAATTTATAATTAAAAGTGTATATTTTTGGCATACTTTAAAATTCGAACTAATAAAACCTAGGATATTTTCTGTATTAACACAGAGCTTTGGTTAGAATAATGATTCCTATTAATATGAAGATATTTATAGATATATATATTGATATATAGATATATATATTGATATAAAAAATATTGACATATAAAATCTCGATATTTTACGATATTTTCTATATGATATTAAGCTCGATATTTTTGCCTATCTATTTCATAGCACTTTTGCTCAATATATATATTTACTGCAACACACAAAAATCTTCTAACTTAAAGTGACTCACATTACATTTGAGAAATCTAGAACGCAAATGCCAAAAAAAAAATAATAAATAAATCATTTTGAAATTATAACAAAATGTTATGGCTATTAAGTTTTTCTCCTTATGCAGATGCAATGGTATTGTACGTGCCAGGGATGGCACTCGAAAACGTACCAACAAATTTACGACTTGTACGTGAAAATTATTTTGCACGCAAAAAATTTTTAGAACATTCCGAGTGTTAAAATTCATTTTCAATTGTTTTATGGCTAGCATTTATTAGAGGTATAGAGAGAGAGGAGGGATATCCACATGAAATTGCCGCATTAATATTGCCTCTTCAAAAAGTTGTTCAATGAAATGTAAACTGTTTATTAAATGCTCTTAAATAAGCCATCAAATTCACAGTTTATTAGCTAAATATGACACAATGGAATGTGTTTGTGCTTTGAATGCATATTTATAATATTAATTATTAATTATATTATATATATATGTATATATATTTAATATCTTTAATTAGTGGTTCCAGTCAGCTGTTGTAATTAAGGGAAAAAACATTTGGTTTGTGTTATGGCTCCCCAAAGTGAACTTTCATTTAACTTGGGCAAAACAGAAATCGAAAATGGAACCCCCTCTCCCCCTTCTCCTTGCAAAAATGTTAACTAAACTATTTAATGTTGTTGTTGTTGTTGTTTCTGCTGCTGGTCTTCTCTGCATTTTTGTTGTTGTGATTTTTAGACAGTTTTCGGGCAACGTCAAAGTCAACGCTAAGGGTTGTTGTTCTTCCAGCTCCAAAAATTTGTTTTCATTGCTGTTGTTGGTGTTGTTGTTGATATGCCCTTTCTTAGGGTATTTTTATTTAGGGGAAAATATAATAAATATAAAATAATAAAATATATTTATACAATATAATATTTATAATGAAATAAGAATAACCTGAATTATAGGAATATTTTTAAACATATGTACAACGTTTCAAAAAGATCAATTACTAGCACGTTCTGTATCTCTCATAACTTTAACAAATGTGGTTGTTACTCTTTTTTTTTATTATTTTTATAAACATTTCGATTTCACCTAGATTATAAATTACTTACTGAAAAAATGTTAATTGGCTGAAACACCTATAAACAACTAACTATAAACTAATATAAACAACCTATGGTTTTTATACCCTTGCAGATTAATTTATTTAAGTCAGAAGCTTAAAACGAAGTCAAGGAACCATTTCCGACCCTATATTCCATATACATTCTTGATCAGCATTAACAGGCGAATCTTTCTAGTTAAAAAAGAGAGAAGAAAATTTTTGAAAATTATTTTCCACAATTTTTAAGAAGTTTTTTCATAGTTAACATATTGAAAAATCGACAAAATTTGGAATAGTTTATAGGTGTAATTTAGGTATGCAGATTTATTGACCTATTCAAAACTAGAACAGAACAACTTTCCGATTTGAAATTAATGGATTTTTGGCTTAGTTATGAGTTTGCTTTGCTTTGATATGTAGAATAAATAATCATATAAATATATCGAAATGTTGACTCCTAAATGGTATTATAATTTTAGTCAGAAGCTTGAAACTAAGTGAAGGATTCATTTCCGACCCTATATTCCATATATATTCTTGATCAGCATAAATAGACGAATCTTTTTAGCTAAAAAAGAGAGAAGAAAATTTTTGAAAATTATTTTTCACAATTTTTAAGAAGTTTTTTCATTGTTAACATATTGAAAAATCTACAAAATTTGGAATAGTTTAAAAGTGTACTTTAGGTATGCATATTTATTAACCTATTAAAATCTAGAACAAAACAGCTTTCCGAATTCAAATCAATGCTTATTTGGCTTAGTTATGGGTTTTATATACTTTGATTTTGCCAAAACTGTCATATAAAAATATAGATTTTAAGAATGTTATTATATTTTTCGTCAGAAGCTTGAAACTAAATGAAGAAGTCATTTCCGACCCTTTAAATCATATTTTTCTTGATCGGGATCAACAGGCAAATCTTTCTAGCTATATTTGCCAGGAAATAAAATTTTCAAAACTTTTTAATTTAAAAAAAAAAGGAAAGAGGTTACATCGTTTAAATTGTCAAAAATGATCAAATTTAGTTTTAAACTGATTGATTAACCTATTCAAAACTAAGACAGGAAAACTCTCAAAATTCAAATTAATGTTTTTTTGGCTTAGTTAAGAGTTTTTTAAACATTATTCTTATATAAAAATACTTAATATTTAATATTTTTAATTAGCGATTTCCGAATCGATCTTAAAATTCAATTGCAAACTCCAAGGGTAAATAAACTTCGTCAAAGCTTTATTGTTTATCACATTATTGTATCAGTTTAATTAATTAATTAACCCCTTTTCAAAAGTACATTAAAAAATTAATTTTTTATTAAATAAATCTTCTGCAGAAAGGGTATTTTGAGTCTCTGCTGTTACTTTTCTTATTTTTTAGTTGCTTTTATTGCTTCCGTTAGTTGTTTCTGTTATTTTTGTTAGACGGTCCAACGGTCCGCTTAAGAGCGTAAAATGCATGGAGTTTATATAAAGTTTATTGTAACACAAAAACGTAGAACTTTTTGATGTTTTATTAATTAACTTTTTGCATTCTGCAAGGGCCGGGGAGAGGGTGAAGGCGTTGGCGAAGGCGACGGGCAAAGGATGCGGATGCGGAAAATGCAGCGGGAGAAAATTGTAGGAAAGGGGAAGGCAGGCAGGGGGGGAGAGGGGTTTGGGGCAAGTGAAAATAGTTGCTAGCATGTGGTTAAAACTTTGATGCCTGCTCCAGTGACGTACACTCGCACACACATAAAAAACACACACACACTCGCAAAACCTTTGAGCATATTAAAATATTTATGATTGTGTGAAAGAGAGGATATTAAGAGCGAGCGAGAGGGCGGCAGTCTAGGCAACTTTTCCACATTAATATATATGCACATAGCAAAAAAACCAACACTACCTTAAGCCGGTGTCTTATTTTTTTGTTGTATTTATTTTTAGTACTTTGCATATGAAAATAAATCCTATTGGGCTACCAAACATAATACAAGTCCCATACTTACATTTTTTTTAAATAAGATAGCAATAATGAATATAATAAAATATAATAAAACAAATAAATATTGTGCATTTCCTTTGGAAATTGAGTGTTTTTATGTTGTTTTTTATTATTCGATTTAAGAATAAATTACCCAATATTTATTACAAATAGTAAGTTTTAACGGTAAAATGATGTACTGTAATTATCCTTAGATCTTTAAATTTCGTTTTAATAGGTAAAACATTTTATTTATATTTGTTTTTAAATTAATATATCATATATCATAATACTGTTTAAAAAAAAACGATAGCCTAACAAACTTAAACTATTAATCAAGAAAACTTTATAAGGTCAAAAAATATATTAATGTTTCATAGATATTTATAATAATATAAGAGTACTTTAAGATATTATTTAACAACCAATTTATATCAATAATCAATCAAAATCATGACCCAATTTCACAACTACTATTCTCAGTGTATGCACACACTTTTTTTGGCCAAGTACTTTGCCATCTTTCGCTTAATTGCTCGTAAAATGTGAAAAAGTAAGAAGTTTTCCAACAGCCAGAGGGGTCTAAAATAGCCAAACACTTGGCCCAAACAACAAAACTTTCATCAAAAGCGAGAGCCAGTAGTCGCTGGAAAAAAAATTAACTCAAAGACGATGGGAAATATATACAAAAAGTAAAAAAAAAAATAGGAAATCAAATATATACGGCAGGACAGAATGAAACTCAAAGAAATCAAGGGAAATCATTTGATCGAATATATAATAAGCAGCAGGCCCGGCCAATACTCATTAATATATGATTGGGTCTGCTTTGTGGGAGGTAGAGCGACTGCGACTCCATTATAAATCTTCGAAAATATGCCATAAATAATGCAAACAATTTGCCATCACAGAAAACCCAACTGGTAAAGGAAAACTCTCATTCTCTCCATCTCTCTGTCTCTCTCTATCTCTGTTTCTCCTTCTTGCTCTGTGGAAAAACCCGGCACAAAGCGAAAACTGCAAAGCCAAAGCGAAACAAAGGCCCCACAAAGCACTGGCGGCGGCAGAGGGGGGGTAAATACATAGGCGGAGTGCACGAGAGGTATAGACAGCAACAAACAACTAACGCAGAAAAGTAGACTACACTTTTGGACCAGCAAATGAATTTGCAGAAATGACTTGGTATTAGAGGTGATAAAGAATCAATATATAAATCGATAATGTATTGTTGCGATATAAAGGGAAACTAGTTAATATATAGCCTAAATGCAATCGGAATATTATATAATAATATTAATACTAAATAATAATAAAAAAACAACAAAATACATGAACAACTTTTTGCTTTATCATTCCATTTCAATGCAAAAATAATAAGAACAATAATTAATAATTAGAAAACAACAAAAGTGATTCGATATATATGTAAATATATATTTTATTGCTGTGATATAGGCTCGATTAAGAGTGATATATCACACCAATACAATCGGAAGAATATAAATATTATAATAAAACAGGTGCTTTCTAATATTGTTCGGTAACATTGTTATTTAAATATTAAAAGCAATAAAGATACATTTTTCATATATTTAATATATTAAACCTTTTAATATCATTAAATAAAAAATATTGATATTATCGAAGAATGTTAAAAATAGTTAGGAGGCTTCCCATATAATATGGAAAGCAAGTTCTGGCCTTTTCTCTCGATATACATTCCTTGTCTTTATTTTATTAACTCACCTCCCATTGCATTTGATTTTAAAGCCGACAAAAATTGTATTTTATTTATCAATAAAATGTAAAATAATAAGAACACAATTTGCAGCAATCAAAAGAAGATATATCGCTCTATTTGGGATACTTTGGATACCCCGCAAATAGGGTAACGCCACAAACACACACAAAACACACACAATGCCAAAAACAATTGCCGAGGCAGTCAAACTTGTATTTTTGCGCGGCAATAAAAAATAAAAACAACAGCAGCAGCAGGACTTGCCTTGTTTTTCCTCCTTTTTTTTGCCCCAGCAGCAGAGCAGAGTCTGCAGGATTAACAGGAGCAAAGATGATGCCAAAGTGATGGCAAGAGGGGCAAAAGAAGTCGGAAAATTGTGGAGAACGTAACAACAACAGAGCGCAGCAGGCACGAGTACAAAAGTACAATAAAATTGCATACGAAAGCAGTTTACTGCAGACGAAAAAATTAAATTAATGAAGAAAAATGGTAATAAAGCGTTAGTCACGTGTGTCTCTCCTCTCTCCCTTTCTCTCACTCTATCTGTCTCTATCTATCTCTATCTATCTCCCTATGTCTGTCTCTATCGCAGACAGGAGTTAGACACAGAAACTTAAGCCAACAAATCTGAGAGAAGTCGTAAAACAAAACAAAAACAAAAGGAAAAAAGGAAACAGAAAATGCTGAAAATTAAGTATGCGCGTTGTAAAAGACATAAACATACGAATTTTGACTGAAAATAAACATGAAGAGGCTCTCAGAAATGGACATGACTTTTAATTTCAACACTAGACAAACACTAGACTGCACTGACAGAAATATTTTAAAGTTTTAAAGTTGAAAGGTGGCTATTAGAATTAGAATTAGATAGAATTTGTGAAAAATATTAGGATGATCTACCAAAAGAATGTCAAAGAAAAATAAAAAAAAGGTTGTTAATAAATAAAATTATAGAAAATATATATATCATAAAGAAATCATAATTAATGAATAAAATAATAAGTAAATTTATATCATATACAAATCATTAATAACAAATCAAATAATTCCTAAATGTACACATATCAAAAACAAATCATAAAAAATAAATCGGATAATAAGTACAGTCCTTTCATAAACAAACTTTACAAATAATACTACATAAAATAAAGGTTAACACACCTAATAAAAGTTATTAAGCAATAAGGTTACAGTTTACGGTAAATATGAGCCATATTTGATAATATTGAAATCAATATTGATAATTTTGATTGCAATAATTTGGTACTCTATTTTATTTCTTCTTTAAAAAAGAGCCTTTAATAAAATTCATTTTTTATTGTTTGAAGTAATTTATATACAAAAGGGTTACAAAATGTTGTAAATAAATTTCGTAACTAAAATACATAAAATAACATTTTGCATTTAATATAATATATAAAAAATTTTTTAAATCATACATTATTCAAATTTTCATTAATTAGTGTCATAAGTTTGGAATTTAAATATTAAATAATAAATAAATGATGATTTGTTTAAATAATTATATATTTTATTATAAAACTACCATTTATTCCATCTCCCAGAACTAGTTCATTTGGTGTTTCTGAGGGTTTTTTAAAAATAAGTTGTTGCGTATACGTAATATTACGTATACGTAATGTATCTTTCCTGAGAACTATAAATATAATAATATAATATAATAATATAAAAATATAATTGCAATATGCTTAAATGCAAGAATGAAAGAAAAATAACGTTTATTTGTCGAATTTAAAAATGTTTTATTAACAAATTATCCTATTTTTATTAAGCTCTAAAAAGAATATTTCTCCAAAAAAAACTTGTTTGATTTCTAAAAGTATACTTCATTCAGTAAATATAAATAAAAAATAAGCACAAAAAAAATTGTATTTATCTCTATTGTTTAAAAAACCCATTGATTTCTTATTAGTAATGAACTTTTTAAATACGAATGCCAAGTCCTATTTCGATTGAAATTTCATTAAATTGATGCAACCTTTTTCAAATTAGATTAAATATTTGCAAGTTTATATGTACATGAGAATGCAGAGGCATACTTTGAGGCTTTTAGGTCGCTTGGCCGCTCATTAATTTTGCAGGATTAGCAATTAAACACATGTAGATATAATAAGCAATCTGTATATATATATATATTTGTTACGGTGTGTGTGTGCAGATTTAATCCCATTATTAACACTTTACATGGCCAGCGATTTGGCGGGCAAGTCTGTGTAGCTGGAAAATGCGGAAAATCATTGAAGCGGACTGAGCAGCGAGCACAAATTGACAATTAAATATCAAGTTGGTTAACTTTTATGTGTTGGCCAGTGTTGATTAACAGCTAATTAATGGGCAAAGCTTTAAAGTCGCATAAATTATGCACATTAAGTCAATGAAAGGGGATTTTTTTTTATGTATACAAATATAGATTGGGTTGGGGGGTGTCGTTATGTCGCATGTGTGTGTGTGTGTGTGAGGGGACTTTACTGTTTACACCACAAATATGCCTCAAAAGCAAATCAAGCATAATCAAATTATTTCCACTCGATTGGTGTTTATTGATAAATTACGCCACAAACAATATTTTGATAACATCAATTATAGTCACCAACACAATCCCCACAATATATACATATATATATATATATATATATATATATATATATTTATTTATATTCAGTTCCTTTTACCCAAATCCACCCCCTTTTTGTAACCCTCAGCCAAAGAAATATCAATGCCGAAACCAAAACCAAAACCAACCATTTTCTTTTGTTGGCAAGGGAGAAAACAACATGGGGGGAAAAAAAGTGTCATTGATATGGAAAGGTCTTTCTTTTGTCACAAGGGTGGCCTTGGAACCACCCATTCCTCCCCCCATTCTGAAGGTTCCTTGGTTAGGGGTAAGTAGGTGCTAATCGAAGGCACATGCATGGCTCAAGTCAATAATTAGAAAAGAAAAAATGGAAATCGTCCTGATGGAAAGCTGAATTTCCCACACTCAACTAAGGAATATTTATGAGTAAATAAATAAATCAGCAGGTTCTCATAGCTCAAATAATAGGAAATAAATATATTACACACTTCAAAATAAGAAATGTTGTAAGAAATTTATTAAGAAAAGTGATTGTTATGTGAATTAAAGGATTAAATGTTTGAAGTAAAATAAATAATTATTTTTATTATTATTTTAATATAATATTACTTATATTAATCATAATAAAATTATGTGTTGACGATTGCAATAATAGTTTTATTTATTTGAGATTTTTTTCATATTAGATTTTTATTTTTACAATATAAACATGTTTATAAAAAAAAAAATAAAAAACCTGCTACTAAAGAAGTGAAATTTATGGGTAATTTAAAAAGTAAACAATAAAACAGTAGGTCTAGAAACATTTAACAATAAAATAGGAAGGAAAATAGCTATAATTATTTAGAAATTGTTGCATATTAGACTGATATAAGCATATATAATAATAATTTAAATTCAATGATTTAAAAAAATTAATAAATTTAAAAACGTGCTGATAAAGAAGTGATATTTATGGGTACTTCAAAAAGGTGAAAATAAATAAAATGAGTGGCCTGGAAAATATGTATCTAACAAGAAAATATGAGCTTTTTATGTGTTAATGACTATAAAAGTAATTATAAATATTTAGAATCTTTTGCATTTTAGACAGATATTTTAGCAATAGACAATTTATATAACAAATTAATAATAATTTGGACCGAATGATTTTAAAATGATAAATTAAACAAACCTGCTCAAAAATGAATATTTATGAATAAATCTAAAGGTATAAAAATAAACCAGAAGGTTTAGAAAATAACTAACAAAATATTGGATGCTTTATAAGATTAAACTACTAAAAATCCGTATAGGTTTATTTATGAATATATATATCTTCTTTTTATTTATGCATATAATATTTATTAATATTAATTATATTTATTTAAATTTCTTAATACTATTCACTGGCTCATTTATAGATAGACATGCAAGTCCAACAGAACTCAAAACTTTCTATTTATAAAGACCACCAACAAATTACAAATAAAAAAAACTGATCTTGGTCATTTTTCAAGGCTCAAGGGAACTTCCCCTTGAACAAAAAATAAGTATATATGTTTTATATAGAAAAAAAAACACACCACATAATACCCTCGTCACTGATAGAGCAACAACAACAGCTAAGGGAGGGGGTGACGAAGGCGTGGCAGTGGCGGTATATTTGGTAACAAGGAGGGGGAAAAACCAGCCTGGGCCATATAACCACATGTGTTTTTATTTCCTGGCCACAATTGATTTGTAATCTTGGTAAACAGGATTTAACAGATTAGACGTGTAACAAGCAACGGGCGACCGATAATCGTACACACACGCACACCCAACACACACAAAAAAAAAACAAAAAAAATGGATCTCCTTGCCAGGCCCCTTCCCTCAGGACACACGCACACGTGTGTCCTGCTTTTTTGGGAGGGGTAGAAAGGCCTCTTCAAAAGGGAACAAACGAAATTTTGGCATACCCTGGAAGTGCTCGAGTATATGGGTTTTAGGACGCTTTGTTTTTTTTGTATTTAATATGAAATGATTAGGGCTTAAAAAATATTAATAAGTCTTCAATTAATAATAATAACTCACAACAAGATTTAACATTAATTTTAAACCTATTGAACATTCAATTAGTTAATATAAAATAAATAGGGTACTCAATTAGATATTTCTATTAATAAATTAAAAATTATAAATAATAGGTAGATTAAACAATAATTTTAAGCCCATAAACAGCCATTTTTTTAAGGTATTTAAGGTACTTCCTTCCAAAATAATGAGCTTCTTCTAGCCTTTTCTCCTTATAAAGTTCTTAAATTCCATTTCCTTTTCTTAAGTCATTCAGCTTCTTAAATTATTATATACTTTAAAAAAATATCATATGTTTAATTTTTTTATTAATAAAATAAATAAGGCAAAAGCACATTAACTTCAAAGGAAAGTAAAGTAGGAAATATGATAGAATTTTGAATAGTAAGATAAGAATACAATAGAAATATACTTTAAATTATTTTAAGCATTATGAAATTTTTAAGATAACCAATTTTTTATTAAATATTTAGTATCTATTAAATCCATTTGGTTAATTTTTAATTTATTTATTTTTAATTTCCTTTTTTTCTGAAGTTTAATAAATATATATCATAAATAAGACCATAACTATAAAAAGAAAAGTGCAAAGGTTAGTAACAAAGAAAAGGGATAGACTTATGTTCTAAAATATTTATGAAAAACAAACCTAAATCAAACTATAAATAATATAAAACACAAATATAATTGTATCCAATTTTACAGGATACCAAATAATCCTAAACCCCTAAAATTCTGAGACCTTCCCGTGCGCCTTTATTTGCGCTCGCTTTTGGCTCACATGGCGCTGGATGGGTCGGTCTTGTATGATTGATACTTAATGCCGCTTTTAGCCTCGTTAGGATATCGTTGGCCGTGTCTGTATCCTGTATCCTGTATCCTGGCGGCATAAGTGTGCCAGTGCGTGTGTGTCTGTGTGTCGCCATCCTAATCGGCCAGTTTTATTGTCATTTCTTTGGCTTTTGTTTGGGGAGGGTGATGGTGCCTCAGCCGGGGCGCCAATTAGCTGCCCGTTGTCATCGAATTGTCGCCTTTTCCCCCCCTCCGAAAAAGCCACTGTCCACCATCCTCATTCTCATCGCAATCTCGCCCATTTTTCCATTTGTCAACGTTAATTGATGGTGAGCACTCATTTAGTAGATCCTGGCGGCCAGTTCGCCAATCCATCAGTCGGCGGAGCTTGTCAGTTGGTCAGTTGGCCAGTTGGTCAGTCAGTCTCTGGCTTTCTGGCTTTCAATTAATTTATGCCAATGCCTAATTTTGATAACTGCCCACACGGATGGTTGGATTGGATTGGTTGGATAGTTTGGTGTGGATGATATAACAGGTTACAGGGACTCTAATGAAGCGACCACATGGCGGATGAGCAATGTCCCATTAACAATTCAGGCGATTCGCCTGTGGATTTTTTGGGGGTAAATCATCATCATCATCATCAGCTTTCATCAGTTGTTCCTTCTCACTTATTTCAATTATTGCGGTTTTACTGCGCTTAATTTAAATTAGAAAAACATTAGGCTTCACATTTGCATTCCAGAATTCCATTTTAGCTGTCGTCAGGCTTCATTTCTCTTGAATTATTTACGAAAATGGGAAAATGGATTTAGTGTTAGCATTAATATATGAATTGCTAACTATTTGCCAACTTTTAATTAGCTTTTTTTGTATTTAATTTTCTTGAATTTCCACTTGAATTAGAGATTATTAGATATTTATTTATTTTTTTAATTTAAATGGAATCACAATTTGAAGAGATTTATATGGCAGGGATTCCTTCATTTCATTATTTTCAAAGATTAAAGTGTTGAATTCGTGTTTCTTCAAATGTATTTTTAATAAAAATGTTATTGATATATTCAAGTATGAATCAAAAATAAATAAAACAGTTTTATACAAATTTCTATAAATAAAAAATATCAATCAAATCAAAATTAAATAAAGCACATTGGTTGTTTGAGCTTACTTTCGTAATGTTTGCTGATTAAACACTCAAAATTCTCTTTTCTTTACTTTACTCTTTACATTATTTATATACAATTTTAAATGATAACAATGATTAGATATTAGTATAAAAATTTTAACTTAGAAAAACCCCCCCTTAAAATCTCTTTCTACATTTTTGCCTTCACAAAACGCTTTGATTTATCCCCCAAAAATTCACGCAAAACACACTCATTCCCATTTCCAATCCCCATTCCCGTACTGTTGCAATTATTAAGTTTATCAACTGCTGCATTCCCGATTATCAGCCAGTTAAGTTGCGGCTATTGGCCATATCCCATAACCCTTATCCTCTTACCTCCAGTTATTTCCACATCCTGGTCATTCTCATCCTTTTAATCCTCGTCATCGCCAATTGCCAATCGCAGTTCTCATTTGGCTTCATTTGCTGGGCATCTGTCCTTGTGGCGATAAAAATTGCATGCAATTATGCCGACTCTGATTTTCCATTGCCACGCCCCCTTTATCCAGAACTTCGATTCCGGGGCCACTTAACGGGAAAACCCCAAAAATACCCAAAAGTCCAGGGGGGGGGGGGAAATACCGGGAATATCGAACTAAATCCAAATGGATTTCCCATCGAATGCGTAAAGCTGTTGTCAGAATATTAGTTCCGTTCTTGAAAATATAATGTCTGAAAATAAAATTCCTGAAAATTAAATTCTTTACTAATAAAGTTTTGTTAAGAATCTGATATTTTTCATTATAATTTTTTTCCTATTCTGTTATACAGAAGTTTAATATAGTAAAGGTGGTTGACACTATCGATAATAATAATAATTTATGTCAAAAGTTTGCAAACCATTAATTATTATTAATCAATCATATTCTTGATCAGCATTAACAGCTTTCTCCCTCTCTCCACCTCTCGCTCTCTCTTACTCTCACTCCCTCGTATTATCCGGTAGGTCCAACTCCCACTGTGCATCTCCAGAGATAACTCTTCCTCTGTATGTTTCTCTGCCTTTCTCTTACTCTCTCGCTCTCACTTTCTCTCTTCTCTTGACTCGGGAACTATAAATAGAGGCACTTCGATCGGCGCGACCTCAGTCTGTCCTAGGGGTACCTAGTATTAACATCAACAGTGATAGTGATAGTGATTACCCTTCAAACTCAAAAGTATGACGTGGCCAATGGGATACATCCGGATAAACAGGAAGTTATCTTCTATACTATAATTACCATGATTACCCTAATTAAAGTCACCTAGTCTACACAGGAAGGAAGTAAACAATGACGTGGCCTCCACTGAGGTTAGTCTTAATCATGACAATTATATTATTATATCATATGCATATATGCATATATTCTATTTGAGGTATCAGGCCTTTGCTTAGATTTAGCTGTGCGTGCTATGTAATTTATTATTTTCAATTAATTCCCGTATTGCCATAAATGCCATTATTTAATTATAATTAAAAGTGATACAGCAAGTTATATTGATGATATCTACAAACGTATACTCAAAATACAGTCTTAATTATTTATAAATTGTTCTCGAATATAGATTTTTTACCATTTCGATAGTTTGAAAACTGATCCTGACTTTAGTGCCAACTTTTGATGTCTTATTGTACACCTTGTAAGGTAATGTAATTTCAGAAGCTTGTTACACTGTTAAGGACCTTTACGGACATTTCCGACCATATAAACCATATATATTCTTGATCTACTCAGCTGACTGACTCGGAAATGATTCCTTTACTAATTTGGAAGCCTATGGCTGAAACTATAATCGTCTTCAAGGGTGTAAAAATGATAAATTAATTACAGAAAGCACTAACTCCTAAACCGGCATAAATTAACTAAATCCCAGTTATAAAATAAATCACTAAAAGTAAGAATAGTTTTAAATATGTAATGCAAAGATTATCTGGAGTCTGGCGGACATCGGGACGTATACGTAATATTCTATGTTGGTTGGACCGATGTTACGTATACGTAATTTTTTTTTATTTATGAAAAAAAATCCATAACTAAGCCGCAAATGCATTAATTTAGATTCGGAAAACTGTTCTGTTCTAGTTTTGAGTAGGTTAATAAATCTGCATACCAAAATTACGCTTTTAAAATATTCCAAATTTAGTCGATTTTCCAATATGTTAACAATGAAAAAAGTCTGAAAAAACATAAAAAAAAAATTTTTAATATTTTCTTCTTTCCTTTATCGCTAAAAGGATTCGCCTATTTATGCTGATCAAGAATATATATGGAATATAGGGTCGGAGATGGTTCCTTGACTTCGTTTTAAGCTTCTGACTGAAATTATAATACCATTTTATGAGTCAATATTTTGATATATTTATATGACATTTTATTCTGCAAATCAAAACTTAAAAAACTCATAACTAAGCCATCCATAAATTTCGATTCTAGTTTTGAATAGGTTAATAAATCTGCAGACCTAAATTATTCTTTTAGTTTATTCCAAATTTTGTCGATTTTTCAAATTGTTAATAATGAAAGAAGGTCTGAAAAATTGTATTAACGATATACTCAAAGTTAACAGCCGTCTTGAATTGATTGTTAATTATTAATCCAACTTTTGCTTCACTATAATACCGCTGTACGGTACTATAATTTCAATTCATATAATATTATAATATTGTAATGGCAGTGAATAGCTTACTCTCGCCCTCTCTTTCTGTATGCCTCTATAAGCCTCTGCCTCCCTCTCTCTCTCGCTCTCTTTCTTACTCACCATAACTTTGGGTATGTCTGCCTCCCTCTGTTACAGCGCTGTAGAGATGGCGCTTACGCTCTATCTCACTCTGTTGCAGCTACAGAGGCAGCTCTTTCCCTCTCGCTCTCTTTCTCTGTTATCTTTACTCGGGAAGTATAAATAGAGGCACTTCGATCGCCGCGACCTCAGTCTGTCCTAGGGGTACCTAGTGTTAACATCGGTAGTGAAAGTGATAGTGATTACCCTTCGAACTCAAAAGTATGACGTGGCCAATGGGATACATCTGGATAAACAGGAAGTTATCTTCGATACCATGATTACCCTAATATAGGGAAGGAAGGAAGTAAACAATGACGTGTCCTCTACTGGGGTAAGTCTTAATTATGACAATCATATCATTTACATATTATATTATTATATTATAAACGTATTATTTTACTATATCATAAACAAATTATATTATAATTTCATATACATATATGTATGCATAGATTCTATAAAAGGTATCAGGTCTTTGCCTAGATTCAGCTCTCCCAGCTATGGATTTATTTTTCAATTTATTCACTTATTGCCATAAATCCCATTACTTAATTATAATTTTAAGTCATACAGCAATTTGTATTGATGATATCCACAGTCTTACTTATTTATAAATTGTTATCGAATATTGATTTTTTACCATTTCGATAGTTTTAAAACTGATTCTGACTTTGGTGCCAACTTTTGATGCATTATTATACCCTTGCAGGCTATTATAATTTCTGTCAGAAGCTTAGATATATATTCTTGATCAGCATCTTCTCAGTTTTAAGCTTTTTTTTTATATTTTCTTTTTTTAATGAAAATATGTAGCTCTAGAAGTCTGAGCACAACTGTATGTGTGTGAGTTTTGGTTGGTAATCAAACGCTTAATTAATATGACACACCAATACAAGCTGTGAGCTCCTGGAGTGGACCAAAAGGGGATCCAAATGGGTTCATCCTGTGGGTGGGACTTAAAGGGGAAACCCCTACTCATGTCTGTGTGTGTTTGTCTGCCGATGATTTTCGGTTACCAGGCAAAGTATTTCGGTTTTTGGCATATTACTGATAACACTCGCGGTCGCCCCGAAAACCCCTAAAACCCCAAGAGCCTTTATGTGTGTGAATGAGACGGACAACGGGCAGAGAAAGAGACGGCAACATGGGTGATGGGGAATGGGAAAAGGGACAGCGACAGCGACTGAGACGTCGATGGCCATCGCTTGCGGTAATTGCTTCATAATTGAACAATTATGCAAACGTGATTGAAGTGATTATATGGCCGCTTATGCGCCTCTGTTTATGTGCGTTCTGCACTTCACCCACCCATTTTCCACCAGCTTTTCCTTCTCCCCCTTTCCCTGATTCCCTGATTCCTCCCTCCCCTTACCCATTTCCGCATCAGTTCATTTCCCCCTTCGGCACCGATTTCCTCGCTTTTACGCGTTAATTGAATGGATTTCCTATAATTTTTGCCTTTTGCGCTTTGTTTTGTCGCTTTTTCAACCGAAATTAGTTAAACATGAAATTTTTATGCTAATTTTTAACAAAAGCTTATCTGGTTGGGACTTTTTTTTTTGTAAAAATTATGGTTATAATATTCTATCAAGAATCGTTTTCGATGTAATCAACAAAAGTGCTCGCTTAGCTAAATGGGAAAAGTTGTAATCCCAAAAAAAAGAACTGAAAAACAGTTTACTGAACATTTTTGGGGGCTTATAAATAATAAGCTAAGTGAAATGGTTAATCCTGTATTAAATATGTAAATAGGAAAAAAGAAGAAGGAAGTTAGAAAGAAGCTCAAAGTTAGGGAAAGATTATCGAGACACAAAGAAATGGGTTGAAATATCAAAAATTTCGATAACTAAAGACATATTTATATATATTTTTTAATCCGTTTATAACTCTTTAATTAAATGTTGCTTATCTATTATGTATTTAAATATATTTAATATATTTCAAATGTATTAATAAACCATTATTTATTTTAAATAAAACAATGCTGCTTATATGTTACTTATTTAAGAAACTAAACGTTCATTTCTTTGTATTATCTATCAATATTTATTAACTCGTATTTATTACTTAAACATTTAAAAAAACATTTATACAAAAATAACCTTGACTTATAAATGCGATATAGATTTCTCTTCCCAATCTCAATACTTTGTTAACTGCATTTTCTTTTTGGTCCAGAATTTTCTCGTATTATCTGTGATTTTTGTGTGGTAAAAGTTGCAAAGTTTACGACGTAAAAAAAATCTGACAAATAAAACTTGGGGAAAAATTTCGCATAACTTTCGGTCATTGCCGATCCTAAGTGTCATCATGTGGCAAACACACACGCACTTACACTCGCACACTCACACACACTCATTCGAGTGGGGCAACATAAACTTGCAACACCAAAACGAAGAAGAATAACCCCTCTCCTCTTCGTTTTTTTTTTGTATTTTTTTTTTTGTTTTTGTATAGGGGGGCGGGTTTATGTGGAACAACGACAACGAAGTGAAAATTTGTCTGTGCCCAGAACAGGAAAAAAATTCAAATCAAAGCTCATCGGAAGGCGGCAATGACTGCCACGCCCACCCATCACATGGCAACTCAAATAAAGTTGGCTTAGCATACACTTTTGTTAAGGATTTGTGGGTTTTTTTCTAGGGGTTTTTGGTGTGACGGGATTTTACAATATGGAAGATCGCAGAATATTCTTGGGGAGAAATGTTTGAGAAGTCAAATTTTGATTATTATTATAATTATTATTTTAAATTTAGAAAATTTGGTATATATCTATTCCTTCAACTTTCTATTTATCAATATATACTTTTTAATCTATGGAACTTTTAAACTATACATCTGTCTGCAAATATCTCTATCTATCTATATCTCTGACTATCTATATATATATATATCTAAGAATGTATCTATACCTCTGACTATCTATGTAAATATATATCTATCTCTCTATCTATCTATTTATCTATCTCTCTATCTATCTATCTCTTTGCCTTACTATCTATGTAAATATTTATCTTTCTATATAACTGTCTATCTATCTGTCTTTGTGTCTATCTATCTATCTATCTATCTATTTCTCTATCTATCTATTAATCTATCTATCCATCAATCCATCTATCTATCTTTCTATCTATTTATCTACATATTTTTCTATCTATCTATCTATCTATCTATCTATCTATCTTTCTATCTACCTATCTATCTATTATCTTTCTATCTATCTATCAATCAATCAATCTATCTATCTGTCTATCTATCTGCCTAAGTATCTCCCTATCAATCTATCTATCTTTATATCTTTATATCAATTTATCTTTATATCTATCTATCTATCTTATTTATATCTATACATGTGTCTACCTATTTATCTATGTAATTATCTATATAACTGTCGAATCTTTCAGACTATCTTTTAATCTTTTCGACAGTTGTATTTATCTATCCATCACTATATAAATATATCTCATTTCTTAATTTATTTGTATTTTCATCTATGTATCATTTAAGTCTTTAAAAAATTGTTTTCTTTTTTACCATAAAAATATTCTCAAGAATCTTAACCTTAAATATCTAAAAATATATAACCCATAGAAAATCCTATTTACCATACAAGTGTACTTAAAACTTCCCCTAATCCCATAATCTATATAAAATTGTCTGTTTTCTTGGCTATTTATTTTATTCTCAGTGTTATTACTGCTACTTTGGCTCTGGCTTTTATTGCAGAAATTGTTTATGAATTGGAAAATTAAATTCTTCACAGTTTCCCAGCCCGTTTCTTTTCTCCAAGGGAGTATTGTAAAGGGGAAAGGATGAAAGTTTATTTGCATGCAGAAAGTTCAATTCAAATTGCATGCTCCGTCGCACACACACAGATACACCAACTCACATACAATACACAATCTAAGCGCGAATACGAATACATACGCCAAACGCCTTCAATTTTCCTTCATTTTCCCCACCCGCCACACCATTTTCTTACTCGGCGACTTTTGTTTTACTTTGGGTTTTCTTCTTGCGAGGGGAAACAGACGATTTCGGTTTGAAAATGGCTTGAAATTTTCGATGGTAGTAAAGTCTGGGATATAATGAGGAAAAGTCTTATGTGTTATATTGATAACATATCGAAAATGTTACAATCTTATATCTATGTATAACTTTTAAGTATAAAAAAAAAGGTTTTTTAATGTTAGAACAATTGGTATTATTGAATAAGCTGCAGACAAATTTTATTACATTTATTTTGTACTTTTTCGATTTACACAAGCGCGATATATCTAAATATCGAATATCGATTTATTGCACATACATATATCAACGCTTTAAATATCGATTTATGGCAAATATATATCGCAATCCCTAAAATATCAACATATATGCGCAACGTTAACATTATCAATTTTTAGATTGATTTTTGGATTAAATATCAATTATATCTTTAAACAAATATCAATTAATATTTTCAGTTATCCCTAGAAAGTTCCCCCTTCTGCGGGGAAACCCCTAGTATACTTCTCCTTTACAATTTCTAATTGAAACTCACAATCCAAAGCTTGATTTCGATATTCCGATTGACCAACAAACAAGCAAACAAAACGCGAAGTGCGACAATTCACACTCGACAAGCGCAGCAAATGAGTTTTGATTCATTTAACGTAACATGAAACCCCAAGTGGTGATGGGTGGGCTTGGGAGGGGAAAATCTAGGAAAAGCGCGGGGCCTGGCAAGCCATTCAGCTGTCATTTCATTATTTATACTGCTGATTAAATTTCCGCTTATACTCATTAAGTTCCATTGTCAAACCACTTCCGTTGTGAACTAGTGGAGGGGGAGGAATGGCGATGGTTCGGAAGGACGAAAAGGAACAGGGACTAGACGAGACATAGACAGAAACACAACCACATGGAGAACATGGACGGGGGAGGGGGACTAAGGAGCTGTTAGAGGGGCAGGACAATTGTGTGATGGTGGTGGTGATGGGAAGCCAGCGGGTGGATATAACAAACTAATTAAGTCGACGGCAAACTGCAAAGGTGGCCCAACTTGGTTGCCACTTCTTTGAGGACTGGGCGCCAAAATGGAGTACTAGAGGGGTTAGTTGATCAAATCTAGGGAAAAAGGGAGGGTACGAAATGGGGCTGAAACTAGAAAAGTCGAAGGGGCGGATAAAATATACACTAAGGGAAAATAACTATATAGAAATTAATAATGAAAAGAATCCAGTAAGTTCCAGTATGTAAACTAATATTTGTCATAAAATGTTAGGATATATACATAAATATTTATATATATATATATATATATATATTTAATATATTTGAGACGAAGAAGTTACTTCCTTCCAAAATCCTTGCATACTCAAATCTAATTTGTTAGTTTAAACTATATAAAGTATCGTTTTGATTTAATTTTTTGAATATCTAACATTCCTTATTTTATCTTTCATTTATCACCGTGTATGTAAGTTATAAAAGCGGCTAAGCAAGGGCATAAAATAGTTAGAAGATGGGGTCTTTAAGGAGCGCAAACTGCAAAATCTGCAGCAAAAACTTCACTTCAAACTTCACTTCCTTGGGCTCCATGGCACCTTCTCAAGGTGCGAAACTTTGGCGGTGGTGGTGGATACAAGGCGACGCACTTCAAAATTGCAATCGGAGTGCGAAGCACAATTAACAAGATAACACAGAGGGAGGAAAAGGGGAGACTATACTCCAAAGAGGGTATAGCATGAAGCACTTGCACTTCAAAGTCAAGGCGACATGGCGACTGAGGACTTTCTGGATTCTAGACTTTGGAGTTGGCGTTGTATTGGCAACCACTTGGCGGCACCTGACAAAAGACAATCTAACTTTGGCCATGATTGCGTCTTGGATAATAATGGCAGTCATTAAAACCAAAATCACGCTTCACAAATTAATTAAGTAAGACAGTACAAAAAGTGACAGGAAATTGGTATTAAAAACAAAAAGATGATGGGGATCCTTGCAGAATCTTGGGGTTATATATAGGGATCAAAGGGATTATGATCTAAAATCATAGGGATAGTGTTCTATGCTTCTCGGAATATTAATTTAATACTACACAATATTATTAGATTTCATTTAATTTCTTAAAATTGAAATCAATATTGCAAGTTTACTAGTTTTTTAATAAGAATAAAAAAGAAAGAACTGCTCATCGCTTAGGTCAAGCCCACAAAACATTTCTATTTTGCGGCTCTTTCAATTAAAAGTTTTACTATTGACAAAAATATATATATACTTATGCACATAAATACCCAACTTTTAGACATATATATGTATATGTACATATACTTATCTTATTGTTATTATCCTTGAAAGAGTTTCCACTTTGCCAGACTTGAGACTTTTTCAAGTTTTCCTCCTTTTTCCCTCCATTGCACCCGTGACAATTATCAAAAGGCCAAAAAATAATGGAGCATTCCACCGAACATTTGTCTATGGAACGAAAAGGATCTTATCAGGGTTATCGCATCGCAATGACAACTCCAACTTCCTGGCACACACACACACACTTACTAACAAACACACACACACACTGAGGACATAGGTTAGTTGCCAACTAACGGTAAATGCGCGCCAAGTGTCATTATCCTTTTGGCTGGCACTCGTGGCTGTGTTTGTGTGTGTGTGTGTGTGTGTATGTGTGTATGTGTACTTGTGGCATATTAACGCTCGCAACCTGGAGAACACACACACAAACACACACATAGAGACGCATGCAAACACTCATGAAGTGCACGTGGCCATTGCCAAAAAGACAGAGATGGAGCATATGTATGCATTGGTGATTGTGTGTGTGTATTTGTGTGTGTGTAGTATATCACCGCCTTTCACACCGCCCCCCCTTTTGAACTCCTTGCGAGAAAGCCCATGGGAGGCAAAGCCAAGTTTTAACCGCCAGCATCATCTACTTCTGCTCCTTTTGCGGGGTATCAAATGTACATTGGCACTTAAGGCAGTCTAAGATTGTGCTTTTTTATTATTGAAAATCATTTAAATATACAAGAAATAAATAAATTTAATAATTTATAAGACATAGTCAAAAAATATAACAATCACAAGGTATATTTGTAAGTATTTTAGGTTTAAAGTTAAGAAATTGTGACTATTATTATACATTTAGTGCATTTTAGTATTAGTATAATAATATTTTAGTATTTGTATCATTATAGATTATAAAAATATATAATAAAATAAATTATTTAAGTAATTTTATACATCAAACTTAATAATAATGTAATAAAAAAAGATATTTAACAATATTATAAGTATAACATTTCAAAAATTCTGAACATTTTTTAGTATTTAGTATATTTTAATGCTAGTTTAGTACAATTTTATATTTTTCCAATAAGCTTTGAGGTATTTTCTATACAAAATGTGCACTTAAATATTTAATAATAATTAATATTTCAAAAAAAGAATTCTTATTGGTCAACAACGAACAACCCACATGGCGTATGAGTAATATATTTCTTTGCGTATGAGAAATGCAAGATAAAAAATGAAATTTTAGCTTAGTTTATAATATTTAATGCAATTTAATATGAAAATAAATAAGTATAAATGAACTTTTATTTAAAAAATATTAAAAACTTATTCCAATTGCACAAGTGAACTGAGGCAACATGACGTATACGTAATATTAATATTATATATTATTATAAGAATATTATTATATAACTTTTAAATAAATTACGTACTAAAATTTATGAGTAGAAATTAAGATTTATTTAAAAAAATACTCAAGAACTTATTTCTATTCACGAAGTACACTTGGGCAACCTGGCGTATGCGTAATATACATATATCTTTGTGTAGGAGCCATGCAAAAGTAAAGAAACTAATTCAATAATACAATTTATTTAGTATTTGAATTAATATTTAATATTACATAATACGAGAAAGTAATAAGAATGAATTCTTATTTGAATAAATTAATAAAAGAAATATATTTAAAGCCCCATTTCCGTATGAGTAATAAATATTTTTGCAAAATGCTAAATAAAATAATCAAAAGCATTTAGTAAAAGTAATAATTAATGTAGTAATTATTATTATAATTAAGTATTAAGATCAAGTAAGAAGAATAAACTTATGTTAAAATATATTTAAAATATATATATATTTAGATTATATTCAGATTAGCCATTTTGACAACATTGCGTATGAGTAATAAATATTTATCATACTCATATACATATCTTCTTTTAATTTATTTAAATTTTTGTTTAATTTTAAATTAAAATAATTTATGGTATGGTTTTTAATTTACTTACAACTTTATGAAGCTGGTTTTAATGTATAACTATTATTTTCTATTGTTATTTGGACTGTTATGTTGAATTTTTTATTTACCATAAAAATAATGTTAACTTTTTTTGAATTTGATATATTTTAATAATATATTTGCTTAATGCAACATGTAGAGGTAATATCAGTGGCTATCTTTTGGCCGATTACTGCAGTCCTTCTGCCTCTTGCGCCCCTGATGACATTAGCCAAAAAGGTGCAACGATGTCGTCGTCGTCTCCTAATTTCTGTGTTTGTGCTGCTTCATTGCATTCCCGGGAATCCCCTGCGTCCTGCTGCTTGCTCTCTACCTCCCTCCCTCCCTCTCTCTCTATCTCTCTATCTCTCTCTCTCTCTCTCTCTGTCGCTCGCTTGGTCTCTCCTTATTTCGGGTCTCTGGCAACTATCTCATTCACTCATTCGCCATCCTTCTTTCGGTCTGTCGTCGATTTTATTTTTCATTTAGTTTTGTTTTGATTTGCCGCCTTATTCATTGCGACAGCATTGCAGTAGTCCTAGTATTGCAGGACCTCCACCTTCGCCTCCCCTCGCTCTCGCACTTAACCCCCTTCGCCTGGCTCGGTCCCTTAACCCTTGGCATCCCTCCGCGCTGCAAGAGGCCCGGCTCCCTGCGCTGCTTACGTAATTTCCAGGATAAGCTGCAAAGTTACAACATTTTCAGGCCTGCAATGGCAACAGAGAGCAAGAAATAGCAGCAGCAGCAACAGAAGAAGCTGAGAATATGTTTAATAACAGTACACTGGAAAAAACATCTCACCTACTTTGGGACAAAAATTAAAGAAAAAAACTAGTGTAGGATAACAGTATCCCGAATATTTTGTATATTATTTTTATGCCACCCATTTTCCTGTGTGCAAACTTAGCAGAAGAATAGCAGACACATTTTCTGCAACAGCAGCAGCAGCAGCAACACAAATTGCAGCTGCAGCAGCAACATCGCAACATCGCCACATGCTGCAGCCACCGGAAACAGCATCCAGGAAAATGAAGCTTTCCTCCCACAGCGAGCCAGAAAGAGAGAAAATTCCCAAGAGCGGAGCGACTTTTCTGATGGAAAAGCTTTTGCTGCCGCTGCCTCTGCCACTGCCACAGCCGCTGTCGACGACAACGTCGACCCCAACGCCAACTTCGGCAGCGACGGAGCTGTAAAGTTTGCAGTTTTCAGTTTTCAGTTTGCCGGTTTTGCGGCATGTTGCAAGCCGAAAGGTGTTGCCCCCAAAAAATCCAAAAGCAACTGCAACCTGCAGACTGCAACACAGCTCCCCCCAAAACGCTTTTCCAGCTTCTCTTCACATTTAGTAGGGAAAACTCTCTGAATTTGGTTTGAATGCAGAATTGAGATGATGATCGAGGGGTTTTCTGTATTTATTATATTTCATTGGAATTTTGTTAGTTAAATTCTCATATTTCCTAGTTCTATGTTCAAAATATTTCTTTCAAATATTAAATTTAAAATTATTTAATAAATAAATATATATTAGGTAATAATTTTATTTAAACTATTTTTAAAAACATAAACTATATATCTGTTTTTAGAAAGATATTTTATTAGGCAGCAGTCATGAAGGTTTTTCCGTTAAACAAAATAAAGATAATATACATAATTAAATGATATGATATGTATATTTTCAGTATTTAACTTCGTTAATTTGAATTTTTTTAAATAATTCTCAATTCTCAATTTTCTTAATTAAGTTCAAGTAATTTCAATTTTAAAGTTAATACAAATTTATAAAGATATTTGATACAGAGCATCCTAAAGGGTTTTCTTTTAAAAATATAATAAGTCGTTGCTATTAATTTAAATCATATAATATAATTTAATGAATATATGAGAAGATAATTAAAATTATAAGGCCATAATAAACAAAGTTAATAAAAATTAAAACAAAAATTACCCAAGACAGTTCATAAAAAAGCTTATGCTATAGCTAATACTAACCATTAAATAAAATTTACAACAAAACGATTGCCAAAGGATTCCAGACCAAAAATATCTAACATGCAGGGAGTTTTAATTATTTTTATAATCTTCTTTATATATTTTATAAACATAAATCTAAAATGCTTTAATATATAATGTCAATAATAATTCAGGAAACAATTTGCCTAGAAGGTGCACAAAAGTTCTGAAAATAACCAAAAACTTAACATAAAGCAAGCACAAAACGAGGTTGTTGTTAAAGTATTCCAGGGGCAAAATATATAATTTATCGAAACTTTTAAATCTTTATATACTCTTCTTGATATATTATAAATATAAACACAAAATGCATGTCATATGTATTGTTAATAACAACTTAAAAATCTGTTTGCCAAAAAGGCCCATAAAAGTATGCTATAAAAACTGAGCATAAATGCAAGCTGAAGTCAAGGTTATTGGAAAAGGATTTCTGTCGTAAAATATTTGTTTTAAAGTAAATTTTAATTCTTTATTTTAATTTTGAATTATTATCTTAATATTTATCTTAATTTTTTTTTTTATCATTATATTTGCTAAATATTGTCATTTATTTACATTCTTTGTATAATTATCTTTATATTTGCAAAATATTGTAATTTACTTCAATTCTTTATTTTATTGAACATATATTTGTTAACTAATTTAATTTATTTATAATACAGTGAATGTTTTTTCTAATAGCAATGTATTTTACGAGTCAACATGAAGGAATTAAATTATTATTGCCTTATTGTTAAGTCAGACTCCAAGTCCAAGTCCAAGTCCCGTCTTCCCTGGGGCTCCTTAGACACTCCCCTCATCCCCCTTCTAACCTGACCATTGCCAACCTTTATCCTCGAATTTATCCCTAGCCTTTGGCTTAATGGGGATTTGATGTTTTCGGTCAAGTGTCAAGCGCTGGCCTGCGCCGAGTGCGCCAAGTGCCAAGTGGCAAGTGCCATGTGCCATGTGGCATGTGCCATGTTCCGAGTGCCCGGCGGACAGGCAACGGCGGCGCCTGATACTTCGGCGAATCAACGATTCCTAAGGCAGCAGGTAAATTCCGGATGCGAGCAACTGAAACATCCATCAAATCCCCGGGACTTCCGACCGTGTTTTAAAAATCGAAACTCAACACAGACACAGAGACACACACACAGAGAGAGAGAGTCCTCCGTTGTCGTCTTTAAGGGTTAAATAAAGTCTCGAATGTGTCGCCATTGTTTGCCCTTCAATTGGGATCGGATTGTGCATGTATGCAAATTGTGTCTAGCAATTTGTTCAACTCAATAAATATGGCCAAACCCCCAGCAGGAGACCAAACGCACTAAAAATTTCCAAAAAAAAAAAAAAAAAGACCAGAACTAGTAAAGAATATTGAGCAAGTCCCGGGCCCCAAAAACTATAAAAGTGATTTATTTGATGTCACAGAAAAGCAGTCATGCATAAATATTTAGCATAACCCTCAGACTCCGTACAAACTCTGGATGGCGGACAGCGGACATTGGACAACGGACAGCGGACAACGGACATGCAGACAGCCGACAAACGGACACCGATGCCGTCTGTGACTCCAAGGAGATATTTAAATCAGACCAAGGAGCAGATATATGCTTTACAACTGTGTGCCAGCCGTAAGCAGGCGCAATCTCAATCCGTTTGAAATGGTGGAGAAGAAGGAAGGAAGGGGGTAAAGCAGGATCGTGTGTGTGAGTGTGTGTGTTTGTCCTTTTTTATTGGCAAAAGACGGAGACAGGAGAGGACATTATGGACACACTCGGACACACGCCTACTTCAATATGCTGGCTCAATGCTCAAGGATGCGGCATGCCCAAGCCAAAAAGGAGCGCTCCCAAACAAGGCACATAAAAACCCATAAGCATCCTGTGGATGTGGATGTGGATGAGTCCTGCGGAGTGTAGTAGTGAAGAGTGGCCAGGAATGAAAACCAAACCGAAAAACTCTTTCCCGTCCATACACTCACACAAAAAGGGGGGATTCTTTAATTCAAGCCAGACGCTTGTTAAGCAATCCTAGAGTTATCCCTGTGCTGTGTGTGCTCACTAGTTTACATCTTGTGGGTTTAAGTTCACAAAAGGCTCCTGGTTATGTTACATTTACGTTTTGCCACTTGAAAAAGGGCCCACACTCAAAAACGTATAATATTAGATTTAAAATTTTTTAAAGAATCTTAATATTATCCATTTCGAGAAGAGCATTTCGGAGTTCGTCTTGAAAACTCATCTCTATGCGGGCTGCCCTGTTCCGGAGCCAAATCAAATATGCGCAAATAAATAAAAATGAAAATTCAAGAAGAGCTGGAAGAAAAAAAATGAATGAATTTCTTCTTTAACTGTTGATGCCGATAAGCATTAGCGGGGGGTGCGTGCGTGTGTGTGTGTGTGTGTGTGTGTGTGTGTGTGTGTGTGTGTGTGTGTGTGGGGCTCCTTCTCAAGGTAAGCTGGTGGGCAAAAGAAAACACTTTGCGGCATTTTTATAGTTGTTTGATATATTCATTGAAATTGGTTGCCATGTTCCCCATTCAGCTCGATGTGTATTGAAATATTTATGAATCAATAACAAAAACATATTCTCCTTCGTCCCGCCGCCACCAGAAGTCCTTCGTATCCATTCCATTCCCAATCCATAATGTGTATGTGTGGCATCTGTCCAGGCCGAATAAGTGAGTGTTTGGTTAAGCAATTGTTTATGTGAAGTTGAAGTTGTCGCATTGGGTTGGATAAAGACAGACGCCCTCGCATAGATCAAGTCCCAACTTTGACCAGACAAAGAAACTGAAAAATGGGGGAAACTTGTGAGGGAATTACTGGTTCGATTCTTGGCATAATTGGCTGGGAGATCTGTCCTCCTTCCGCCTCGGGCTAAACCTCTCAACTGGGATTATGGAAAGAGCTCAAGGATAATCGCTCAAGGCAGTATATGTCTGTAGGGCTGTCTGATTTGTTTAGAAACAGTAATATTAAATATTTTGGGTACAATAGTTATTGAAGGGTGTACAAGTTTCTAAGTAATTAATATTTATAGCCAGAAATCTTTATAAATCATAGGATTTACAGAACATTAAACCTCGTAGCTTAAATATCTAATACTACTACTCTCATTGACTCAACATTGCATTTAAATTAATTTAAAATCCCGCCGTAGAAATTACTTTTCAACACTGCTAAGAAAAACTTGCTGAACAAGCTGTATGCCCAAAAATATATTATAATAATAAACGGGGGGAGTTAAAGGTCCCTAAAACTAATAGATCACTTAGTAACCTCCATAAATTACTGTTTGTTAGCATTTATCCCTGTTGACTCTACTATTCATCCAAACAAATTTAAAAACCCGCCTCAGAAAGCATTTCCCAACACTGTCCGAACACTTAATAGAGATGTGCGTTTTTCGATAACATTGGAAATCGAAAATCATAGTAGGTGAAAATTTAAATAGGCCTCCAAACGCTGTCACCTCGCCGCCGGTGGTAGCTCGAAGGGTTGAGACGACAAACACTGAAACCCGTAGCGCCGCCGGTCCGGGTTCGAGTCCCGGTAGTAAGTAGCATGGTGTCGGGCTGTTAATCAACAGACATAAACATTTGTAAATATTGGTACAACACAAGGAATCACACGGACATCATATTACCGAGGGAAACATATATATATACATCGTAGACAGAGCAAAAACTATCAAATCGGAGTGTAAGGGGAAAAGCGACAACCAACAATTGTAAATAATAAATCATGAATTGTAATATAATTAGTAATAAGCATAAAGTCGAATAAATAGTATGTAAGTTAAAAGTGGAAAATACACTTTTATATTATTTTTTATTTTTATTTTATTTTTTTTTATTATTAATATTGTTTAGCAAGATCAATGCTAGGCTGGTAGTTTATAAGTTAATGTTAAAGTCTTAACTGGTCTAAGAGTGAGTCCCGCTGCTGAGGTGGCAGGACGGGGATTCCCCCATCTTCTCATTTTCCCATTTGCCTGTCGGGTTGCATGCGAGGAGTTTCTGTGCCACATTGCTCCACTTTGAATTAGGCCCAACAATTTCTCGTCCTCTTATTTCTTGTTTTTCTTTTTTTTGCCTTTTTTTTGTGGGACAACCTCAGCCCATCCTGCTGCGCCCTTTCACCTCACACCGCCTCGCTAGCTGCACAAATTTGAATCATTTACGAAATATGCAGCACAGAAGAAAACGGAAGTCAAAGAGTGAAATAATACAACGACAACAACAGCGATATCTTCATGTACTATATGCCTGTGGGTTGGGGTTCTATAATATGCAGTATACATTTTTACAGGAAGAAAATGACTATGGGGATACTCTCACTTCACCATACCCGGTACTAAGAGCATCATGTGTTGTATAAAACAAATGCATTGTTGAAAGATTCAAAATTCAGCTCATTATGATTTTAAAAATTACCCAGTTACTACTTAAACTACTAAACCTCTATATAGTATGGGATATCGTATATGAAAGTGTAGCCTAGTTATCTGGTGGATGTCACATTTTGCTTTTGTAAAATCTAACCAGGTTCAATCCCCAATCAAATTTGTTACGCTTTTTTTGTTATTAATCCTTTTTTTTGTATTTTATTATGTTCTTTACTTTTAATATTAGTTAGCTTGCTAATTATACTTGTGTCCAAAAGACTGCTATACATTGACTATAGACACGAAATATATTTGTTTAATTTTGAATTGTACAAAATTAATGCTGATTAAAAAATAATAATAAAAATTACAAGTAAAACTAAGAAGAAAACAAAACAAGTTCATCACAGCTATAGGAAATACATATTGCTCTTAGAATTCTTTAGAATTCCCAAGTCCTTTTTCTTGCCAAATCTTAAGCAAACTTCGTTCGGACTTGTTTTTTGGCAATGCTGATTATATTCGGACTATGAAATATGTAAATAAATAATACATAAAATAAAATCTATATAAAATAAATATCTCTGTAGATTTGCTTAGAAAAAGAACAAGTTCTTTTAATGGTAAATTGTTTTCGGACTATCAATAAACAAGACCATCATTATTATTTATTATAATTTTATCTTGAAGATAAATATAGCTTATAATATATACTAATTTCTGGATAGTCCAAAGTAATACAAAAATGTATCAATTAAATGCTTCGATATTTTATAATATATTGAGCATCCCAAAAAAATACCTTCGCTGACAAACTATTTCCAAGATCAGTGGGACTCCATGTTAGAAAAGAAAGGACATGGAAATGTAAGATCCAAAAGGCCACGACACCCAGCGCGCATCGTTAGTCGCTGGTTAGGGTCCTACTCCCGCCTCTGGTTGCTCTTTTTTCTGGAGTCCTGGGCGATGGCTGCTCCTTGGCTTTACCCCGACTGTGACTGTCATGTGCCACAAACCCACTAAACTAATGAAAAATGTGAAGCGACGGCACAAAAGGAAGCACAATTTCTCCACACACACACATGCTCACTACCGCCACACACACACTCACTCATTCACACAGGATAGAGGGGGCAGGCCCCTCTATATATGCAAAAAAAAAAGAGAGAGAAAGAAAGAAAGGAGCAACACAAAGAAATGTTAATTCCGTAATACTTTAAATGCGGCAGGCATCGAATGACATTTGCACTTTTGCTGCCACTGTGCCGCCGCCGCCGCCGCACAGTGGGACGAACTTTTTGGGGCCAGTTTTGTGTTATGTTTGCCGTACGTGATGGCCAAGTGAAAGCGCTTTTGCCCCCCCTGGAATCCTGTGTGTGCTCTAATATGTATTTGCTTGAAAAAAATCATCATATATATATATATATTTATATATATTTATAAATATATATATATATGTATATATATAACAAAAGGTGCAAAAATGGGCACAGGAATTGCAAGGGGCACTAGGTGTGCTGGGAAAGATTGGGGTGCCATGCTGACCGCACTGGCCAAAACAACAAGCAACAGAACAGGACTGGCAGAGAGAAAAAAAAACAGAACAGAATAAAGGACAACAGAACACGAACAAACATCAGAAGCAGGCCTGGCCAGGAGCTGCACTCGTGACAGGACACGAAACAACATTTTTGTGAAATAGCTATGGATTAATATTCAGTAACTTTCAATAAATTCAATACAGAATACAAAATAAGTTACGTAAGAAAATACAATATGACTCTGAATATTTTTCAAAACCTTTTTGAGTAAAAACGTTCAGGAATGTTGTGTAGCTCAGGGTGTTAATGGGTCAACCAATCCTTTTTTAACAAAAGCATAGAGGTTCGATTCCAGCTTTTGTTGGGTCCCAATTCTTCTTTAATATATTTTATTTATTTATTCATTTTTATTATTCTTTTTCCTTTTTTATGTTTTTTCTTTCTAATATTTTAACTTTATGTTATTTATGTGTGCTAGAAAGTCTACGTTGGCGTTTGGTGATCTCTGAAACTATATAAAAATTCAGTAACTCCTAAATCCTACAAATAATTGTAGTGAAATTTTCATTAAAGAGACGCAACATGTTGTTGCACAAAAAAGCTTCAACACCGCAATCTAGTGTTTACTACAACAAATTATATCGTTCGCTTACCTGTTCTCCCCTTTCTTTATACTTCATTTCTATGCCTGGTTTCAATATTATTTAAAATTTATTTAAATTAATATTCAACAATGCTCCCTTATATAGCCTCATAAGTCATAGGTCATACGTCATAACAGATAATGTGTTGACATAATGCTCGGCTCCCATACAATAAGCTGTGAGTTCGATACCGGGGACTACGAAAATGTCCTTTTTGTATTATTTTTGGGTTTTTTATTTTATTTTATTTATTTTTTGTATGTCTACATTTCATAAAATAGATTGTTTTTAATACTACATTCTATTCAAACAGTAAGATAATTAGATGTTGGTGAATAGTAAAGTCTCTTGAAGGTTTCTTCCTTTTATATCTTCTGATTTGAGGTTGAGAGTTCGATTCCTGGGTTAAACAAAGGAACATTTTATTAATATGATTATTTTGTACTTTTTATATTTTAATTTTCTTATATTTATATATTTTGTATAATAATACATTGTTCTGCCCTTTCTTTATACTTCGTTTTTATGCCTGGTTTTAATTAGAGATAAAATTTATTTTGATTAGATTTAATTATATATTCAACAATGCTCCCTTATATAGCCTCATAAGTCATAGGTCTTACGTCATAACAGATAATGTATTGACATAATGCTCGACTCCCATACAATAAGCTGTGAGTTCGAAACCGGGACTACAAAAATGTCCTTTTTGTATTATTTTTGGGTTTTTTATTTTATTTTATTTATTTTTTGTATGTCTACATTTCATAAAATAGATTGTTTTTAATACTACATTCTATTAAAACTGTAAGATAATTAGATGTTGGTGAATAATAAAGTCTCTGGGAGGTTTTTATTTCTTCCTTTTATATCTTCTGATTTGAGGTTGTGAGTTCGATTCCTGGGTTAAACAAAAGAACATTTTATTAATATGATTATTTTTTACTTTTTATATTTTAATTTTCTTATATTTATATATTTTGTATAATAATACATTGTATTTCAAACCTAAGATAATATAAATGGTGTTGAAGAGTCTCTGGAAGGTTTCTCTGTCATGGTGTATAATGTTCGATAAATTTACAAATTTTATTATAATTTTTTAAATATTTAATATATAACTACTATTTAATTTAATTATTAACGATTGAAGCAGTTTGTTTACCAATTTTGTGGGACTAACAATTACTACTCCAGAGTTACTCAAGGTCTCTAGTGTTGTAAAGGTTTCTTAGAATATCTAAATATTTTTCGAACACTAATTTATAGTACTATATAACTCACACGATGTCATCACTAGGCCTCCACAAGACGGGGAGGGGGGAGGATACCGTCGACGAGGGAGATGGGGATAGAGAAACCTCGGCCTGGGTCAGTTCGCACGTTCATTTGCGCGCTCGTTTGCTCTTTAACAAATGTGCGCTGCTTTTCATTACGTATGACAGCAAATAGTACAATGGAATATGGAATATGACATGCAGGCGATAAAGTTATGCCGGAGACACACCAAAAGCTGAAGGGCGGTAGAGGCTGAAAGGCTGAAAGGTGAGCAAATGGGTGTTAGTGTGCCACTTTGCCACCGTTGAGAATGGAGAAAGGCGAAGGGGAGCATCACCTTCTCGAGACAGAGATAGTAATAGAGTGAGAGAGAGACACACAGAGAGAGAGAGAGAGAGAAGTAGTAGCAGCAGCAGGCCACAAATGCTACTGCGGTAGTTGTGCTAATTTGTTTGTTTGTAGTTATCAAACCCACCACCCACTTTGCACTTTCCACCTCCCATATCCTTTGTCCCAGACAGCCGCACAAAGGCACAAAAGCCAGCGACAGCCAAAGGAAGAGGTCAGCGAATGGAGAAAACGAACAGGCGGCAAGAGCCAGGTGAACCAAAATTGTTAATAGCCGGATTAAAGTTTTGACCCATTCACAAATAAGAACAAATCGCCTAGATTTCAATTACAGATTTTCACACAACATACACAATTTGCAATTATTATTTTAGGCAATGGTCAGTTCATTTAGCCTTGATTCCTGACAATCTTGAAGGATATTAGAACTCTCTACAGACAAAATGAATACAAATTTCTATTCAAGTTGTTTAGAATTCTCAAGTGCTTTTTTGGAGAGGTTGAGCTAGCTTTATTTAGTTTTAATTCCAGATTAGCTAGCTTTAATTGGGATTTTTTATAGCAAAACAAATAAATAAATATCTTAAGTTCCTTAGAGTTCACAGGTCCTTTTTACAAAAGCTTGAGGTATGTTTTTAGTCATAATTCCGGATTTTCTTGATTAGATATATTATGGTTCTAAGCAAACCAAATAAATAAAAATATCTCTCAAGTTTTACAGCTCCTAATTTGTACTTATAATTCCCCTGTTCTTTTTACAACTGCTTGACCAAGCTTTAGTTTTCCATCAAGTTTCAATTAAGACTTAAATTTTCCACTTGTGCGTTTTTCAGCTCAAGCCAAGCCATGTTAATTGACGTCCAAGACTTTATCAGCACGATAAACTAATACAGACACTTTCCCGTCACTTTCGCCAATGGCACGCACTTGTTTTCACCCTTTTCCTTCACACCAGCCCTTGCATTCCTCTTCGTCCTGGGGGAAAATGCAATGCCAAATATGCGGAAAAAAAGCTGCGAAAAGTCTTTGCTTTTGCCAACTGGTCATCAGGCGATAGAGCGAGCAAGATGGCTACAGAGAGAAAGTGGGAAATGGGGGAAAGAGAGTGAGAAATGGAGAGGGACAAGTTCTATGTCTGGACGGAGCCCTGCTTCCCATTTGCCGTTTCCCGTTAGTTCGTCCTTCGCTTTGGCTGCGTGTCAAACGGTAAATTTGTGCGGTCCTTCCACTCCCACTCATGACAGCCACAGTAGTCACTAGCTAAAAGGAATATTACCGAATTAATTATAGAATTGATTTTAGTTTTTGTATTGAATACAACCTAAAAAGATTACATTTATAATTATCAAATAAGTACCTTGGATAAATTCTATTTAATAGAAATATTATGTACCATTTTTAATGACTTATTTGATTATTGAAAAGTTCCTTTTAACTAGTGTTTACTGTGTCCGTGTATTTTGTGTTTTGTCGCGCATATTAATCATAAAGCGGAAACGCGTCGCTTTACGCACGTCTGCCGGCTGCGGATGCGGATGCGGAAGACAAGAACTCCTAGCAAGTAACCCGACACCCCCGCCACCACCCACACCCCCACTCCCCCATCCCCCCATCTCCATCCCTCCTTCCTTGAGTACTGTCCGCGTATTAGATTTAAGCGCGTTATAAATGAGCCGGGCCAATACACAAGCACACATAATTTCTGGCTCTTCTTTTACTTTAGCTTTCTGCTGCTCATAAATCAAAATTTTCGTTTTTGGCATTTTTAAAGGCCAGAACTAACAGTGGAGTGTAGATAGTGGGGAGGTGGGTGGAGTTGGGAGTGGACAGCGACAGCCCTTTGCCTGCTTTTACTGTCCATGACGGATGATTGGATTTTATGTTGATTACGAAAATGTCTGGGACTGTACTGTATGTGTGTGTGTGTGTGCAAGTCGAATTTTTGGCTTTGCCTTTCACAGATATCTTTTATTTTTCTATCCTGACAAAAAAAATTAGGGAAAAGTATCGCCAAGGGTAGCAAGTTCTTTGGGTATACTAGACGAAATTATTAGTAATTTATTACTGTATTAAATATTAATTTTTTAACTCTGTTCAAAACGATAAAACTAATGTGTCAGCTAAGGAGCTGCAGCTCAGGCTTTCGAAAAAAGAACTTGGGAATTTTAAGCATCTTTGGGGAAAATGTAATTTATTTATCTGCAAGGAATCTTATTGTAGTCAGCCATTAAAGAAATGTGGTAAGATCAAATTTATAAACATAAGTCCTTAGCGTAAAGGTTAAACCCTAGATCTGTGAGATGAAGGTACTAGGTTCAATTCCAAGAGCATTCTGTTTGTTTTTTTATTTATTCATTATTTTTGATTTTTGTTAAGATAATATCAGATTAAACTATTATATGCTCTTTTGTGTACATAGTTTTTTTTAAAGCGGTCAATTTTCCTGAGATTTTTTTTAAATATTCTTATAAAGCTAAATTTAAAGCTTGAAGCTCAAATGAAAATAATCACTTTTCTTTGTTTAAAACTTATTTAACTTATTAAAATATTATTAATTAGGTAAATTTATATTATTCATAAAGTTAAGCAATATAAATATGGGTATATATATTTACTATATTTATCTTATTATTGAAATAATATTTCAAAGTGAAATTAAATCTATATCATATATAACATATAATTGTCATAGAATCTAGAAAAATGTGATCTTGTTTTATTTATTTTAATTTTTGAAACCACTTTCAAGTTTAGGTTTTTAATTATACAAATGCCTTGAACGTAATTTAATAAATTTTAAGATTTCTAGCATTTTCCAGAGTAGTTCCAAGTCCATATCCGGTTTAATTCTTCCCTAGTGCCTGCCTAACCCTGCCTCTTGGCAGTTTTCCCCATCTCGTATTACCAATTTTAGTCCGGCCTGAACTGCGGCTCGTGTTTGGTTTGGTGGGTAGGTTGGGTGGTTGGGTGGTTGGATGGATATATCACATGGATATTTCGGTTATTATTGGCCATATTTTAATGCTCTCTCACTGCTGCTACTGCTGCTGCTGTCCGTGTCCGGTGCTTGCTTTCTGCTTCGAGCCAACCGAGATTTGTCGTAGTCCATTTTTGATTTATTTATGTGTTTATTTGCCTTGTTTTTGGGGTCCGGGCTCTGCGTCTGTGATTACTCATGGCTCCATGGACATGAACCGGAGAGCAGCTCTGTGTGCGCTCATATTCGATTTGCATATTATTTTATTTGCATTTTACATAATAATTTAATTTTATTAGTTTTGCTGCATCATCATCATCATCGTCATCGTCATCGTCATTGGCCTGATGGTGCGGCTCAAGTTTTGCCAATCCTAATGGCTCTAATGGCACCTTGGCGTTACCACTTCCCCTTACCCAATATATTTTCCCTACGTAGTTTTCCCAGTTTCCGTTGCCGCGTTCCTCACGTTTTCCACATTTCCCTCAAAAAACCCACCCATTGATTGTATATTTTGAGGTCGTTGTCCGACATTTCATCGACGTTTATTTTTTTGGTTCAGGTCTCCCGCTGTTTAATTTTATTTTTATTTCAGTTTTTGGCAAGCTCTATGGGGGACACTTAATGCGAACCACGCCCCCACGCCTACTCCACGTTTCTCCGTGTATATACTATAATTTCTAGTTGCATTTTCGGCTTTCCATTTTTTTGTACTTGCTTTTTTTGGGTATTTATTTTCCTGGTTTACTTGTAGCATATTTCGTTGGCTACCACATTCATTTAACTTTATGGTGAAGGGTGTTAAGTGTAGGAAGGGAACCCAGAAAAGAGAAGGGTCTACGGGGTACGGGTTGCTGCAGGGATTGCCCGACAATTGCCGCAGTCTTTGGAGAGTCTTCCCAGCGCGACGGCCAGTCGTAAATTAGTTGCGAATGGCAGCAGTAACACCATCAACAACAATAACAATAAGGCCAACACACCAACAACAACCACAACAACCACAACAACAGTAACAACTACAACAATACAACAACTAACCGGAAAAGTTCCACCGTGCAGAGCGAGAAAAGTTCAAAAAGTCGAAAGGAAAAGTTCAGTAAAAGTGTGAGGTGAAATTATTATCAAGTGTTTTGCCATGAAATTTGTGGCAGCCTTAAATTGATGCACCTGTTTGCGTTCAGAGACACAAAGTGTTTCCAATTTAAATTCACATATGTATGTATATGGCATAGATTAATCTTACACAAATAAATTAATGAAGGATTATAGAAAATTGAAAACAAACACGTTAATTCCATTCCAACATAATTCGTAGTTCTTCAACATTAGGTATACATTTCCACAATACTCATACAAAAAATGTTTTGAGAACTTAAGCAAAGTTCAAATTAAAGACGTTTTAAATTCAAACATGAATTTTAAGTGACACTTAAATAGTACTAATTTCACCAACGATTACCCATATTGCTCGCATTTTGGTCGAAATGTTTTAAGAACTTAAGAAAAGTATTTAAATAAAAAGAATAATACCAATGTAAGCTATTAATCACCAACAAGATCCACCAATAATATTATTTTACCTAATAACTTCTATACAAAAAATATACAGTTTTCCGACTACCAAAAAAATACAATGACTTATCTCCTAACTGTTATAAATCTAAACTTATATTACATATAACGTCACCAACACCTTACACCAACGAATTTCCCATAAAATAACCGAATACTAAAGCTAGTTTTAGTCACCTGATTACTCAAGTATTTAAAATAATTGAAAGCATCTAAAAACCTGCCACCACCGCAATATTTTAAGTAACTCCGTAGCTATTTTCCACACATTAAGCAGTTGAGTGAAAACCCCCCAAAGAGTTGATACCCGAAAAGAATAAAAATGCCAGGGAAGGAGCACCAGGACATCAGGCAGTCCGTCCGACCATCCCAAAACGATTCACCGAATGACTTGCAGACAAACCCGAAAATCTGACTCAAACACGGAGGGGGTCAGGACGAAATGGAACCTTAACGTTCGATGCAATTTGGCTGGCTTCTGGTGGCGCTGCCATTACCAATTATTTGCGCTGTTATCGCGACCTTCTTGTGCTGACCCCAATTTGGCCAATAAGGTTTCCTTGCTGCAACGACGAGCGAGCAGCAGGGAAAAGAAAAGAAAAGAAAAGAAAGAATGAAAGAAAAATACAAGTACATAGAGCAAGAAAGGAGCCGCTAGCTTCGAGTTTCGAGCTTGTTGATTGCCTTCGCGTCCTGGCGATGGCAGCTGATTGAAGTGCAAGGTGAGGCGGCGCCTGGCGAGGCGAATTGCCTTCGACAATTTTGCACAGTGTCTGGGAGGTCCTTGGGCCAGGTTTCTCTTTCACTTTTAATGGCAACTGGCATAATGAGCTGCAAATATGTGTGCCATGTACCACAAGCCCAAACTCGGAACTCGAACCGACGCGATGCGACGCTCCACTCGCTTGCTGCATTTGTTTTGGCCACTTGGGAGTTGGCTAGGCTAAAAAAAATACAAAATCAAGAAAAAACAAAAAAAAAAACCCTTTCGACGACCCTTTTGGCCAGCATTGACACAATAAAACATTTGTTGTCGTTGCATTTATTGACGCATTTGCTCTTTTGCATATTTTGCATGCCGGCTGTCATTCCCTTTCCAAAAAGTATATTAACCATAACAATTTTAACGAATTTCTAATATAATAAATAATAACAAAAAAATAGAGAAGAAATGCAGAATTTTAAATATTTTTTGATTTATTAGCTTATTAATTAATCTATCAATTAATTTGTATTTCAATTGGAGACATGTATTTAAGAGGATCTTTTTATAATACTATGTTGCAGAATATATATTATTTTGGGTTATAGATCTTTGGCTTACGATGACTTAAAAAAGTATTTATGTTTAAAATTTGGTGATATTGTAAAAATATACTTATGGTTTGTAACTTATAAATCAATAGATTATTGCCTTATGCTTAAAATGTTTGCTTTCAATTTAATTATTCAATCTTTGGCTAATGGCGATATTTCAAAAAATATTCATGGTTGAAATTAAGAGTTTTCATAAACTTAATATGTTCATATTAATTGTATTTGATTGTATTACATCATTTACACTGAACTGAAGTTTACAAAGTAAAGCAAAACAACAGGCTTATCTTGCCTTTAAATATAGGTAAATATTAAAAAAAAAGAGATATATACTCATAAATAATAAAGAAAGTTATATAAAAATATAAATTTATGATGAACCTTGGTTAAGTCATATAAATACTATAAAAAATCAGTCAAAAAAACTTATTAGTAATCATATAGCTAATGATCAACCTTAATTGTTGGTCTCTATGAATTGAACTTGGGAATTTCAAGCACACTTGCTGGGAAATCAATGTACATATATTAAATTTATTTAAAGGAATAAGGAATTAAATATTTTTTATTTTCTTTTTATAAGCTCTATAGATTTATAAAGAGTACCAATAAGTTGATTTCTAAAAACTCCGCAGTTTCTCGCTTTTTATTGTTGTTTGCTTGTATTGGGGCTCCGCGACATGCGACAAAATAAAATGTAATTTCTCTTTTAGGCCCAGTTCTGCAGTTCCAGTTAGCAGTTCCCAACCCTGGCCAACATGCGACAATTCAATGCTGACAACAAAAAAAAAACCAACTATAGTAACAAAATATGCAAATCGTAGTTTCTAGTTGGGCGAGGTCAGGCACACCGACTGACTGACTGGGGTTTGGGTTATTGGCTAAATTGGAGTCAAGTGCAATCTCCTTCCCGCCGCCCCATCGAACACATAAATAATTTAAGAGTGCGAAAACAATTTTTTGCCCAACCGGAATTTTGTTTAGATTTTATTTTAAAGGGCGAGGAAGTGAGAAGGGATTGGGGTTGGGGTGGAAAATAATTACAGCAAACAAAAAAGTTGTTTGGTTATTGTTATAATCTCGTTTAAATGTGATATTGGGATTTTTAATTGTTATGCTTTTTTAAATGATTTTATTTCGGATGTCGATTTCGGTGTCTTTTCCATTGATTTCGGCAGCACATTTTCAATAGTTTTTACTACAGCTGCTGGGTATTGTGTTTATTTTATTTATGCCATTCATTTATATTCAAAAATGGGCCAGTGACATTTTCATTTCTGATAATTCCCTTACAAAAAATCATTTTACTTTATTTTTTTTTGTGTGTTAAATTTTTACATTTAAGTGGGATTTGTTGTATGGAATAATAAATTCTTTAGGTGGTTCAAGGAACTGAATTAAATACAAACTTTAAATAATATTAATAGTTGCTGGGGTTTAATTTGTTTTATTTTCTTTTCCAACACTATAAGAATTGTCACTTCTCTAACATTGGGAATATATTTCTGAAACCGTTTTCAATTAAATACAACAACATTAATTTTAATTCGGTAACCTTAACCTAATTTAAAACTTATCTTACACCAATGGATTTCACCAACGTTTTAATCTTTCATGCTACCCGCATTTTGTTCGTAAAGGTTTTAAACTTACCAAAGAATATTTAAAATAAAAGGTACAATACCAATCTATTTTTTCACCTGAATATTCCAATTAAAAACATGACTTAAAATATATACATCGAGTTGATCCTATTTTTTAAATACAAATTTTAATCTTTACATGTACTCATGCAACTATATGATTTTGTTACATCTCTGGGGATTTTTTTTTTTGGTTTGTTAAAATATTTAGAATATTTATATGATTTTTACATGTTTTTTTTACAACTACATATTTTTTTAATTTGATTTTTTGTCTAATTTTTGTTATCAATTTTTTTGTGTGTTAATATTAAAATAATGTCTTTTTTTTAAAGAAAGAACATATTTCGTCTAAAAAAACACCCAACAGATCGAATGATGGGCACTGGAAAATATCAGTGCCCGCCATCCGATCCGTTGGATCAGTGAAGCGAAATATGTTCCTTCTCCAAAGAAGGATGTCCTCTGTACTCTGGCTCATAGGGGGAGTCATTTGGCGATATATTGGATAAGAAACTGGATCTATTGGAGATTTTGGTGCGCAGTCGCTTGTTGGTCACCAGCTGTGTCATTTTCCGAAGCGTTATGTAGTCCCTGTTCAGCATGCGGCACAGTTCGATGAAGATGCATAGGCGTGGAGACTTTAGCTCAATAGCCAGATCGTAGGCATAGTTCAGTATATCCTTCTGACGCTCATACTTGTGGAGGACGGCATGGGACTTGGCCATTAGCATCATGCCGTGGAACTGCCACACCAGGCTGTTGCATGTCTTGGCCTCTTCGGTGGCCCTGTGGGCATAGGACAGGCACTGACTGAAGTGATTTATCTGCATATGCCGATCGGCCAGTTCATGGAGTAGATATGCCCTCTCAATAGCCAAGTTGGAGAATAATAGACGCCGTTCCAAGTGCTCAATGTAATTGCTAAAAAGCTCTTAAACTTCAAAAACCAAGAACAAAAATCAAATCGAATTTTAATACTCACTGATGTTCGGCCATTCGGTCCGTGTATGGTTTATCGTGACCCGCATTGATATAGGAGGCTCGATTGCCAAAGATGACCTCCGTGAACTCCAAAGGCTTGGCAGGGGGTATATTGAACAGGGTGCACATGGCGTTCTTATTGTGTGGCGTTAGTCGAGTCTTTGGAATGCGATAGATCTCACAAAGACTGAGACCTAGATGGTTATAGACCTCATTCATAAACTCCACCTTCCATGGCATCATGCGTTCGGTCTTTAGGATTACATAGTGGCCCATCACATCCTCGATGAACTTACGCAGGCACTGAGAAATCTTAATTACTTTAATATAAAAATATAATATTAAGATTAACTTACACTGAGATCCTTTCTTTTCCTAAGGACCCGTATGGTTCGAAGGATACTATGCATATTACGTCTGGTCTGGTATTGAATCCTGTACAGATTTGCCTCTCTCATGCGGGCCTCCATTACAGGACTCCGCTGAAAATACTCATTGTACATGGGGCTACGGGCATGAAGCATTCTGGCAAAGGACTTTAGACGCAGGAACGATTTCTCGAGATATGCCCGCCTCTCCTTTGAGGAACCAGAAGTGTGGTCCTGCAGGAGATTCGGGTTGCTGCGAAGCGTTTTGAGGAATATAAAATCGGTCCAATTGCGACCCAAGTAGTTCTGATAAAAGTTCTTGGTCTTGCGACATCTACGCTCTTTCTCCAGGGGCGATATCATCACCTCCTTTCGATCAATAAAGCTCTGAACATCGCATTCCTTGCGAGCCCTTCGAATTTTCCACAGTGGCCGCTTGTCCGCCTTCTCGAGTTGATCCCTCTTGTGTTCATAGAATCCGGGCATTTCGGTCGAGTGTTCCATATAGAAGTTCGTCAGGCTGTCCCCAGTGCTATCCTTGAGATTCTCGTCGACGGTATGTAGGCGCTTCTCGAAGGGTTCCAGTGAAGTGCCAATATTTCGACGAATACTATTATGTAAGAGGACCTTGTTGTCCTCGAACCGATTGAGATCATAAAGGCAATCGGCCATTTCCATTGTCACACTGGAATCCCACTTAGTCATTGCCTCTGTGGCCTTCTGACTATCCCTTAGGGCACCCTGAGCCAAGCCCACTGTCCTTTGGAATTTGCTCCTTAGGCAGAGGGCCTTTTGCTTGGTAACATTATCATGCCGGGCAACGCACAGATTAAAGTTCCTCATGGCATCGATATCCCTGCTCCGTCTCGCCAAGAACTCACCCCAACTACAATGGATTTGTCTCCTCTCTTCCTCCGTTGAATCGAAATGCATCCATGGTTTCTGGTTGGCGACCATTGAAATTCCCAACGATATGTCCCTCATGTTTCAGTCTTAGTCAAAATACGTTATAAAACACTACAAAAAATCCTTAAGGTGTAACTAAAAAGAAAAACAAGGCTTAAAAACGAAACGGTGTTTGTTGTTCCTAAAATTCAAATAAACATGATGGAAAAATCCAATACACTATTTGAAAACATAAATATAGTACGAAACATATCTAAAGAATGTTAATACAACACATTACATTCAACAAAATATGGTATATATTTAAGCTTCATCTTCGAGAAAATATTAAACAAACACATTAAAGGTAAATGTTACTATCAAACATGTCTTAAGTTTATCCAAAGTTTATGTAAACACAATTTAAGTACTTTTAGTGTGTATAATATCATTTTATAAACGTTACCCGGCAACCGACCTTAACAACTGCAATACATTTTCAAATTTAAAAACGCTATGTACAAAAAAAAACAGATAATAAATCATTAAATTCACGATCGATCACAGCGATCACTTTTGCTGGAAGGGATCCTTTTCGATGTATTTATCCAGACTCTGATCGCCATCGGGCTCTACCTTGGACAGCTCCCTGAATCCTTCTTCGTCAACGAAACAGATCTCATGACCATCTGGATCGGCAAGAATTAGCACCGAAACGGTCGCCTTACCCGGCGTATCCAGAGTGATCAGAGGCTTCAGTATAGAGCCTCCGACTGCTTTTACGGCTTCATGAAGCGGTGGCTGCTTGGCCGATGGTATAGCAAAAGCAATCCTTCCATAAGCTTTGGCTCTGTCCAATGGCTCCTTGATCTCTGTGATTTGCAACGAAGCCTGGTTTCCTCCGTAACTTAGGCGCAAACTCTTATTGTTTTCATCGAGCACTTGCATTTGGAGCAGCTCGTGCCAGTACTTCCGGGAGGACTGGAGATTGCTAACATTCAGCTCCACCGACTGGACGGGATCAGAACTGGCCGGTGGTTGCTCAATCACATAGAACTTGTAGCCATCGGGTGAGGTAATCAGACTTCCTTTGCCAGCCACCTTCGTTACGGGATACGAGTGCTTGGCGACTCGTGGAAGAATCTCCGTGGAATGAATAGTTACGCCGCCAAAATCGTTGCCTAAATGAACGAAATCATTATAATTAAAATTGAAATGATTACATTTAGAGAGTAACTTATTTTTAAAACTATAATCTATGTTACTTTTACTAGAAAATGTTTAAGTAGCTTTTTTTTGAGTAGCTTCACAGATTAATTACTGCAAAAAAAATGTTCTGCCTACTCAAAGATTACTTTGTTCGTGCTAACTTCTTCAAGAAAGAGATTATTTATTTTTAATCTATTCAAAATTACGCACAGTCACTTATCAAATCTATTAATAGTGGAGCATATGTACATTCGATTGAACCACTTAATTAGAAAGGTGTCAGAGAAAGAACAAACCAATTGTTTTTGTAGATGAGAAATTCATGGATTAGTCCTTTTTTTAACATTGCTAAAATCTAAGCTTAAACTCAAATCATTATTTTTTGTATCTAAGTTAATGATCTATACTTTCCTATTTAAATGCTTGTTTTCCTATAGTATATAGGAATTTAAAGTATTAAGGAGCTCTTTTCTCATATTATAATGCAGTTCTTAGTCAGTTTAAGAAAGAATTAGAAAACAATACCTTTGATTTCTAGTACCTATAAACCCATTAAGTGCTCAATACCATACCCATCTTATAGTTGCTAACTCCATAGTTATAGGTAAGCTCGATGACGAAATGCGAATCCTCGGGTCCATAACCGACCATAGTTTTGCTCCACCGGTTGTCGTAGGGCCTGTGTAAGGATTAGATATTACCGGTTGAAGCTAAGCCAGCCATCTCGCTTGCACTTACCCGTTGCATTCAGCGTCGCAACCTTCTTTGAACTCCTCATGCCGCAGTACCTGTTGACGCGAGACAGAGTGAGAGAGCATGATTAAGACAATGATAATGTTGTAGAGTGGGAATAATAATAGTTACACCGTCATTATACGACTTTATCTGGCATCTGGGCTTTTTAATTAGCAAATGCCAGTTGCTATTCAGTCGTTGACACGTTGTTCAGATAAAAAAAACTCGGCCCAGACACAACAGGAGCGATAAGAAAGTCTGCCGATTTATGCATGCACACTCCCAGTGATAAACTCCCCCCCTCTCCTTCTCTTTCTGCCGCTCTCCGAAATTCGGTTATATCCACAGCCCGTTCCCTTACCTTCATGCCAAGGATTTGGCGAAAGAAAAAGGCGTTTTTAGCCCGGTCGCCGATCTTAAAGACATAGTGGAGAGCACGTCCTGGAATCGCTGACATGGCGAGGCGGGTGTTTAAAGATGCTTCGGAAGTTGGTGAAATGTTTTCCAATCGGTTTGTGGTCGTGCTTTTGTAAGGGGACGGGGCTAGAGGAGGCACATTCATCGATTAAGGCCATCGATAGTATAAGTGACCAAAGATATCGATTGTGTGTAATCGATATTCTTCCATCGCTAGTTCCATGGCCCACTTTATAGAGGGAACCGCAGGGTCACATTGGCTGTAAACCAAATCCTGGAATATATTTATTAAATATCACCGCATTCTGATCTGTAACAAATATATCAACATGCCCGATGCCGAACAATTGCCCGAAGGATGGGAGAAGCGCACTAGCCGCTCAACAGGTTAGGAGTACCCCCAACAGAGAGTTGGGTTAATGCAGCAAAAACGCCGACCGGCGTCTAAAAAAAATTTGCGCACTTATTAATTTTTGTAGGCTTGAGCTATTACCTGAACGTCTACACAAAGGAATCGCAGTGGGATCAGCCCACCGAACCGGCCAAGAAGACCGGCGGTGGATCAGGCGGTGGCGGATCCGGCGGTGGGGCCGGCGACTCTCCGGACGAGGTGCAGTGCCTGCATCTGCTGGTGAAACACAAGGGCAGCCGGCGTCCCAGCTCGTGGCGAGAAGAGAACATCACTAGGACCAAAGAGGAAGCCCAGCTGCTGCTGGAAGTGTATCGCAACAAAATTGTCCAGCAGGAGGCCACCTTTGACGAGCTGGCGCGCTCCTACTCCGACTGCAGTTCCGCCAAGCGCGGCGGTGATCTTGGAAAGTTTGGCAGAGGTAAGAATTCGCTAGAACCCGTGATAGCAACTCACTGAGAGTGAAGACTCTGTTGCAAGTGTAACTATGCTCACCAACTTTCGAAACCTGCACAGGTCAAATGCAGCCGCCCTTCGAGAAGGCCGCCTTCGCCTTGAACGTTGGCCAGCTATCGGGGATAGTGGACACTGATTCAGGACTCCACATTATCCTTCGCAAATCGTAAACAACTCGTTCATTTCCAACAACAACCACAATATCAGCTACAACGGTGTCATCGCACGAATAAAAATGAATTACAGCCATTTCTCAATATATAGGTTTATGTATTTTTAAAAAATTATGTTGTCTAAGCTAGCAAAACGAGGTTATCGTTTTCGGTTTCATTTGCCGCTATTTAAGGCCAGTTTGGTGGCCAGCATCTTGGCCCCGGGCGTCTTCTGACCAAGTAGCGTCTGGCTAAGGCTCTTCTCCGACGTGATGGTCTCCTTGCAGGACTTCAACAGCGATGGACTGTTCTCCACTAGCTTGACAAGGACAAAACAGGCTCGATTCACACTCAGCCACGAGTTTAGCTAAAAAGAAGAAATATTGGGAACAGAAATGGAAATTATTTCCTTTAAAAATATGAAAGTGTCAAAAGTTCTATATTAAAAACTGAATAAATGCTCAAATCTAAAATTAAAATACAGCACTTAAGCAAAGATCAACTCTTAGCACTTTTGTAGACTCGATGCGTTTGCAATTAAAACAATATCTTTGAAAAATATAAACTAAATTAAATCATTAAAAAATCTTCTAATTTAATTTAAATATCAAAATATATGTAGAAAATAGAGCTGGGAAAACTCTTAATATTAAAAACTTATTGATATACTCACCACATTTACATCGGCGGATAGATTTTGCAAAAGCTGCTGTCCGAATGTAATGTCACCCTCACGCTTTACATCATTTTTGAGGATCTTTTTTAAGACAATGTGCATACCAGCCTCCTCGATGCCGGAGACTAATGGAGCTGCTTCTGCTAGCTCCTCTTCCTTTGCCTTTTTGGGTTCCTTTTTGGCTTTCTTCAGCTTGGGGGCTCCGTCTTCATCTTGTTCGTCTTCTCCTTCATCCTCAGACTCGTCCTCTTCGCTGCTGCTAATATCGTTCTGGAGCAGCTTTTTACGCTGCTTGGTGGCCTCTGCTATAATGGCCTCCACATCATTGTGTGCCTTCTTCTTATCCTGTGGCTGTGGCCCGGCCGCATCCGCTGTAATGCGCCACTCCGGCTGAGCAATCACTTTGGCCAAAGCGGTAGCCGCCTTCTCATACGATTCGCCCTGAACTGAAAAGCAATTATATAAATTTAAGTAAATCTACATAAATTAATATATGCTGGACTTACGGTGATTGAGAACATCGGCGGCTACTAGGCCAATATGGCTGTTGGACAGCCAGAAGGCCGGATCCTCAACAATGTTTTCGGCAATCGGTGCTTCGATCTGCTCGAAGATCTCCTTACGGCGCAGCTCCTTCTCCTTCTTGCCGTAGGCCAAGCCCTCGTCCACCAAACGTATAAACTTTGGATGGAAGCAGGTGGTGTCACCAGGTGCCACCAGCCACTGCACCACTCGACGACCGTACTGGTTGCCCACCAGCGTCTTCAGATCACCATGCAAATGGTCGTATATGGCCTTCTTGGTGGCCTTTGTGTCATCGAGGGCATTGAGCAGTGAGATGAGGAAAACGTGGCCATGCTCGTGAGTGGCAATCTTCAGTAAATGCTCCTTAATGTTCTTGATGATGGCCTACGAATGGGAATTAGTTAAAGGAATGTCTTTAGGAATTTATATTGCATTTATTCGCTACTTACTCGACGGTTCTTGGGCGTGGATTTGTAGAAGCAAATGACACCAGCCTCGCTGCCTTCCTTAGTGGAAAGCATGTGGGGCACAAGAGCCGCAAAGGCAGTCACTGTCTCCTCTAGCTTCTCTTCGTCCTCGTCACAGGCACGCAGGTATTCCAGCATCACGGCATGGACAAGCGAACTATCTACCAACTGTTTATTGGCCACATGGTCCAGATTTGCTTTCACAGAGCCCAGAATAGAAGCCTTCATATTGGTTGTTTCCTTATACGTGTCACTTAGCGACTTGACATTCGAATCCTTCGCCTTACGATACAGGTCACCGTAGAACTCCTGTCGCATATGGATACGCTGCTGGGGTGTGGCACTCTGGTACATAGTGTCTAGCAAACTACTGGCGATGCTATGACCAGCCAGCCGTACTACGTGACCCATAAGGCTATCCACCAGCTTCGATTTGGTTGCTGGTGCTCCATATTTAAGCATTCGCTGGACGCAAAACTGGGCGTACTTTGACTGGCACATGTCCACGGTGAAGGGCAGCAACTGCTCCGAGATTTCGGCCCGGAGAGCGGGAGAGGCATATTTCAGCATGCATTGAAGCACGCGGGCGGTATCGTGGGCCTTAACCACCTTGGATATGGTGTCGCCCACGTTGAGCACCTTGTATATCTGCTCGACCAGCTTGTCCTTGTTCTCCGTGCGGCGGCTGTCGAAGGAAAAACAACAAGATTTTTTATTTATTTGTAGTCACTATAATTTTGTTAAAGCCTTACCATCGCAGCTTCTCGTAGATCTGCTTGGCCTCCTTGGTAATTTCGTAGGTGTCTCTGGTGCTCTTACGCTTCAGCTTGAGATCCTTTTTCTCCTGCTTGAACTTGGCCCAATCCTGTTTTTCGCCCTCAGCCGGTGCCTGTGGCTTTCCAGCGAACTTATTATTATTGTTTCCACCGAACTTTTTGCCACCTGCGCCGGATTTATCGAACTTTTTGAATCCTCCCGCTCCTCCGCCAGACTTGTCAAACTTCTTGAAACCTCCCGCACCACCGCTGGACTTGTCGAACCGCTTGCCCGACCCTGCTCCACCTGGCTTATCAAATTTCTTGGCACCTCCTCCGGCAGATTTGAATTTCTGTCCATTGATCGGTTTACCGGGCGATTTGTTGGGCTTGAAGGCCGGCGGAGGCTTAGTGCCTGTTTTCGCCACCTTTGCAGTTCCAGTTGCTTCCGAACTGACCATGTTTTTTGCCAGTATAACTTTGCACTTAAACTATTTGGAAATGTTGTTGCAAGTTACAAAAATTCTACACGTGCTGAAGGCGCAGTGTGACCGTTAGGCCTTTAGAACATTTGGTTAAATAAGCCAGCCATACGTATTGAACCAAACCAGAATTGGGCACACTTTTCGCCGGTCAGCAAAATACATTTGTTCTGTTAAATTCCCGTTTTCCCTGCCATGCAAATAATTAGAAACGCCCAATTTTCAAAATATCTTACTTGTAACAGTTTAACTAGCAAAGCGAATAATGTCCGCGAAAAGTATGTTTTATCGCGCACAGCTGTGGAGTAACCGATTATTCGATTGACAACCGGCGATAATTATTTTACAATCTGACACGTGCAAGTCATTTAAACTTCAAAACTAATTTCATTTTTTGATTGAAAAGAACAAAGAAAATCGCTCTAATTCTGCTGCGTGACTCGTCAAATTCCCTGTCTCACATTCTACAGTGGAAAGCGATACGAAATGCCTAAGAAGACGGCAACAACATCAACGCCAATTGGCGCCGCAGGAGCGAAACCAAAAAAAGTTAAAACTAACGGTGAAGCGACCACCGACAACGGTAAACCAAAAGCCAGTGCCAATGGTAAAGGTAACAAACAGCCGGATGCAAATCCACCCTTCGATCGTGCAAACCTAGATAAATTAGTAGAGGAGCTGTTTGTCGACAAGAAAAAGTTGACTGCAGACCAGTTGGTACAGCGTCAAAAGCTCGAGGAGTATATTTGCACAGAATTAAGTGATGACTCCGACGATAACAATGATTACACCGAGTATACTATGAACAGCTCCAGCCTTGAAGAATCGCCGTCGCCGCCTGCCCCGAAGGCTGCGCCAAAATCCTTGGCTGCCAGGCCAACAGATCGCAAGCGGAGCCATCTTAATGACAACAGTGATGCAAATAATAATGATCAGCCCATCAAGCGCGATTCAACAAATCAACGTAAGCAGCGTCGCACCCTAGAACAAACTGCGCCCGTGCATGAGGACGGCAAGGCTCCATACTGCCCGCTGGTAGTTCGCAAATCCCTGCCCGCCGGCACAGAAGTCAAGTCCTGCCCGCTGCCAGGAAAACGCAATAGCCTGGCGGCCGGTGAGGTGAAGTCGTGCCCCCTGCCGCCCAAAGGGAAAGTCAGCCCACGAGTAGATGACCAGATGCCCAGCACCAGCAAACAAGCCAAGCAGAATGCCATTGTGGAAGTACCAAAGAACGTGCACAAATCCAATAGCATCGAGGATGGCCGCCGCGTTCTGCAGTGGATCATGAATCCGGTCCAACCGGATGACTTCTTCAGCGACTTTTGGGAGAAGAACGCCTGCCTGGTGCAGCGCAAGGATCCAAAGTTCTTCTCTAAGCTAATATCATTCAAGATGATCGACGAGATGCTGAATCAACATCATCTGGAGTTCACCACCAACATCGATATAACCAGCTACACGGATGGCAAACGCGAGACGCTGAATCCGGAAGGCAGGGCCAAGCCGCCAACAGTTTGGGGTTTCTACGGTGATGGCTGCAGCATTCGCATCCTAAATCCGTCTACCTATTTGACCGGACTCCGTGAGACGTGCACCATGCTGCAGGAGTTCTTCCATTGCTTGGTTGGTGCGAATGTGTACTTAACGCCACCAAACAGTCAGGGATTCGCACCGCACTTTGATGATATCGAGGCCTTTGTACTGCAAATAGAGGGGCGCAAGCGCTGGCGCCTGTACATGCCACTCCAGCCGGCCGACGTGCTGGCCCGCGAATCCTCGGGCAATTACAAACAGGAGGAACTGGGCGAGCCCATACTGGATGAAGTGCTGGAGGCCGGTGACGTTCTCTACTTCCCTCGCGGCACTGTCCACCAGGCAATCACCGACAAGGACCAGCATTCGCTGCACATAACTCTGAGTGTTTATCAACAGCAGGCGTATGCCAATCTTATGGAGCAGCTGATGCCGCACGTCCTCCAGAGGGCGGTGAAGCAGAGTCTTGCTATGCGGCGCGGTCTTCCGCTTCACACTTGGCAGAATATGGGTTTTGTGCATGGCACTGACCACAATCGCACCCGCAACCACTTCATAAAGGACGTCCAGGAGATGGTGCAAAAGCATATGGTGCCCACAGAGAAAGAGATCGACTGGGCTGTCGATCAGGTGGCCAAAAAGTTCCAACATGAGGCCCTGCCACCTACCATCAAACCGGAGGAGCAGGTCCGAACGGTCTTTGGGTCGCGTACCAGCCGTGATAAAAAGGGCTATGCCATCTGCGACTACGAGCTTACCGATCAGACTTCTATTCGTCTGCTGCGCGCCAATATCCTACGCCTGGTGAGCAGCGAAGACTCGCTGCGCATCTACTACTACGTGGACAATGCTCTGGAGTATTGCAAGTACGAGGCCAACTTTATGGAGATCGAGCCCAGCGATGCAGGTGCCGTCCAGACCCTGATTAAGGCCTATCCGGCCTATATTAAGGTATTTCTGCTACCATTAAAGAGCGCTGATCGCAGGATTGAGGCGGCTACGGCTCTGTGGGAGCGCGGTCTCCTAATGACCGAGAAGCCGTTTAAGGAAGACGATAACGAACCTGAGGAAGATTAAAAACACAAAAAGCAGTACAAATTGTAATTACACCTAGAAGATAATTAATATTGTTATGTAGTAATTACGCAGACTACGCTATCTTGCCTAGCAAAATATGCTGAAGTCCATTAACTAACATAATATCATTGTCATCATACTACATACATAAAAACGTGCAACATATATCATTTGTAATTCATTTCCCCAATTTGGGCACTCGGCCCACAAAATCCAAGAGTTTTGTGGTTGTTCTGAAGGCGCCTGCCGGGGTCATGAAATCTAAATATTATACACATATCTTTTGGTTAAACATAAACAATTGATTTTACTTTATTTGCACTAACTTAACTTAACTTAACTTGGAAAAGAAGAGAGGGGAAATATATCATATATTTTCCTGCTTTCGCAGTAGAGGCTCTCTTTCTGAACTGAAAAAATAAGAAAAGGTTAAAAAAAAACCCTTATATGTATGTACATATATGGTATATTTCTCTTCATACAATTACAGGGTACTCTCATCTTTAAACCCCAAGCACCACCTAAGAGTTAAACCACAGTATTGTCGCTCCGCTCGCATTTCGAGGCTGCATGCCTCCCACTCTAATTCAATTTTATGATTCCGGAAGCAATCAATTTTGCCCGCGAGACTACCTTTAATAATAATAATATTATTATTCTTTTTGTTCCACTGTACTGTAAGGATCGAAGCGTATTACGCTAACCGCACGTTCCAGCACAACCATGTTGCCTGGTATTCACAAACATTTGTATCAAACACAAGTTGTATGCAGCTCAAACCATGCCCTCACTTGATTTTCACCTTCTTCATTAAGACGTTGGTCAGTCTCATTTTCATAATCATTCTTATCCTCATTCGATCACAACAATGCAAAAAAACAAGAGTATTGTTAATTTTTTATATATATAAAAATACGAACAGCTGATTGAGCACAAACTCCTATCGATAGGCAAACGGGCTGCCAGGGTTGTATAGTTGCAGATATTTGTGGTACGATAGTGATAGCGGTATTGGTGGCAACTCTACATAGTGTACAGTCGTCGAAAAAATTCCGAAATTTGTTTGTGTACTACTGCAGGTACGCGGCAAAAAGTCTTCTTCACCCGAAGTAAACAATTGGCGAAAAGCCTTCGATAACAATTCAGACGCAAGAATGGTCAAATTAGGCAAAAAGAAAGTGGTGGAGGAGCTCAGCCGCAAGAAGTCGGAAACCGAGGGCCGGCGCAGAAACGGAGCCGCCCCCGGCCGCGACAGTGATGACAAGAGTGTCGTGTCAGAGGAGCCAGCAGAGCGCGGAGACGCCGCATCCCGGGCCTCCAACTCCTCTTCGGAGGCCAAGAAGGCCACCAAGCGCAAGAGCAAGTCCACGGTGCGTTATGAATCGATTGACAGCGACGACCTACCACTGAACGGCAACGTCGCCAGCGGAGCTAAAAAGTCTCGGAAGTCCGCCAAAGCCAAGGGGACCCCTGCCAAGAACGGCACGAAGGCGGCATCCAAGCGCCAGTCCGCCGGCAACGATGCAGCTGATAATGATCAGGAAAACAGCGATGCAGAAGCCGGTTCACCAGAAGACGAGCAAGAAGAGTATGAGGTGAGTTTGTAAAGAGCACTTTGGTGTAATTTGAAGATGCCCACGAGACATGCTTGGCTCAGCAGAGACAATCGGTTTCTATATTCTAGTCCAGTCTAGACTTATCCCAATTAGAGCAGTACTACTCTTATTCGGATAGTCTCAAAAAATAGTATCTGAGTGGCTCTCAAATGTACATATCTACCATGAAAAAAATTTCAAAACAAAACATGTTCAATCACGTTTTTTTTTTTATAACAATTTCAAAAAAATTACAGGTTGAGGCCATTGTTGGTCACAAGACTATGCGCGGCGCCTCATACTTTTTGGTGCGCTGGAAGGGTTACAACAAGGATTTTGACACTTGGGAGCTTGAAGGTAAACTGAATTGCGACGATTTGATTGCTCAGTTCCGCAACAAGGTATGTTATACATAAAAAATGGGTCTATAAAGTTAGTTATTAATAATATCTCTTCCTTTTTATTAGCAGCCGAAAGTTGATACTGTTGCCAAGGCCAAAGGAAGGCCGAAAGTCGTTAAAAAAACTGTAACCGGTCGACGCGGAAGACCATCGGGTGGTGCTGCCAAAAAAACGGCTACGCCGGCAGATCCCGAAAAAGAATGGACGGTTGAACGCATTGTTGACTGTGTCGAGGACGATGATGGCAGCAATATTTATCGCATACGGTGGAAGGGATTCGGGCCCAAAGACGACACATGGGAGCCGGAGGCAAATCTGTTCTGCGAGGGCTTGATCGAGAAGTATAAGCGTGAGCTGATTACACAAAAGAATGTGGATACCAAGGAGTTGCGCGAGTCGCCAAAGAAGACCAAGCGACTGGTCAACGAGTGCTATCCGAGAACCAACATTCACAATCGTATTGAACGATCCTCGAAGCGCTGTGCCGCCAAGAACAGGTGAGGTTAAATACCATTCAACTAGGAAAGTACACTCACTGATTTAATTATTTTTTCAGAGTGTTTTATGGCGAGGAGTGAGTGAAGGCTGCGGCCAAGGCAGTCATTTCACCGGCTGTCTCGCCACCTCGAAGTGGTCGTCGTCGGCGAAGGCCGCTTGCCTGAATTCTGAACGTTTTTGTTTTGTTTTTGGGTTTTTTTCTTTTCCTCTTTTTTTTAACGTTCCACTGAATGGAACCATATACAAAAACATAACATTTACATTTTAGATTCGAACAAGCGCCGCATTACAATCCAACAGGCCAGCACGGAACACTAAAGAATACAAAAGATTTATTTAAAATTTAAGATAAGTCAAGCACCACGGTATATTCGTAGTATTATATCTAGTTTTGCTGAACCCAACCAGCATAGAATGTAAGAACAAAATTCAATTTAGATCTAAGTAAACAAAACCCTCTTTAATTTGGCCACTAAAAACTTATTTGAGTGTAAGGAACTCACTCGTAATTACACCGTCACCATTCTTCCCAATTCTTCAATCAATATGTAGACATTCGAGTGTAATAATAATTGTAGTACTACTAGGAGAGTTGCAAAAGCATCTTCAGTATGTAATAAAAGTAATAAATGTAAACTTATGTTCAGTTTGCTCTAGGATTTAATACGCGAACTAGCAACACTAAAGAGCTCCGCTTCCCTGCTAACAAAAGATAATTTGTAATTTGATTAGGCTTAGGCGGTCCATCCAATAGAATTGTCCTCAAAGACTTGCACGTTTCGAATACAGATAGTATAGTTGAGTATAGTACCTAATATTTACGGAGGATTAAGACTCTTTTAAACCACGTTTTCCAAATCCATGTCGAAACACACTCGATCGCTTATCAAGGACCTCTTACAGTTGCTTAACTTTTATTTAACTTTTTCGCTCGACAATCAGTGATACGGTGTTGTTGGCTCTTAATCCTCTAGAGACCGGGCTGCAGACCGAAACCGGGACCCTTTGGCTCCTCGCTTAGGGATGTGGGCTCACCCTTTGGCTCGCTGGCAAAACGACCATTGCGGGGACCAGGTGGCGATGGCTTATCGGCTTTAAGGTCTCTCAAAATATCCTGCATGTCCTTGGCAGTCAGATCCTCCTGCAATAGAGAATATATATAAGTATATATGTGATATCTTGGCCCCTGGGAGAACTCACATAATAATCATCGTTGACCGCTACCATCGGCGCGTTGACGCAAGCTCCCAAGCATTCCACTTCCGAGATGGTGAACTTCTTGTCCTTGGTGGTATCACCTACACCAATTCCCAGTTGCTTCTTGCACGTCTCCAGGATCTCGTCCGAACCGCGCAGCCAGCATGGCGTGGTGGTGCACACCTGGATGTGGTACTTGCCGGTGGGCTTGCGCATGAACATCGTGTAGAAGGTGGCCACCTCGTAGACGCGCATATTGGGCAGCTCGAGAATCTCGGCCACCTTGTGCATGGCGGAGATTGGAAGCCAACCGTATTGTCGCTGGGCCAGATCCAGCAAGGGGATCATCGCACCCCGCTTGTGGCCCTCAGGATAGATGCTGAGGATTGCCTCCACGCGCTTCTTGTTCTCCGCGGTGAACTCGAACGGGATGTTCGGATTGTCCTCCGGGGTGTCGCGATGCACGAACAGATTGTCACTGGCCCGGAGGCTGCTGGTGCTGATTGCCCGGATACCACCGCGCTGCAAAATCATTGAGATCCTGTTAATGTTATTGTTTTCCTCAGCGTAATTATATAACCAAACGGGAAGGCAGTAGCCATTCCCCGTCCCACTCAATTGACTTTAGAGGGGCACTCCGCTTACCACTGCGGCCAGCGTCTTGGTGGCACAATTCGTCAGCATTTTGTTGATTCCAAAAATGAGCTGCGGCTACGAAAAAGCTTATTTGCTCTTATGTGAAATCTCCTGCCTGGCCTGCTGTCAGTTTTTTTTACAAGCACCCTCTGCCAGCTGATTTTGGACAAGCGCTTCACAGCACTAGTCAGACAGTTAGAGATGGGTGTGACGACTACATTTGTTTTTAGTAATTTGTTTATATATTTATGGTATACTACTAATTTTAGACAATATATTAAGTTCATAAAAGCTTATATATTAGCTTTTATTGTTCGAAGTTTTTAAGAAAATATTCCTAGACTTCGACATACGCAGAGGGACAGAAAATTGGACATGTGTTATCATCTCTGATGTCTCTGATGGTATATTACTAATTTTAGACAATATATAAAATTCATAAAAGCTTGTATATTAGCTTTGATTGCTCTAAATTTGTAAAAATATATTCCTAGAGTTTGACATATGCAGGGAGACAGAAAATTGGACATGTGTATATCATCTCTGATATTAGTAATGTCCAAAAATATGTTTAAAATTTAAAAAAATATATATTTTATTTAAAATCAAGGAAAGAAGCTAACTTCGGCAACCCGAAGTTCATATACCCCTCAATAATAAATCTTATCAATAATGGGATTAATTAATTAAGTAATATATTTTAGAGTCCTTAAGGTTGTGGGTAAAATTCCCTAACATAGAAATTATATAGCCATACGTCAGAGTAAATGGAAATATGTTTAAAAAAAATTAAACAAAAAAATCAATAAACTTTATGACTACCATTAGGTAAATCTCCTTGACTGCGTAGCACATTTTTGACTGAAATCCTAATACTTTTTGGAAATGAATTCCCCATTCGACTAAATAACTGAATTACTTATACATATGAATGACTGGCATTAATATGCAGATTGTACAGCAATTTTAAGATTTTAAACATTTTAATTGTTATGCTATATTATATAAAAACATTTATTCATTTAACAAAAAATATCGTATGTCTTGCGATATGTGTCGCATACCTCACACTCTCCAACACTGATCCAAGCCATCGACTTGACCTATCGATAGCGCGCTGAAAGCAGCTTGAAAAATCTAACGGACGCGAGGACGCTAACGAAAATGGAGAATTTTCCAATTGCAAATAGTTTTATCAGAAATTCATACATTCAAAATGTTAATATAAGGGCACTTTTGCCGCAGTTTGAGGAGGCGCTCGGCTGCAATCAGCAAGTGCGGCAGAAATTAAGAGGTGAGTGTCTATAATATTTCTGGCGCTTCGCCATGTTTCAAGCTGCTAACTCTTGCCGCAGCTATTCAGCCCGAATTACAGGCACTGGAGTTTCACTCGGCTGTATGTGATCAAGTGATAACTGTGGCGGTGGCGGCACAGAACACGGCGACAATGGCGTCGAAATCTGTTGCAACATGCTACAAGCAAATCGTCCATATGGAGCAGCTGATTAACGAGATGGAAATAGGGAATATTGTCAATTATACAGTTAAATGCAAGGAGGACGAGACGCTCCGTGAGCTTACTTTGCTAAAACACTCGTTCGATGAGGAGGCGAAGCAACTAGACGTTCTCGAAGCCCGCAGCGTGGGTAAGATAGTGTGGATTCCCCCAAAATTATGAATATGTCTTTCAAATATATCTCCCTATACGATTTTGTATTTAATCTTTCTTCAGTGAGGAATCTCCGTCAGCTGCAGATCCATCAGGAGAGTAGCCAAAATGACCTGGCTATGCTGGAACGGGAAGTGTATAAATTGGAGCGTCAGATGCTGAACAAAATGAAAAATGCCACGGATTATAGGAATAAAAAGATAATTCACATATTGGAAATCAGAAAGTTGATCTTGGCAAATGAGGCAAAGGTTGTAGATTTCGTCTTTTCACTTTTCACTTTACCTAATTAACTAATTGACATTCTTTGCTTAATATAGTCAACTGATCTTGCTGGTAGTCAACTAAACCTTGATTTGAAACGCAAAAAGCGTCCCTCCATTTCCCCAAAAGGTTGGGTAAATGGTTCTATCCTTTTGCCGGCTTTGGATTTCCTTAGCAAATTTATGCAGTTCAAAACCAACCACGACGAAAAACCGCAGCAAGAGAATGAGAGCGAGTCGGTGCAAGAGGTGGCGTTGCAATCTATTTTGCATCGACGCAATGGCACTCCATCACCCACCAAGCAAGTACGGTTTGTTGCTTCGCCCGACTTGGAAAGCGTTCACATTGTGAATCGACTTTCTTCAATGTCGACTGATGACGGTTCAGTGGAGCGAGAAGATATAAAGCCAGACTCTTCAAAGAAATCAAGCCAGATGGGAGGACTCGCCGAGGAGAGGGACGATGGCGAAGATTGGAATGATGGGGGATGCGAGGATCATGGACAAGAAGTCGAATATGAATCTGAGGAAATTAAATATCTGTCGGCAGAAGATGAGGAATTAACTCTGATGGAATCAGAAGGAGAAAAGTCATCCGGAGACGAGAATTTGACTCCAGGAGGAACTAAAAAAAAGGGTTCAACACAATTTAAAAAGATACCACAAATGGAAGAGCCTGAAAGAGAGAATGAATCCAGGGCTTCCTGGGGCAAAGGATATATCAAGGAGTCACAGAAGAAGTCAATCAATAAACAGAAAGTTGAAGTACTCAGCGTGGTGATTATACCACCACCAGGAGACACAACACAGAGCACTTCTACCCCACAAGACAGCGGCTCGAAATATAATAGATTCAAGCTCACGGCCAGCAGCGATGCCATGGATGTGGACGAGGACGATCGTCTTCCGTTGCAATTTCAGCAGAAGGCGGAGGACGAGGACGAGAATAATATTGAGTTCCCAATGGCACAGCCCACGCCCATACAGTTTAAGAATCCATCCTCGATGGCAGTATCACCGCCATCCAGCGACCAGGCTGATTCCATGCTTAACTTCTCCGAACCGAATTGCGAGTACAATGATGATTTCTGGCTGAGCAACACCGATAATAATTCAAATGCTGATCAATTCTATGATCTATAAACACCGAAAAGGACTATAATCTAATAATCAGTTTTTTCAATCAAAATATAAGCAACGCCAATTGAAGGCTTCACATAATATTTCCTTCTTTTCCATAGAACCTTAGTTGTTCATTAAAATATAGTATTTAACACAGAATTACCTTTATTTTAACATTTCCAAGGAAGGAATATTATTTTTAAATGAATATATAGTACCACTTTAACACATATTGTTATTTTAAATTTTAACAATTCCAATTGGTTTTTCAAAATGAATAATTGCTTTTTATTAGTAAAATATTGGAAAAATTTAACTATTTGTTTATTTTTATGAAATTACATTTAAAATTTGAACGCTGTAATTGGCAATTTCTGTAAAAAATATACATATTAAATAAAAATGTATACGTTAAATTTATAAATGTTAAATTTCTTTAACATAAAGTATTACTCTAACTTTTAACAATTCCAGTTCCTTATTTTAAATGAATTAATTGTTTTTTAATAATATATTGGAAAAATGCAACTATTTTCTATTATCAAATTTCATTTCCAATTTCAACACTGTTATTGGTAATCTCTGCAAAACCATTTATTTAATAAAAAATCTGTACATATATATTTATAAACTTTCACTTTCAAGTGAAATTATTTAATTTTTAAAGCGCCTTAAATTAATTTCCCAAATTTTTATTCGATTCGACTGTCCGACCGACTATCGATAGCACAATCGATAGTCAGCTCTTTTGTCATCGTAATTTTTGTAAATAAAACCACGAGTTTGCAAAACGAAATAAATAATGGCCAGGAAAAGGAAAATTCCAGTTCGCAAGCACCACGGCATCCGCGATCCCCTCAAGCAAATTGAGCAGAAGGAAAAGAAGTACCAACTTGAGCCATAACCACTTAGGAACAGCGCACTAAAATATTTCCTTTGCAGACTCTCCAAAGTAACGAACAATCCACCCGAGAGGAAGGACGAGCAGCAGGTGTCCTTCAAGTTCCGCCAGTTCAAGCAACTAGCCGATGCCACCAAGAGCGGGAAGAAGGTAAAACGGGGCGTCATAGGCAAGGAGGATATTCCCAAATCGTCGTTAGGGGCCAAGACCAGCGGCAGCTCCTCGGCCAAAGAAGTAAAAAATATCAAACAGTTTGCCAACGAAACCGACGAGGATTATCTGCGTCGCGTTAACCGCATCACCAGTGCCTCCGTGCGCGAGGCTCAGTACGAGGCCAAATATGGAGTCAATGTGATTAGGAACCCCAAAACCGGAGAGATTACGGTCCAGAAGAGGCCCAAAAACGAGATTGATGAACTGCTCAAGCAGAAACAAAAGGAACGTCGCACATCTGCGGGCAAAAATGGTCGGAGAAAGGCTAATAATGCTCCCCAGAAGGCCACAATGGATCCTAAAACCAGCAGGGAGCTGATAAAGAGAGCATACAAGGAGGCCAAGGACGAGGTGGATTCCGAGAACAATAAAAGTGCCCCGCCTACGGAATATAAACGAGACGTTGTTGCCTTTGGCGAGATCGTACATGCGCCACCATCCCTAAAGACGCTGCCCAGAAAGGCGCCGAAGAACGAGACGGTCCCACGACCGGGACGCAAATCCAATCTACTCCTGAAATCCATGCTGAATCCCGCTACAACCGAGGCGGATCAAGAGCAGCACGACGGCAGTGGGCTTAAGGTGGCGCCTAAGTCCAAGGTGGCCTTCAAAGCACCCACCAAGGCACAGATGAAGGGCAAGCGTAGGGATCTACCGGCGGCCACACGTTCCATGCTAGAAAACGAGCGCAACAAGATGATTTTACTGTACCGTCAACTGAAGAATAAGACGGCAACGGATGCCTGAACATTAAGACTAAATGGATTTCCCATTAATTTTTTTTACCCCGAAAACAATACACTAATTAATGTTTAAGAAATGCATTTGTTATTCTTGACATCGATACCAGCGATAGAAAATAATTACAGATTACAAATACCCTTAGATTCAAATTGGTTTTGTAAATATAAAAAAACAAACTGATCGCAAATGTTAGCAAAGTTTCACTCCATTTTCACATTATTATGTCCATCCCTTAGACGGAGAGAACTGGCTATAGGCTGTCTACACTTTCGATATTAATAAAAATAATAATAATAACATAAAATATAACTTTAAAATACAGATATATTTATATTCGTAATATAATACATATTTTCAACAACTCTTATCTAAATATTTGCTTAAATAACCTACATATTCAATTTGTGACACTTATGGTAGCCTTTTTTTTTATTTCAAATCTTTGTTTAAATTGGGTTCTTTGTTACCAACGCTTTAGATGAGAGCAGAGAAGCATATTGTATTAATATTTTCCACTTTATTGTTGATTTCAGTTTAATGGCAGAACGATAGTTGACTTAAAGAGCAAATTTCAGCTAAGGGACAAGCAAGTATTCAACGCGAGTAAACTCTCAATACTTTCCATTTTGAAACAGAGATTTACGTTTGAAATCAAGGTTTACATTTAATTAATTGTTTTAGATGTTTAATACTTAACAATTTTAAACTTCCCCTTAAGCAATTATCAATAATTTATTTTATAATATCAAAAATTCGAACTACTTTGTCAAACTATGTTACTTTATCTAACCCATGTATCTGTAAACGTGTAAAATTGTTTTCTAGGCGTGTAAAATGTAAGCTGTTAAAAAACAAAAAAAAAAAATATCGATATAATTGGTATTTTGATATATTTTCAGAAACATCAAGCGACACTCGACAGCACCCGAGAGAGAGTTCTGTTAGTTAACATCCAGCCGACGGAAAACGATAGAGAAAAGAGCGTCCATGTGACGAATGTTACATTTTACACAATAATTTTACCCCAACAATGAGAATTCGACCCCATGTATCTGTAAACGTGTAAAACTACTATCTGGACATGTAAGATGTAAAATGTTAAATAACAGCATAAACTAATATGGCAACATATAAAGTATGGCAACATTGAAAAAAAAAATCAACCCTAAAAATTTATTATTTTTCGGCCGCGCGACAAGTTCCTCAAAATTCTTAGTTCTAGGAAAAAACTTAGTGCCCAGCAAAACACGGAGTGTATTGTCTAAACATTTCGTTTGGCAATTTTTTTTATATTTTTTTTTTACAATATTGATTTCATTGTGAATACACACCTACACATTGACGCATGTGGATACAGAGGAAAACAACAATTGCTGGCGCGCAAATACACACACACACGGACAGACGAATAACAACAATTGATAAATTAGACGCTAAATGAGTCAAATATTGTGCTTGTACAATTAAAGCCGAGTGTTTTGTTCCTGTTTTGCCAGATATTATAATGTCTTGCTGCAATAGTGTGGGTGAGTTTGGTTCTTGTTTCTCTTCTTCTTCGTCTTTGGCTTATCAGCTGGGAATAACTGTGTTTTACCTCTAAGTAGTGTCTATAATCTGAAATAATCACATTTCTCATTGCTGTTCCAGACAACCCTGATAAGATGCCAAAGCTGAACGGTGTTCTGAGTTTACGGAATGGAAGGCACAAGATATCGAAGGACCCATTGCTGGGGCAGCAGGTGCACCAGCAGCAGCAGCAGCAACAAATGCAGCAGGAGCAGGATCAGCCCCAGCAGCAGCAGCAACAAGCCACGCCACAAAAGCATGCAATGTCGCCGGACGAAAAGAAGGCCACCAAGAAGTCCCTGGTCATCGTGGCGGCGATCTTCGTGGCCAGCCTGGCCACCATGTGCTATGTGTACGCCATATTCCCCGAGCTGAACGCGTAAGTTGGCTTAATTAGAGCCTCGTCTTCACGGATGATGTGTCCCCAGCGCATTCGTGCACCTGTGAGGTGTAAAAAAGTCGAGCGGGTGTGCCAGTGTGTGTGTGCGCAGGTCTCGCTTGATTTGCGAGCAGAGATGTCGCTAAAAGTAGCTAGATCACAGTAATAATCTCAGGAATGTTCGTCTTAGCATAAAAATGCCTTTGTTTCCAAAGAAATCATCTCAAAAGTCGCAGTTACAAATGTATAATTCTCACTACATATATGTATCTATCTATCTATGTATGTGGATGACTGGCTCTGTATAGTTTCTGCTTACTGTACAAATAATATCTTTAGGTTTACTGAAATACTTTGGTATCTTGAATAATCAGCAAATGTGCCTGACAAAACGTTATCAATTTGTTGAATGTTTAAACATACATGTGTTCTGTACAAAATCAATTAAATTTTTGTTGAATTTTAATAGGCATAAATATTGCAAACTCACCGCATTATCTTTTTTTTTTTTGCTTGTCGCTCGCAACTTGTGATTTCTTTAGATGTATTAAGGGGTTGAGCCCCCTGCTTTATTATTTTTGATCAATAATTGATGATGTTGTGAAATTGTTCATATCTGGTATGTCAGACTTTTAGGACTCTTTTGTTTACTGTTTTGTAGATATGCGTATATAAAAGTATTATAAGTCAACTGCAATAGTTACGGAATTATTACATCAATATCTTTTATGGCACTATAAAATCGGTTATCTTTTGGCTATCTCTATCATGCCCACGCTCAATGGGGTTTCGTGAAAGTAACAATACCAGAAGCGTTAATATTCGTATTTATACGTAGCTATAAAATGTATCTTTATCTTTATAAAAAGTTATGTCAAGTTTAATATGGAATTTGAAATACTTTACCATTTAAATTAAGACTTAAAATGTCCAGTGTTAAATATCAATATATTTAAATTGCTTATATATATTATTATTATATTAGCTGGAAAATGGCAGAATTATCAACACTGTTAGTGAGAGGGTTTATATACAAGCACACACACACACGAACACATATAAGCCGAGTCACGCCACTTGCCACCCATATTAGCACACCAAAAGTGTTTACACCCCGACTTGTTGCTCTTCTTGTTCTCCCCGCAGGTCGGAAAAACAACATTTGAAAATACCGCGTGATATCCAAGATGCTAAGATGCTGGCCAAGGTCCTCGATCGTTACAAGGACATGTACTACTTCGAAGTGATGTTCGGCGTCGTGGTCGCCTACGTATTGTATCCTTTTACCAATGCAAACACCCAGCTATATGCTACCGAAAATCGAATGTCTAGAATCGGCCACCGATTAGATAAGAATTCTATTGTTCGACGTTAACCTTGACCCGATTACCGAAAAAAGGCATACAAACGGACAGACAGCATAAACTATTCACGGCCGGCCGTGCATTTGTATTTCGCTTAATTAATGCACGATCACCGCCGATCGCCATAGTGTGCATATTAATTACGTGGGTAGTTCCGTACACAGCGTGCGGGTGCGAGCGAGATGGCACCAGGAAGCGGGGCACGGGCACCCACAGAACGTGGGGGCATCACAGCTGATATTTCGGTGTCTAGCTCGTGCTCACACTCTGTATACCTTTCTCCCTCACGCACTCACTATCTTAGCTCTCAGCGCTCGACGTGCACTCCTAGGGTGGACCTGTTCCAACATAGCTTTGGTTAACTGTTGATTGTCCCATTATTTTAAATTGAAATATTAGTGAAATGTAATTTTTTTTAAAAAACGATCTAGCATAGAAATAATTTAGACAGTGAACAAAATGAAATGAAAAGTTTAGTAACGGGTCCAGCCCAATGCATTATAGCTTGCGCCATCACTCTCACTCCCTCTTAAATCGACTTTGGACACTCGTGTGACGCATTCTTTGTGTTTGTTGCTGTTTTTTGTTGAAGAAATCAGCTGAGCTGGACATAATTTTGTTGTCGTCTTGAGTTTTGTTTTGTGCTCTTTTCCGCCAATTCAATTGCGTTTTAGCCCCCCCTCCCCAGCCAAGGTAAACAACAAAACCCAAAGCAAATAAGCACTTTTTTGTTTGTCTTTCATTACTGCCTCGCAATTATTCATAGCAGCTTTGATCGCTTGTGGTTTTGTGTGAGTGTGGGAGGGTGGGAGTGGGCGAGAGTGTGCAATGTCGTTATCGGGCATCTGCAGAATACGTGGTCCGATGTCAGATGATTCGATTCTTCGGGGGAATCTCAGAGATACTCGTCGCGATGGGGGTGCCATTGTCAAGTCTTTGCGTTTATTAATAGCTGCCCACAGCACGAGCACGCGTCCAACTGACCGTCAAATATTTAGCTAATCACAAGCACAGTGATCATTCCATGAGGGGAATATCATTGTTTAATATACCCTTGCAGGGTATTTAAATTTTAGTCAGGAGCTTGTATCACTGCGAAGGACTCATTTCCGACCCTATAAGTCATATATATTCTTGATCAGCATCAACAGCCGATTTAATCTAGCCATCTAAGACAGAAAAAAATTTTTTAATTTCAATAGGGGTTGGATAGTAAAAAATTAAAAAAAAAAATGGCAAAAAAATTAAATTTTGTACAATTTCAAGTTATGCAGAATTATTAACCTTTTAAAAACTAACGTAGGAAAGCTTTCGAATTGAAATTAATGAGTTTTTGGGTTAGTTATGAGTCTTTTTATCTTTGATTTGGAGACAAAAAATGGCTATATATATCTATAAATATAGGTTTCAAGAATAAGAATTTTAAAAGCGTAGTTATAATCGTAGAACAGCAAGGGTATATAAACTTTGGCTTCTCGAAGTTAGTTTTCTTTCTTGTTTTATTTTTAATTTTGTCAAAGAAAAAGGGGGAAACTATTTTGTGTTGGCCCCTAGCCAGTGCATACTTTACACAAGTTTTCAGATATTATTCAGATCAAACCGCCTCCGACTGGTTGCCTTGACCCAATTGAAATCCATTTATAGCCTGCAAACATTCGCCATTCCCGGATCGCTGTTTCTGTCGATTCTGCTTGGATTCCTGTACAAATTCCCGATTGCCCTGTTCCTCATCTGTTTCTGCTCGGCGCTGGGCGCCACCTTATGCTACACACTTTCCAATCTGGTGGGACGTCGCCTGATCCGGCACTTTTGGCCAAAGAAGACCAGCGAGTGGTCCAAGCATGTGGAGGAGTACCGAGACAGTCTGTTCAACTATATGCTATTCCTGCGCATGACACCGATCCTGCCAAACTGGTTCATCAATCTGGCGTCACCGGTGATTGGAGTGCCGCTGCACATTTTCGCCTTGGGAACCTTTTGCGGTGTCGCACCGCCATCGGTAATTGCCATCCAGGCGGGGAAGACCCTCCAGAAGATGACCAGCTCGAGCGAGGCCTTCTCCTGGACCTCGATGGGCATCCTGATGGTCTGCGCCTGTGCCTCTCTGTTGCCTGGCCTCCTTAAAAACAAGTTCAAGCACAAGCAGGAGAAGGAGGCGTAAGCTGGAGTCTGGGAACCTGGAAACTTAACAACCGGAGAGTCCTCAATCCGATATATGTATGCTGTATGCTATTCCCCCAAACTGAAACCAAAACACACCCGAGAAATCATTAATTGTAATTTATATACATAACAAAGCAGAGCAAAAGTTGGAAAGCACTTCGGGTCTCGATCCACTACGTTTAAGTGTACTACAAATGTCTGTGTTTCTTTTATTATTATTATTTTTTTTATCATTATTATTATTATTATTATTCGAAAAACAAAACAAAACAAAAAACAACAACAAAAATATTCTTACGATAAACTTTTGCATCATATATTTCCATCAATTGTTTTTAAGTTAGTGAATTTTTGTTTAGTGCTATTGCAGTATTTACTAGAAAAGTTCTCATATAAGTAAATCAAATTAGCAAAAATAAATCCATTGAATATTATTATGCCTATACATAAATATTAAATGTGGTATGTATGTACATGTATGTGTGTGCTCAAGTTAATGTTCAAAAAATGGCAAACTAAAAAGATAATTGAAAATTTATTAATTTTGATATGGAATGGGCTTGGGGTGTTTTATTAATCCACAGAGTAAAGGGATACTATTACTAAAGAATGTAACTGGCAAAAGAGTACTCTAATAATAATATAATATAATATAATAATAATATAATATAATAATATATAAAATAATAATATATAATATAATAATATATAATATAATAATATAATACTTTCTCGATTAGTTTTTTCCAGGCAAGTCGATTTGGAGCTTTCACAAGTAGACCTTCAAAATTATGGATAAAATGTCCTGTACATACATAGGTATTTATGAATTATACATTCTTATTAACTAAAAAGTAGGTTTTCAAACTGAATTTCGGAAATTGTTTAAATGTAAAGTGGCAGCTTTTGGCATAAGCTCTCTGAATGTTTGGCGCCTCTTCGTAATTCAAAACTGTGCAATGTCAAAGCTCAAGGACTTAGCTTTCCTGCCTCCCTGACACTCCCTTTCTTTGCCATTTTCAAACTTTTGTGTCCCTCGTCGCTGATTCTTTGTTATTGTTTTAATTAGTCTCTGTTATTGTTGTCCCAACGATGGGCGCTTTCTTTTCGCCCTTTTGTTATTGTTGGCCTAATGCGGTTTTGGCCTCCCATTTGATTTGTTTGCTCAATTAGTTGGGCAAACTTTTTTAAAAAGGATTAAGTGCCGTCAAGGCACTCTGGGTCGGTACTTTGCCTTCAATATTTTTTCATACTTACGCTTTTACCATAACTCTGTTTTCAGGGTTTTTTCTTAGAATTCTTTTTGTTGAGTCTGTTGATGCCACAGGTATCACTGCACACACACTTCCAAAAGAAAGAATTGTGGTTTTAAGACGTTATCCTGCTCAAAATAAAATCCTACGTTAGCATCAAAGAGTTTTAACTGTGTTGTATATGTATACCCTTGCAAGAACATAGAAATTATATTAACCATATTATAATTTGGACCGCCATGCGTTACAGCATCACAAAAGGCGGTACGCCAACGTTAACGTTTAGGCCAACTTTTGGTAATTGGCTAAAAAATATGCACATCTTTATTGGGCTTAAGTAGTACACAGAGATATGAACAGACTTCGGGTTTGCCTGTGGCTCTGATCACTTAATTCCCAGACAAATGCAAATGAAAAAATAGGCAAAAGTGAGGCGGGGGATGAAGGGAATCATTGTAATCGTTTGTAAATTATGCACTTCATTAGGCTCTGTCGAGCGATTTGCACAGCTTACCAATATATATGTTTAAGCCATCTTAAAGAGTGCAGGACATTAAGTTTTAAATTTGCAGGAATTTATGTTTTGCATATGAAAATAAATTTTTAATGTTGTAATTATCAAATGATTGCATAGAATACTAATAGCAAGGCTTTATCTAAGAGGCAGAGGAAAAGCAATACAGGATATTAAGTATATGATTTCAAGGATATTATAGAGTTCTCCTTCTCATTCCATAGATATTAAAAATATTTAATCAAATATAAATATGCAATTTGATGTCCATTTATATTCACTTTGTCTGGACTGTTTGACTCTTTTTTTTCGTTGGCTGGATTTGAATTTGTTAATTATTTTCGCCTTAATTTCGTCTGGTCAAATGTGGGTGTTTTTTTTTTGCAATATAAAAGGGCAAATTGTAAATGTGGAGTGTGTGCTGCTGCTGGGCAGGGCGACTCTAATCCACTTTGTCGCCGAGTCTGCCAATTATGCAAATCAATCATGAAAGTGGAGTGAGGAAGGACACACTTGTTCGCATCACTAGCGAACGTGCCTTTGCCAATTTTTACAAGGAGATGGCACAGTGGAGCAGGGGGGATTCCCTTTAATTAGAAATTAAAATTATATAAATATAGGTATAAATAGAGGTATAAAATACAACAAATGGTATACTTTTTCGAGGAATTTTAAAAGGCAGCTGAGGTATATATTCCTTTAATTTTTAAGGCTTACTTATGATCGATTTTGAATTCGGTCCTATAATTAAATTGCAAACTTCTATGGTATATAAGATTCGGCATCCTGAAACTAAATGTTCTTTCTTTGCAACGCAGTGAAGGAGGCACCTCCGATTGTATAAAGTATATATATTCTTGATCAGGATCAACAGCCGAGTGGATTTAGACATGTCCGTCTGTCCGTCTGTCCTTCTGTCCGTCTGTCCGTCTGTCCGATTCTACACAAACTAGTCTCTCAGTATTGAAGCTATCTGAATGAAACTTTGTAGTTGGCCTTCTATATACTCTCACTCATATATATATGTCGGAACGGACCGGATCGAACGAATATATCATATAGCTGCCATAGGAATGATCGGAAAATATTTACAAAAAAAATTATAACATTTTTTGTTTTCAACAGAATTTGATCAAATTTGAGATATAGACATTTCATATTATTCTACAATTTTGTGTAAAATTTTATGAAAATCGGACTACTATATCATATACATAGCTCCCATAAGAACTATCGAGAAATCAATACAATTAAAAAGTATAACGTTTTCAGTATTCAGCAGATTTTATTCAATTTTTAGATATCGCCATTTTGTATCAGTCTTAAATTTTGTGTCAAATTTTATGAAAATCGGACAACTATATCATATAGGTGCCATACAAACGATCGTTTGATGTAGAGGAAAAATGCAAATCTGTGAATGTAAAGCTGCAAATATAATATGTATAGGTGAATGAAATGAAAGCAGGTATTACTTCATTGTTTTTAAACACAAATATATATAATTTATATTTTATTGATTCCAAGTCATCGAAGTTCTATCTGCAAGGGTATATAAACTTCGGGGTGCCGAAGTTAGCTTCCTTTCTTGTTTTTATTTACTTTTAATACGTCAGTATTTATGTAAATTAAAGAAATACAAAATGTTAAATATGACCAAGGCTTAATAATGTTTTTTGAAGTCCTTGATTTTGAGTTTATAAAACTCGAGACTGAAACTTTTTTGACCCACTGTGGGCTAGGCTAGTCCAGGGGGTTTTCAAAGCGGATCTGGTCTTGGCCGATGATTGAGGCCAGCCTTGGCATTGATGTTAACGGGTGGCTGACGTGACCGGGGCCAACAAAGAGCTACAGTTTGCTAGCCGTGTATTATTTTTTAATTGCCCCCGGACGAGTGGCATAGTCCTAGTTTTGCTTCTGGTCCTGGGCCTGCATCTTCTAGAGCTTCGGCCTGATGCGGGCTTTTCCATTCTCGGTTCCTAGAAAATGAAATTTCATTGTTCATCGAGTACTTATCGGTGGCTGTGCACAACACACACACACACACATACACACCGGCAGAAAGCCCACGCACATGCGTTCGATTTAATCCAAATTCAATTCACTTTAGTTGGTGTTCTTATCGGAGCAGCCATGGACTCCGGTCCAAGTCCCAGGCCACCCCTCTCACACAGTTGGGCTTTATTGCCCTTGTCTGTGGCCAGCAGACCAAAGGATCCCGAAATCCGAAATCTGAAAAACACGCGCCCAAATCAAAACCAAGAGAGAAAAAACCTGTCCATCCATCTACGCATCCTTGTGCCCGGCAACCAGCTTCTGGCTGCTTAATTAAATAGAATTGAAAAGCTTCAATTATTCAATAGAACAATAGAAGAAGGGATAGCCGCTGCCCGATGCTAAGTACACTGCGTTGCAGTTTTATAAATCTAGATAGGATTTTTTTTTCGATATTTATTAAAGATTTAGACCAGTTTGTCATCATTATTTGTTAGTTATTAATCGTTATTTTTTTATTATTTAATTATATATATATTATACATATCAATTATATATTTGAAAGCCTTTTTTAATGTTTCTTGCACTCACGTTCCCCATTGTATGTTTGATCAAGGACATCCCACCCCTGATATTATCAAAGATTGGGATCAGAGTCACCTTATTACTTACTCTTTAATAGATAATCGTTACTCCTATTATTTAGTTAATTAAAGCCCATCCCAAATTGTATTAAAGATTCATATCAGCGTAATTCCTACTCCTTAATTCTTACTCGTTTCTCTTTTCGTGCAACACTTACCACTTTTGACTGATATTTTTTATTATTTTATTAAATTTTCTTTCGATTTTAAAGTAATTTTTTATCTTTAATCATTAATTCATATATTTACGTTCCACAATGTAGTCTCCGTCCAAGGCCATCCCATCTGTTATTGCATCTTTTCGTCCGACTGAACAAATCGAAAGCCTTGCAGAAACAAAAGGACTTCCCAAGACGCCCCTCCTTGCCGGGCAACTAATTGTAAAGTCAAACAGAAACTGTTAACCAAATGATCCTGGTCCTAGTCTTGGTCCTGATTCTGGTTCTGGGAAATATGCCCCTTGGGGGGATTGGCAGGCGGCTATCCCCTTTGCACCGATTCTAATTCTAATTCGAATCCTGACACATTTGCTCCGTTGATGCCTTCCTTTGACTGCTGCTGCTGCTGCAGCCAGGACGACGACGACGACAGCCAAGGGTATTAAAAAAGTTTTCAATTTCGTTGGCCGTCGTCCTTGAGAGTTTTCGGCTGAGCCGCCGCCGTCGCTAAGCGAAGTACATATTTTCCCCCGTTGGTGGATTTTATGATACTCATCATTCGGGATGTTGATGAAGCGTGCTCATAAATAATAGGTTGAATGAATACCATTATAATGAATAATCTATTAATAATCTAAATAATAATAATCGGAGTTTAGGTATAAAAAAATCGATTTTAAATCGATTAACGAAGGTGTTTTGTGTTAGATTGAACTAAAATATCATATATTAGATAGCATTCAGATTTAAAAATGTATAAATATATTTTTCTTATACATAAAATATATACAAAAAAATGTGGCGATTAATTGACACGTCTATTAAATTAATTTATCGTTTTTTTACATTTTTTTAAATATTTAAAAAGTAAATTAACCTATGGCTTTTTTTTTAATATTTCTATCAATTCGTATATTGATGATATATAAATTTATACATGTTAAAAAAAATCTACAGCTTCGAAAAGAAAAAAGATTAGAAAATGAGTTAATATTTTCAAAATGAATATAATAATATTTATGCCACATTTTATATTGACTCTACATTTTTACATAATAGTTTTATTTCTTATATACCGCTTGAAGCTTATAGGTAACTAAAGAGTGCATTTTACAGGGTATATCCACTGTCAAATCATAGGATGTAAGCTTGTACCGACTGCCTTTTTATTTTCCTTTTGGGAAGGGACGCGTGGACCGGGGACCAGCGACAGGCGACGGCCACTCTATGGGCACCACATAATTTTAACTTTTGTAGGCCAACATAAATACTTGATTAAGTAAATCCACATTTGTAGACAAACTTGAGACGAGTGGGTCCCCGGTATCCTGAGGGGAAAAAAAGGGCAGTCTTTGACCTGAAGATCGTATGTATGGAGTATGCTCGTTTTGGCCCCAACTTCTTGCACTTGGTCTGTGCTTTTATGTTGCTCGATTTGCATAATTTACAAAAAAAAAGAAAAGAATACAGAAAAATTGGAAAAAAAGCAACCTGAATGGAAATGGAAAAATCGGCATACGAAAGAGCGTGGCCTGGTCTCGACAAAAAATAGAAATTATACTCAATTTGGTGCTGGTCCTGCCTGAGTAATCAGGTTAACTGGTGCTCCGGGCCCCTTGGCCAAAGGTTAACCTGTCAATGGCAACTTCATGTGCTCCCAAACTCCAAACGAAATTCCACAAATCTTCTATAAATCCTGGTCTAGAGAATAATCCAAAACCAGAGTAAAGAACTGATAAATAAAATGAGACAGAGCCAAAACCAGAGTCAGTGTTTATACAGAAATAAATAAATGAGAGAACCATAAAGCTGCAACAACAACATGGCCTAGGTCAGGCATTGCATACAGAGAAGAAAATTTAGAGGACTTTAGTAAAGTTTTGTAATATTTAATGGTTTAATATTAATACATAAATCATTGCATATTACAATAAATAACTGAAAAGGGTCCTCTTGTGCCTTAAAAATGTACAAGTGTAATAAATGTAGATTCCACAGAAGCAGTTAAAATCTATATAGTCCTTATAGTTCCGATTGATTTCCTTAAATTTTATTTGCTGTGCATTCAAGATACAAAACAAACAATCAACTTGAGTATCTCCCAGATTCGCCCGGCAAATAATGAAGCAATGAAATGGCCAATTTAAATCAATGAGTCTCCCTCTTGGCTCAGACAACAGAAAAAAAAGAAAATGTAAGAAAAAAATGAAGATGTGGCAAAAAAAAAAACTAAATGGCTATATTGCCTTTCGGCCAGATTCTTGTTGCTTTTATTGCTGATGCTGGTACTGACCCATCATCGTCTATATACTACATGCCATTAAGTGTTGAACTTCAATCGCCAACGCGTTTATCGGGATGATTTTATTTCTCAGAAAAACAATAACTGCATTGGAATCACTATTTTTATCGGGGGAGATATAACTAAGATATATTAGGTTTCATTATTTGAACATAAGACATGTACAGCACGAAGTCTTTATGAATTAAGGTTTCCTGTTTTAAATAGAAATTAGTTTTAAAGATGAAAGAAAATATAGATATATCGATGCAGTAGCGATAAATGACACAGAATTCGATAAGTAATTGCACCCTTCCACTCAATATATTTTATAATAATTTGCTTTTAATTGGTTCAATATTAATGTTATTACTTTTTAAAGGTCAAATTATTCTCTTCCCATTCCACAACTTAAACTTAATCCGAGGCTCAACTAATCTCTCTGCCATAGAAACTGCAAAACATTATTTAAGCAATTACCCAGCACTTGGCTTTGATCTTCTTCCATGTGAAAAGACTTCTGTGTCTGTACAGAGGGAAATGTAGATGAAAATGGAAATGGGAGCTTTTCATAGTCCAATGGCTTCTTCGATTTCGGTGATAATTACTGGGGCCGCTTTGCCAAACGTCTCTCTTTGTTTTTTATAGACCCCAAAATGATTGTAAAGTTAATTTAAAAAAAATGTATTTAAAATTAATATCACACTTGGCGTATGAGTAATTTGTTGTAGGGACAACGTGTCGTATGAGTAACGTGAGTTCCAGGCCTAGACGCGTGTTTGTATATATTGATTTGGCAACCGTCTTTGGCAACAAAAATAGAAAATATATTATAATACAAACACAAAAAATAAAGATTGGCAGCCGCTTTCCTTTGACATATGGCTCATCTTTCACTTTCTCTCACTTTCACTTTCACTTCCACATCCATCAGCTGGGCCTCCAGCGTCTAGACATTTCCACATAAAAGCCTCGCGTTTTCCCGCGTTTCCAGAGTGTCTGACACATTTTTTTTTGTAATTATGCGACAGATTCGTTTTTCAGTCCCCGTTTTTTCACTTTTCTTCTCGCTTTGTGCGCGTTTTTAATGGCAACGCTTTGCGTGCCTAATTTGAAGCGCACACGGCGCACATTAATGAGAAGAGTCGAGAACAACAAGGACGAAGAAGGAGGATACTCAACAAAGGACACTGTGACAGAGGATCAAAAAGAGCACAGAAGAAAGTTAAGAAAAAATACCTTTATACTGACTAAATTAGAATTAAAATAATATAGTTATAAAAACCTTTCCAAAACTAGTAAGATTTTAATAATATTTAAATTAAAAAATGGAAGTAAAACCTGAAAAAACATGGTTCACAAAAACTATATAAAGTAATTGTATAAAGTAGTTGATTTTCGCTTTGCATTTGATTTGAACATGGTTTAAACCGTTGGTTATTCCTAATTGATTTTGTATACATTGTATTTGCTTGTATATTAACATTTTAAGCCTTTTCTTAAATGGGTTATTTATTTAATTACCAGCCACACTGTGGCATATAGTATATCTCTGACGATTTTATATGGCGACCCGTATGCGCGCTTGACTAAATCAGATTGAAGTGGGTGTAAAATGCAATTTCATCGCCTTCATTTAACTGTAAAATTAATGATGATAAAGTGCGATCCGAAAAAGATGCTGAAGCACACACTAAAAAAAAATTGTAGACAATAGGCTCTTCAAAATAAATTAAGCAAATATTCATTAAATTTGGCAAACAATATTAATTTGAATGGGCAAATATGGATTGATCTAAGCTATGATAAACAGTGGCACAGAACAAATTTGTGGGGATTCCCCAACATCCTGTAGCTATTCTTGGGCATATACGCATGAAATTAATTACGTGAATTTTGTATATGAGTGTGTGTTTGTGTGTGTGGGGAAAACATTTAAAGCAATTTAATGCCTTCAACAGCAACAGCAATAACGCATGCAAATAACAAATAAAACAAATTGCAAAGCAAACTCAACCAAAACAAAATCTGAGGCCAAAATCTGTACGCAAATGGGAAAAGCGAAACAAATTCTAAGGAATGGAAGAAAGATACCTTTGAAAATAAAAAGAGTTTTAATTATATATAATGTTGAATTATATAAAATGTATATTTTATAATTTAATATAATTTTTTTTTATATTGGTTAGTGTTATTATGTTATTTATCAAGTTCTTTAGAAATCCTAGTCAAGGCAAGCAACAATTGTTTAAAGCTCATTGGCAGTTAGGAATATATATATTTCCGATATTCGATAACTGGGAATTAATACAATATAAATTATATATATAGTTATAATTTTTTTTCTTAAAATTTCGTTCCTATTGCAGATATATATATGTATATATATAGTCCACCGATTCGCCATTCTCCGACTTATATACTATCAAAATTATATAGAAGAATAACTCCATAGTTTCATTCAAATAGCTTGCTCTTCGTTCCAAAACAAATCTCACACATCTGTGCATATAATTCCCAACTGGTTCTAACATCCCAGAAACGAAGTGAATGCTACCGGCCACGTCTCAGATATATGTTGTGTTACAAAAGTTGCAAGTCATTGTTTATTAGTGTTCAAAGTTACTAACTGATCATACATACTTACTTATCATAGATTCTTACAGATCATAGTTAATTACTGGTCATAAATAATTACTGACTATAGTTACTTAGTGGTCATAGATACTTGCTGTTCAGAGTTACTTACTGGTCATATGTAGATACTTACTGTTCAGAGTTACTTACTGCTTATAGTTACTTTTCCGATTGTTCCTATGTCAGCTATATATACATATACATATATATCTACCGATTCGCCATGCTCCGACTTATATACTAGTAAAATTATATAGACGAATAACTCCAAAGTTTCATTCAAATAGCTCTTAAATTTGTTCCAAAACAAATCTCGCACACTGTGCATATGATTCCCAACTTGTTCTACCACCCCCGGAACGAAGTGACTTCTGCCACCCAAGTCTCAGGTATGTGTTGTGTTACAAAAGTTGCAAGTCATTGTTTATTAGTGTCCAAAGTCATATATACTTACAGTTCATAGTTACTTACTGATCATAGATACTTATTGATCATAGATACTTACTGGTAATAGATACTTACTGGTCATAGATTTTTTCTGTTCATAGTTACTTCCTGCTCATAATTAATTACTGCTCATAGTTAATTACTGATCATAGCTATCTACTGATTATAGTTACTTAATGTTCGTTGATACTTATTGATCACAAAAGAATAAATTAAAATATATTAAAATCATCCAAGTGCTTAACCTCTCATACTTTTTACAGGGTACTCCAAAAGGTCGTGATGAAGAGGACGGCAGGGAGAATCAGACGCCAAATATGCAGACAAATAAATGGCAGGCCAAATCTGACGTATGCCGTATGTTTGACAGAGATGGAGCGAGCCGGGAGTGCGTCAGCCAGAGCGAGAGGTAACTAGTGGGAGAGGCGTAAAAATAAAATGAAATTTGACACTTTGTTTCTTTTGCTTGCTGTCTTTTGTGGCTGCCAACAAAAGTGTTTTGCGGGTGTTCGGGTGAGTGTGTGTGTGTGTGTGCGCTTTTATTTCATAACCCACAAACACACGCACTCGCACACGCACACTCCAGTGAGTGTTTGTTGTTGGCAGTAGATTTTCCGATCATTTTACGCGTATTTTACTCTGAATGCCAAAACAAGCGTGAACGGCAACGAGGGGGCGACCTTGACGAAGGGAGGTGGATCCACTCGTATTTCCCCCCCACTCTCCCATGGCAAACAAATCGACTGCGACATTTACAGGACCCCAGTGGCCTCCTGATTTCCCCGGTCCCTGGGAGAGAGTCCAGTGTCGTTCCTTCTCTCCTTAAATCCGGCAAATGTCTTGGCCAAGTTGGCAGAACAAAAGGAGAAAAGGAAACTTTGGTTACCCAAATATATAAAGAAGTAAAACAAATAATGATTATAAGAATAATAACCCTTTAAAGGGCTTTTACATACCAATCATATGGATGTCAATGAAGATGCCCGAAAAAGTATGCTACATTTTTCATATTCAAATGAATTTTAATGTTAATTTAAACGTTTCTTTATATTTTGAGTTAAATATTATAGTTATTTAAGCTTTGAAACACTTCTATATATATTAAGTGTGTATATATTAGGTTCCTTTATTTAAAAAAAAAATTTTTTTATTCTTCGCTTAAAATTTTTTTTAGCTCACAGCTAGAGTGTTATTAATTAAACAAATAACTAATTAATATACGCAAAACTCTACCCAAAATAGTCCACAAAGTGCATATTTTTCCTCCATATCATTTCCTTGAAAAAATCCATAGATTATTTCAATAGCAAACATGAAAAGTGTTCCTTTCAATTGCATTACGTATCCGCCATGGGTTCCGGGCAAACGAAAAATCGTAAACCAAATGCAGCACTAAATAAATACGAATAACTATATAAATAAAGAAGGTTGGGTGGGAGGAAACAAAAAACAAAAAAGGAAATGGAAAAAACAAAAGACCGGCAAGAAAACAACAACGAAGGAGAGTTAAGAAAATTCTATTGAAACAAATTTGAAGATTAAATTACAGCCATTTACCTCGGCAAATATTTGCTGAGCACACGATGAAGATGCCCCAAGTGGGAATCAGGGGAATTCTCGTGAATGATGCTGATGATGCTGATGATGATGATGACATTGATGGGATAACCGACAATGGACGTGGGATAGTGTGCGTCTTGGGGGTCGGAGATCGGAGGTGAAATGGAATGGGAATTCAAATCACAGATTGGGTTTTGTCTGTCATGGGAACATGTGTAAAATAAATCAAATTTGATTGGTCTAAGCGGTTAACTGTCTTAGCAGTTATCATTCCCTATACTTTTGGGGCCTTCAGGCTTTATTTAAGTCATATTTGAGATATTTATATTTTATTTATGACATGCTAAATGAAATTGATCTAGATATTATTCAGAGGCATTGCTTAAAATCAGTTAAAGTGATTATTAATTCAATTAAATTATAGATATTTGAGTTTGTATTTGATTAAATTAATTGGAAGGTTAAAAAAAGCTAGAAAACCCTTAACTAAATCAATAGTATGATATATCGACGCAGAACACATCCGTCAGAAATCAAAAGATCAAAGTTATCGAAAATTTAAATTGATTAGTTTTTTGAGCTTACACTGGGATTTAAATAAATAAGTATAAATAGGTATAGATGTATTTTAAGTGAAAGACTTGAACAGGGTCTTATTAGAGATAGTTAACGATTTAAAACTATAACTTCATTTTCTATATTTTTAGGACATATTGCGGTGTATACGTTAATGTTTATTAATGGCATATGAATGTATAAGTATGTACATGTATGCTAATATATATTATATATTTATATATATTATAAATATTCAACTTATCTCAACTAACCTATCAATCTTTATCGAAATGCCTGTCTATCAATATTTTTAGTTACACTTTATGAAAACAGCGTTTGTTTGTGGCTATTGTGACATTGTGTGGCATATCTACATTCCAATTCCAATTAATCGCTGACCATTATCGTTTACCGTTTGTCGTTATTTGTCTGGCCAAATCCGTTGGCCATCGGCTCCTCCCGCCTCCGTCTCCCAATTGGGCCCTATACTATAGGCAAATGAAGTGGCAGAGTGTGATCTCTTTTGGTGGAAGTTCAAGTGGCAATGTGCTGTCAAAAAGTTGTTAGTTGTTGGTTATGTGTCTTGGGCACCTCTCCTGCTATCTGCCAGCTTGTTATATGTATATATTTTTTGAGACTTGTCTGAACTGGCTTAAGTACAAATTGAGTTTCACTGTCGTTGTCGCTCTCGGCCGCTCCTTATAAACATTTAAGGTTGTAATTTTGTTGTGCTGGCTTTTTAATGGCTTTGTTTGCCCTCGGCTGTCTCGGCTGCTTCCCTCTGTTCGCCGACTCCTTCGATTGTGAGACAAAAGCGCAGCGCACATAAATTCATCATAAACGTCGACAATATTAGCTAAATTGACATATGGCCGAGACAGTGGGCGCGAGGTGGGCGAGAACTTTGCCGAAGCCCTCTCGGAATAGGGTTCGAAAAAGTTATATCATCACATACTTACAATTTAATGTTTGGCGTTTTATGTGACTACATTGACCCTGGCATTCCCAACTGATTTGAGCCTTAACCTTGGCCACTTATTAAGTCTGGCTATCGCCTCAAACAACTGTTGCTTGACTTTGATAATATATTCTCTGGCCTTAGAATTCGCAACTAGATCTAATCGCAAGCTGTATAAAGAAACTATATTAGGGATTATCCTAATATTGGTTGCTCAAATAATTGAAAAAATACAAAAATAATCATTGATTTGCAATTTCCTCAACACTTTATTCATATGAAAGTACGCCCCATATTTTTGTTAACTTATTATATCGAACTTTTCCTATCGATATACATCGATAAAGGGTGTTCATTTACAAGGACAGTTGGTAAAACCACATTTTAGAGGTGATATTATTAATTTACTATAGAAATGCAGAAGCAGTTCTAAAGGTGGAAGCAATGAAACTTTGTAAATTAACTTAAACCATCAAGCGTAAATCGAATTAATTTACAAAGCTTAATCATTGAAGGGGCGAAGTGCAGAGACAGTGAACTGTTAACTTGGCGATGACGCAGCTGCTATAAAGTTGGCCAGGCTTAACCCTTAGATATGTATGTGTAGTTATATATTCCCCCAATAAACCCCTCAAGAAGCTTTGCTAAACATTTGCTTAAAGTTTCAAAATTTAAAGCCATAAGGTTCTTTATTTATTATAATATTAGCTATTTTTAATATACCTAAAAAAAAAGTATTTATTTGGCTTATTTTTCCCTAACAAAAATATCTTCTTAGGTTTTTCTTTTCTTTTTTCTTAAATTTTAATGCAGGAAAATGGGTTAATCTTGGTGCCTTTGCAGAGATCCCTCTGGCTTTTGTCTATGTAAATGAGATGGCGCCCAAAAGACGCTCTAACCAAGGAACTAAGGGGAATATGTATTAAAGATGCCAGAGGAAGGGCGTTGTAGGCGTCTAGAGGGGCGCAACAAAAAATCAAGGCAACAAAAAACGAAAGAGGCGAAAGCAATCTAAAAGTTCTGTTTCATTTATTGACAGTTTGTTTCAAAATAATTGCCAATGGCGGCGGCGACCATGTTGGAAGGCCCATAGGCACCTCCTTCCCTCCCTGCCCTCCTTTTTTGTGACTCTGCAGGAGCAGTTAACGGTTAACAGCTGAAAGCCTCGCTCATTTGGTTTATGCGCCGCAGGACATGAGGATGGTGAATGTGTCCATTGTCCATAATCTAGTGATTTCGGGTTCAATGAACGATATATGTATATTTGGGATTCACAAATTTTTGGCATTTCCTAAAACTACTTCCTTTTTTGTTTTTTAATTTAATTCAAAATTCAAACTTTGTTTTAAGTCATCATCGAAAATAAATCCTTGACAAATCTCAGGTGGCCTTATCACCTTTGAAAGCCACATGTCGGAGGTCCAGTTAATGGATGGAAAATGCTTTCCACAAGGTGCCAATATATGCGCCATAATCCCCGACGTAAGCTTGATAAGTCCTCGAGGGCGTGAGGAGTAGCCAGGTAAAAGGATGGTGTTGGTGGCTGGGTAACATCACCTGCAAATGCAATTTTATAATATCGCCTTTATATCACGTTCATGCCATTTTTGCTGTGCCAAATCCCGACCAGCTGCTGGTCACCCTAGCGTCTAAGCGGCTTCTCCTGGCTTTCCTTCGTCCTTCTCCATCTCTCTCTGCATTTCTCTCGCCATCTCTTTTCATTTATGATTCGCTTTTACCCGTCCCGCCCTCTAGCCCCTCGTCCTTTAGGTTTGTTTTCAGTGATTTTATCCATTTGATGCGGCAATTGGCTCCAAAAGCGCCTCTAATGCGGTTTCTTTTCAGCGTTCATTTTTTTAACATTTACTTTTAACCCACTAAACTCACTATGTGGCATCTCTGTCGCTCAATTAGTGCCCTCTCCCTTGCTCCCCATCTGTCTGTCTCTCTCTCTCTGTGAGCTTAACGTCTCACCAGCCCGGGGAAGCGTGCAAATACAATGAGTGGTTAAATAGTTGCGATTCTGTTTCAGTTTCCGACTCTGATTAAGAAGGTCTCCCTGATTCGGATGTCGAGATTGTACCTGCAGCATTGTGATGGGAATACGAAACTATGGACGAAAGGAACTATCAAAGATGCGTAGAGCAAAAGGATTCAGCAGGGAAAGGCTGTTGCCGAATGCCCCGACCATTGAAATACCTTTGGTAGAAAACATTTCCCACCTATTGGCAGATTCAATAAAAATAAATAATAAAAAATTTTAAATGGTTTACGTTATATATTAAAGTATTTAACATTTATTAGGTATATTTGAAACATGTTAGGTATATATACTGTATCATCAATATTTAAACGAAATACTCTATTTGACGAGAAAACCTTTATATATATACATATTTTGTAGTATTCATAAATCTATAATATGTTTTACCGCCCAAAATGTACCATAGATTATACAACAAGTTCCAGGTATAAAGAAAAATTCCATAATTTAACCATAAAATTATATTTTCTATTTCAATAATAATTGTCAGACTTGTAATAAGATTTGTACTGCAATATTTGTGTAGATATGTATATTTAATTGAACTCTAACCTTTGATGTACATATGTATCTATGTATGCATATGTATGTACCTTCCCAGCCACAAGTATTTATTTTAGAAAAGTCACCTTGAAAATGAAAGGCACCACCAATTTTTCCTTAATGAGCTTAAGCTCTATAATGACATGGCGTCTGGGCTTAAGTAAATGATGTGTTAAATAAGTAATTAAAGCCGGAATACTAGGATAGTTTTAGTGTCAAGGATTGACAGTTATGTCTGTATTCTATTGTATATATTATTATGTGTGCTGGGGAAAGGATTAAAGTGAGATAAGAAAAGGCAACCAGGCACACGATTTAATTTAATGTCTGAAAGTTAAATGTAATAATCAAATTTATTTACTAAATTATTAAGTCCACAGCCACAGAAGCTGTGGCTGCTGACAGCTGAAATTCTAAAGACGACTTCGTTTCCATTTGAGGCAATTTGCACGTTCCGCGGACACAAATGGAGACAACGCGGCTTGTTAAATTCCCATAAAAGCAATCTGATTACCTTTAATATTATGCACATATACTTTTATTTGGCTTATTTAAATATTTGTTTTCATTTATTTTTTTTGCATTTAATTTTATTGATTTGCTGAGCGCCAAGAAAGACGAAAGGAAAAGTCCAAAGGAAAATCACCCTTGATAACATATAATATATAACATAATATATATAACATAGTATGATGAAAATCTGTTGAGAACTGAAAAAGTTATCATTTTTTTTCTTAATTGTTCTTATGGCAGCAATATATATACATATATGTATATATATAGTCCACCGATTCGCCATGCGCCGACTTATATACTAGTAAAATTATATACACAAATAACTCTATAGTTTCATTCAGATTTATTGCTCTGAACTTAGTTCCAAAACGAATCTTGCACATCTGTGCATATGATTCCCAACTTGTTCTAACATCCCCGGAACGAAGTGACTTCTGCGGGCCAAGTCTTAGATATGTGTTGTGTTACAAAAGTTGCAAGTCATTGTTTACCAGTGTTCAAAGTTAGTAACTGATCATACATATTTACTGATCATAGTTAATTACTGGTCATAGATAATTACTGATTATAGTACTTACTGGTCATAGATACTTACTGATCATAGTTACTTACTGGTCATAGATACTTACTCTTCAGAGTTACTTACTGATCATAGTTACTTATAGGTCATACTTACTACTACAGATACTTACTAATGATAGTTAATTTCTAATCATTGCTATTTACTGTTCGTTATAATTTACTGTTAAAAAATACTTACTGATCTTCTACATTTAACAACCGTTTCTCAGGCAGTTATATTATATAGTATTCCGATATGTATAAGTCTAGAAACGAAGTTCTATAATAATAAAAATGTTCTGACTCAAAATTATAATACCCTGCAGGGGTATAATGAAGCTTCCTTCCTTGTGCTTAAGAAGCAGAAACCAATTCATTCCCAGTTTCAATTTAAGAGAACTTTCTCTTAGCTGTCCCTGCTCCACCAGTATTTCCCCCTTTCAAAACTCTTACCATTATTTTGGGGTTCCCCGACTGGGTACAGTGCGGCAGGCGCAGGCGCGGATAAAATTCCCCAAGACGGCAGGAGTCGTGCCTAAGGGGAAATAGGCGATTTATGAATGAAATCGCATTTACTATGCCACTGGGAACAGTTTCTCAAGGAGACAAGCTAGCAAGGACTCCTCCAAATGCGTGGGTGTGCTTGTGGTTCCCCTTCCGGTCGTTGGCTGTTCACGTGGCAGCCAAAGGTTCACGTTGCTCCAAGGTTGAATGACAACCAAGTGCTCAACCGTGGGGACCCAGACTCCCTGGAACATGTTTATTTTTAGAGAATATTAATGATAATAATGCACTGAAGAAGGAAATTAAACCTTATTAAATTGGTTCCCTTTAAAAAACAATAAACTGGCAATTTAGCGACTAGTTCTGCCCACAAGGAATGCCAAGATTATGTCCTTTAGACCCTATTTGTGCCTTGAGAATTTAATAGACTGAAAACTAAAGCTAGTTTTTACAACTCTGGCAGGATTTGCTGTTCAAGAGAGAGTGCTTGATGTGCAACAAAGTAGAACCCTTCCCAAATTACCGAAATTGTTGCTCAAGTACAGTTTTATTTACTTTTTTTATAGTGGATTTGTGGGTAAGTTTATTAACAATTTATTCTTTGGGTTAGAAGTGATAGAATGGTAAATATTTTGGAATATTTATTAAGTTTTAAGAAGGTATTTCCTTTATCATACTTGTAAGTAATTTCATTTAATCAATAAATCAGTCTTTAAATTTAATTAATAAGTTGTGTTTTTGATAACTTTAACAGTAAAATACTTACAAATTAAACCTTTATTTACCTGTTATTATTTATTTAGTTTTTAAAATGAATTACCTTGATATTAGTAAGAAATTTAATTAAATAAATAGCTCTTTAAAGTTCTTTTAAAATCAATTTTATTGGTTGCATATTTGATAAATCTAAAAACAAATGCAAGTAAAAACGAAACCTTTATTAAACATTTAAATACAAAACACGCAATACAAGGGTCCCTTTTATTTATATATTCAGTTTCTCTTCAAAATCTCCCTCCCAACAAACAGAGAGTCCTTTGTCCTTTTTGAGATCTTCAACTGCAACCGCTTGTATTTACGGGCATCTGGGGGGCCAATGCTCATTTATTCGTGCACAGCTCGTATATCTTGAAAATATGCGCATATTCCGATGTTATTCTTCTGGTTACGTACATACATACATATATATTTTACACAAAATCATAAACTTTAGTTTTGCGACAATGGCAAAAGCATCAAAGCTGCACACGCGAACCCCTGCAGACCTATCCCTGCTCCGTCTGGTAATCATAAACGGAAACGGAAATGGCAACGACTTGGGCAGCAAACATTTGCGGTGAAATTCTCCACAATTCAAAGCAAAGCTTTTTTTCTTGCCATTACAGTAGAGGTCATACGAGTGGGAAATCGATAAGTTTCCTTATTACTTTACATCTACCTTAAAAGAAATATAAATTTAGTTGCCTTTAAATAAATCCTACGAAAACATTTGAGAAATCAAAAAAGTTCTTCAAATATAAGCTTGACTGTGGCTTTTTTGCTACAACTTTGTATAGCAAATCACATTTTTGTTGGCATTGAGACTGAGAGCTCTAAAAAAGGACACGCCGCACAGGGACTAGCCCCCATAAACACCATAAACCGTAAGCGAAACCATTTTCATGGCGGAAAATGCTAAAGAGAGATGGAGAGTGAGAGAGAGGGAGCTGCCTAGAACGGAAGAAATTATTTTGAGTTATGGTCTTAGGCCAACATAAAGTACGAAAACCAACGACTGACAACCGACTGCATTTTGGCTGTTGATTAAGCTGGACTAATTGAGGGGGAGAGAGGGGATTTTTTCCACGTTTGTTTTTTGGTTTTTTTATGGTGCCGGAAAAGTGCATCTGCATCCACTGAATGCAAATGAGGCGCCCAAAAAGCCAATTGTTTTAATTGTTTTGTTTGTTTTCTAGAGAGTGGCAAAAACCTCCAACAACCTTGTTTGGGGGCCAACCAACGCAAGGTCACTCACTCACACAAACACACACACAGGCACGCACACAAATACAAGCACACACATAGCCCGACAAACTGAGCGACAGCGACTGCGATTCAGTTGGGAAATATGAAGTATACGCCACGTGCGACACGGCGCAAAAGACAACTTATTTAACACATTATATGCAAGTTCAAATATTCAACTTTAACTCGAGTTAACCCATCTTCCATCTTCCAGTAAAATGTGTGAAAGGGGAAACTTTTGCCTCCCAACGGGTGGCAGCAGTAAAAGAGGCTTAGCTGGTTTCATAAAGCAGCAAACTCTTTCTGGAAAATGCATTACATTTTTCATAGTTTTCTTTTTAGAGGGAAATTTCAAGTTTCAGGGTTAGTTATTAAGAAAAGAATATGCTCAAACCTTTGTTTAATTAAAATCTATTAAAACCTTTAAATAACCTTTTCCTGGATTAACCTGTAAGTACCCGTGTGTAAGGCACAACTTTCAATAATTTCTTGAGTTTTGTTAGGAAATAATTGTAGCTTTTCTTAAACAACAGCAAATGAGCGTTCAGTTTGTGGGTACAGGTGTGAAAATAGCAAATATTTGGTTATGCCAAAAGGGCAGAGTTACAAAAGTGGGTTGGTTCCAGATTTCCGAATCAAGGGACATCGCATATTAAATTCCACTTTAGTGGCAGAAAGGATAGCCAATGAAGCACTTGCTGCACATTATGCGCCAAAGAGCAGACAGTGGAGACTAACCTTGTAGGGAAATTAAATTGTACTCTGTGAAACTCTGTGGAATGAAAGTGGTCAGCGGCAAAAGCGAGCAAAGGACGAACACCCAACAGGACCAACTCTTGTTGTCACTTAATTTCCAGCGACAATAAAGCCAACAACGGCAATAAAGAGCCAAAAGGCAAACCACACAAAGGACCACGAATTGGATGCGGAATGCGTTGCCAGATGGCAGAGATGGTGAGTCCGTGGACGAGGCCAAAAGCCATCTCCGATGGTCAAAAGGGACTGGTGGCATAAAACTGGGATCTGATCTGGTCCAGAATGATATATGGCAGCTGCATGGCCGCAGCGATGTAAATGCACATACATTTTTATGGCCTGGCCGTACAAATATGGTAAGTACTTGCACACCATATCTGCCATAGCCCAAGGCTCTACGGTTTATTTTTCGCCGGAAAAAACTCTATGAAAAAAATCAACATGTATAATTTTTGTGCAGGTTTTAGCAGCGGATTTAAGAGCATACTACATGTATTATTTACATTTATAAATACTTGAAAAAACGGGTTTTTGGTAATGGATTTCCCTTGGTCGAGACTCTATAATATATTATATACATATATTGTTTACATTTCGCCTTGCCTTTCTCGCTGCTCCCTTTGCCTTCCAACAAGGAGCAATTAATAAATATTTACATGGGGGGAAATTGGCAGGAAAGGAAATCATTTTGCAACCACAACTTGAATGCCATTTTAATTCATTTACAAGCACATCTACATGGCAGTTTTTACGTGCAACATATAACATATAAATATTTTGAGTTGCTTCTGGAAGGAAAAGTAATTACAGTCTCTCTCACTGTGTAATTTTCCGCAAGAGGAGAAGGTATTTTTTATAAATACTTGCAAATTGAAAGTTTTTCTGTGCCATCGGTGGCGAAAATGCAAATACAAAATGCGAATGTGAATGCGAATACGAGGGAGTGCTTCTGCGATTGCAGTTTGCTGCGTAATTGGAGCAACAGTTTTTTGTGCCCCGAGAACAGGACAAATTGAGTTTTGTTCTCGCCATGAAAATGTGAAAGCCGTAAATCAAAAAAGGCAACAACGCGTGACAAGTTGGTAGCAGCAGGAAAGAGTCTCTTTTTTTTGTACATTTCACTTCGGTACGCGTATAAATAAAATTCGTTTGACTTCAACTGCGCCGACAATAGCATACAGAAAACAAATTCCATTATCCTTTGTATCCTTTTTAATGGTGTCAAAGCCGTACTTGCATTTCTCGAAAATTTCACGTCAATCTTTGTTTACTCACATTTCATATTAAAATGAATAGTAATTGTCTTTGTACTTTCAGTGCAGTGATGACCTGCGACCTGCGACCCGCCTCGGGCCAGTACATTGCAATCAATTTAAAATTTTATTCGTTGGCTTCAACGAAAATTTGGCATCGAAAAAACAGTAAACAAAGAGTGTTCTCTCGATCATCATCTCTTTGGATCAAGTTAATGCAAATATCCGAATTCATATCATAACCCATTTAATTTAAAATGCTTGAACGTAAGTTCAAATTCAAATTTAAAGTTTATAACTGACAAATTTAAATTCAAAGATAGTGCGATTTCCCTTTACTGCCCGAAACAGTATGCTAAAATTTAGCTTAAACACAATATTTAAGGCACCGTGAAAGTATGCAATTAAAAACAATGTGCAAAGATTCCGAATTGTGTGTCCATAAAAGTGTGCATCTATTAGGCTGATTTAATAAGCATGCGGAAATGTTTCTTAATGGCATAACATAGCCAATAAGCCAGCGAATGTCAAAAGTTATTTATATTCCAAATTGGCTTTCAAATCTGAAGTCATTAATAATGAAAAATTAAGAAAAAAAAAGATTGTGCAGCTGCTTTCTGCCGCCCAAAACAGTGTGCTCTTATTTAATATTGAAATAATATTTTGTGCCCCGCGAAAGTAGGCAATGAAAAAATAAGAAAGAGTGGCCATTAAATGGTGCATCTTTTGGGCTGAATTAATAGGAACGACCGGAAGTGACAATACAAGTCACGAAAAATAAAAAGAAATATTAATAATAGCAATATTAATTATAAATAATAATTAAAAATGATAATAATAGTAAATAATAATAATAAATAATAATAATAAATAATTATACAAAAATATATATTAATATAACTGCCGAATTTGAATTCGAAATAAATAGACTGTCAGTACTCGCCATATCAGTTAACCGACAAATTTGAATTTGAATTTAAATTGTCGATTGGTGACCGCCAAGTTAATCGATAAATTTAGATGACGATAAGTTCCCGTCATAGAGGTTTGACAAACTAGCTATTTTTTAGCTAGATTTCAGTCTTAGCTGTAATATAGCTAAAATGACAACTCTAATTTAAACCTCTTGCACTAAAATTAATCTGCCTTCTGCAGTTTCTGTTTGCCTGGTACTTCAGGAATAGGACAATGCTCTACAACAACAATTTTGGGCACAAAAACAACAACAAATTTAAGTGTGCGATTAGTTACAGTCAATTTCGACCAATAAAAATATATCGATAGAATAATCTTTTCAGCTATCGATAGACTCCACCCGGCCTTTGGTATTTTCAAGCTTGCTTGAAAACGGTCACACTGGATAAAAATATTAAAGTGATATGTCGGTTCATCCTTAACCTTTTATTTCTTTAATAATCGTTGTTGCTTACTTCTGGTGGAAGCCGAAACTCCGTCGTCCTCCCCGTGGTTCTGTGGCACGGAATGGGCGACACTTGCTGTGCGCCGTACGGTTTGCCATCATGTCGCTGATTGTGAAAAAGAAAAATGGCGGCTACGTCCGCTCCATTGAGATCGACGGCAACATTGCGATGGACTGGCAGAGCGGCTTTTTCCTCCATCCCAACAAGCATGTGGGCTATGCATGCAAAGAGCTGCTGGAAGACGAGACGCTGGGAGCGGGCGCTGGTCAACAAGCACCGGAACGTGACGCTCTAGCTATAGTACGCTGAGATGAAGGTGAAGAACAAACAGGTGAACCATGCCCGCAACCTCTGGGATCGCGTCGTTAACATAATGCTACGCGTCAATCAGTTCTGGGAAAAGTACACCTAAATGGAGGAGATGCTGTAGAACGTTACCGGGAAGCGGCAGGTACGTGATCATATCATAAGCTTTTGGTAGTGTGACCATATCGTGAACTTCTTGGTAGTGTGACCAGCTTATTGTCACTACTTTAATATCGAAGAGTGACTGTCATTTTTCACTACATGTTTTTGTACAGTAACCATATTATTTTTCACAACTTTTTTGCAGTCTGACTTGCTAATTTTGCACTAATTTTGCAGATGATAAGGAAGAATGTGCAGGTTTGACTATCGGCTGCTGGCAAGTAACCTACTGCAAAACTGCTACAATATGATACCGGAGCCGCCGCAGCAGAAGCTCATCACCAGGACCATTTCCACAAAGGGCTTGATGCAGCGGTTTGTAGCCTCCATGGCAAGCTGGTGACACCCAATAGTCGTCTGCCGCCTGTCTCGCCATTGGAAAACATTACCAGCTTCGGGAGCAATCAGAATGGAAATTAGCAGAAACAGCAACAACATCAGCCTCAAGCTGAACACACGCTGGGGCGCTGGCCTTCTTGGAGAACGGGAACGCGCCAACGGGCATTACCACTGTCACCCGATCACCGTCAGGCATCGAGCGGGTCTCGGAGGGCAGGCCGTTGCGTCGAGGCTATGTGCCCGTCGAGCAGAAGATCCAGCGGGAGCTGCAGGTCCTCAAGTTATACGAGACTGACCTGAAGCGCCTGCGCAGGATTAACAGACAGAACACACTGAAGGCTTCGCTGGACCAGCTGTGAGTACAGGATAAGGCTATTAAGAATCGTCCTCTCATCATCTTATATTTTTCCTCCCCAGTCAACTCAGCACTCTGAGGTGGAGCACTGCTATGGATCCCCATGGAAAACTGCGCAATGCCCAGTCCACCCAGGAGTTGGATAGAAATGGGCAAGTGTTAGATAACCTACTTAAAGAAGTTTGATTCTCATTGAATTTTCATTCTATATGAACAGCAACGAACCAGATATCGCACACAATCGCAGCCTCAATGCAGCCGCATACATAGCCAATGAAGTCAGTAATGGCAGCATTAATGGGGTGCGTCCGTCCATGTCGTTAGCCCAGCTGTGTGATCTGACACTCAAGGAGGCTCCCTCATCGTAAGGCTTCATTGCCCAGTGGGAAAGCCTAATCAAGAAAAATGCCGAGAAGAGGACGGTCATTAAGGCGGCCATTTCACTTGTAAAAAAGGTGAGACCACATCCATTATCACTAGCTTTTTGCAGTGTGACCAACTCGTGTTTCGCTACTTTTACATCGAAGTGTGACCGGTTTGGGTTTTAGCTGCTTGCCTGCCACCATGTGCTGCAGCGACAATCACTGTAGAGGTGGAGAACTATCGATAGTCGTAGCCATCGATAGTGAGCGATTATTTTTCTCAAACCATCGATAGTGTCGATAGTACTATCGGTAGTGTTATGCTTTTTAATTTTTAGATGTAAAAAAAGCTATAAAATGAAATTTGAACAAAACTTTATTATATTTTTAGCTCCTTAAAAATAAAAAATTAATTAATTTATTTATTTTTTTGATTAGGGATTGTATAAAAAGTACATCGTCGAACTGTGTATTCGAGCGGAAAAGATGTACAAAACTAATTCTTTTTTAAAAAGAGCATTAGGAGATTTTTACTTTCAGCTATACTTTAGCTTTTCACTATATTTTGGCGTTCCACTTTCAACTTTATTTTTTCTTTGTGATGTGATAAGCCGCGTGCAAAACTATCGATAGTGCAGGGCTGCCATCGATGGCGGTGCTATAGCGCAAAACCATCGATAGTGTCGATAGTGCCATCGATAGTTCTCCACCTCTAAATCACTGATGACATGCAACCATGTGCAGCTTTAACTATCGCCTGCTGGCATGGAACCACGTGCAGCTTTGACGTCAGACGTCTTAGGTTATGGTGAATGCACTTAGGAGCAGCTACAGGATCAGGATAAGCTGGATCATTTCCAGGTCCAGATCCGCATTCTGATGACTCGGGCATCTCGGCATCTTCGCAGAGCAACAACAACCTCCAGGACAAGCAGCAGCAGCGGCAGCCGCTCAAGCTGACAGTGGTCAACCCCCCCCCCCCAGAAGCAGCGTTACATTGGACATTGGCCTTCTACATGACACAGGAGCCGCCGCAGCAGAAGCTGCCATCACCAGGACCATTTCCATGCCGCAGCTGAGCAGCCTGCCCTACCAAGGGCGTGACACCCAATATTCCCCTGCCACGCGTCGAGGCTATGTGCCCGTTGAGCAGAAGATCCAGCGAGAGCTGCAGGACCTCAAGTCGCGCGAGACGGAGCTGAAGAGCCTGCGCAAGAATAACAGGCACAACACATTGAAAGCTTCGCTGGACAAGCTGTGAGTACACGTCAAGGCATTCAAGAATCCTCTTCTCATTTTACGTTTTTAGCCAGATCAGCAGAGACGACTTGGCCAATGCGGACGATGAGGGCTCTGAGGTGGAGCACTGCTATGGACCCGGAAAACTGCGCAATTTCCAGTCCACCCAGGAGTTGGATAGAAATGGGCGAGTGATCGATCGCGTGGTCCAACAGGTTGTACTGCAGGTGGAGCAGCGACCTTATATCCGATTCCGATCCGGTCAAATGCCGCTGGCTAAAGAAGTGGAATGAGAAGAGCGTCGACAACTCCGAAACGTCCAACTGGATCACGGCCAATACTAAAGAGTGTCCCAAGTGGAGTGTGACCATTGAGAAAGTCGGCGGTTGCAACCATATGGTGTGCAAGAACCAGAACTGCAAGAACGAGTTCTGTTGGGTACGATGAGGATGAAGCCAAGACAGCTCGTGATGCCCAGGAGAAGTAGCGCTCATCCTTGGCCAGGTGAGTTTTTATACTATTCTAATTTTTGTCGAAAGCTTGTAATACTGTGAAGGAGTCATTTTCGACCCTATAAATATTAAATGTATATTCTTGATCAGCATCATCAGCCGAGTCGGTCCAGCTAGGGTCAGGGTCAGTTTTAAAACTACCGAAAGAGTAAGATCTTATAATTAATTAAGGCTTTTAACTTTGAGTATACGTTTGTAGATATCCTCCATACAAATTACCGAATCACTTTAAATTAAAACTAAGTAATGGGATCCATGGCAATAAGGGAATTAATTGAAAAATAAATGCATAGCTAGCAGAGCTGAATCTACCCCAATGCATGATCCTTCCTATAATGATATGATATAACTGTCATTATTAAGACTTACCCCAGTGGAGGACACGTCATTGTTTACTTCCTTCCAGTGTAGACTTCGAATCTTGTTGATATATCGAAGATCACTTCCTGGTTATCCAGATGAATTCCATTGGCCATGTCATTCTTTTAATCACTATCACTATCAATGTAAACACTAGGTACCCCTAGGACAGACTGAGGTCGCGGCGAACAAAGTGCCTCTATTTATAGTTCCCGAGTCAAGAGAACAGAGAAAGTGAGAGAGTAAGAGATAGGCTGATCAAGAATATGTTTACTTAATAAGGGCGTTACTGCGTTCTAAACTTTTGAGTAAAATTATAATACCATGCAAGGGTATAAAAATGATAAAATAAAGTTTGGATTTTAAGATTCTTGCAGAGGAAAATATAATTTTAATCAGTGGAGTCATTTTCGGCTTTATAGGGTCGTACCTCCACTGATTAAAATTATAATACTCTCTGCAATATTATTAAACTATATATTTTTACATGCACTTTATTTATTGACATATCAAAGTTTAAAAATCTCGTAATTCAGCAAAACATAAAAGCATTAATTTTAGTTAGCTTTAGTTCATTCTTCAACTAACAGCTGGTGTTTGTTTATTAATTTGATTATAAATTATTTTCAGAACTTCTTGATTCTGGATGCAGCAGAAGGAGGATATTGAAACGGGTCTGATACGCATGCGTGAACGTTTGGAGGAGTCCGCTCAGCATTCGCAGGCGGTGCAGCGCGTGCCTGCCGAAATGAAGGTGGAGGATTTGCAGCAATGCGCCAGCAATGGGTGAGTACAGAGTTAGGTCAAGTTAAGGAACGTCACATAAATTAATTTCTATCCTTTGTATCTAGGGCACCGTCTGAAGCGAGCTTGACGAAAGCAAGCTGTACAACAACATGGAGTTCGAGTCGATAGAAAAATTCTTTTCGGTTTACCAAAAGAATGCGGTATCGGTGTTTAGAAAAGATTCGAATGAAAGATATTCCCTTACTTAATATTCTCCTCTCTTTTCACAGGCTACTGATGGATCCTATGAGGATCTGCGAGCAACTGGCGGCAAGCCAGCCAAGCAAGCAAGGTGCTCTCAGAGATCGATGGACGCCGGGCCCAGAACTGCACTATCCTGCTCAGGAAGCTGAAGATGGGCTATACGGAGATATCAAAGTAGGAGTTTCTTTGGTCACCTCCTGGTTCCAAATACTAATCTCTTCTCTTCTAGGGACATTCTCTCGATGGTCAGCAACAAGCAGCTGACACTCGACATGGTCTAGCAGCTGCTAAAGTTCCCGCCCTCGGCGGAGGAGCGCGCACTGTTGGATGAGCATAGCGAGGATATTGAGTCACTTGTCCGCGCCGATCGCTTCTTTTACGAAATTTCAAAGTTGGTTTGAAGGGCATCGAAGAGATTTGGCAGTCACTAAATTTTTTGTTCTTTTGTCCTGGCAGGATTCCCCACTACGAGCAAAGGCTGAAGAGTACTACTGGAAGCGCTTTATGCCGACATCAGCAGCTCAGGGAGCAATCAGAATGGAAGTCAGCAGCAACAACAACACCAACAGCAACACCCTTAAGCTGAACACACGCATGGCGTTGGCCTTCCTGGAGAACGACATTACCACGGCATCTCCAACGGGCATTACCACGGCATCTCCAACGGGCATTACCACGGTCACCCTATCACCGCCAGCCATCGAGCGGGACTCGGAGCACAGGCCTTTGCGCCGAGGCTGTGCCCGTCGAGCAGAAGATCCAGCAGGAGGGCCTCAAGTTGCGCGAGACGGAGCTAAAGCGCATGCGCAAGAATAACAGACACAACACATTGAAGGCTTCGCTGGACAAGCTGTGAGTGCACGTCAAGGCATTCAAAAATCCCCTTGTCATTTTACGTTTTTTCGTTTTTAGCCAGCTCAGCACAGACGACGAGGCCGCCAGCTGTGTGATCTGACGCCCAAGGAAGCCCCCTCATCGTAAGGCTTCATTTAAATGGAAAAGCCTAATCAAGAAAAATGCCAAGCCAGGACGGTTATACTGGCGGCCATATCACTTGTAAAAAAGGTAAGACGATATCCATTATCACAAGCTTTTTGCAGTGTGACCGACTTGTGTTTCGCTACTTTTACATCGAAGTGCGACCGGTTGGGCTTTTAGCTGCTTGCCAGCAACCATGTGCTGCAGCGACGATCACTGATGACATGCAACCATGTGCAGCTTTGACTATCGACTGTTGGCATGGAACCATGTGCAGCTTTGACATCGGACGTCTTAGGTTATGGTGAATGCGTTCAGGAGCAGCCAAATGATCTTAGGAGCAGCTACAGGATCAGGATAAGCTGGATCATTTCCAGGTCCAGATCCGCATTCTGATGACTCGGGCATCTCGGCCTCCCCACAGAGCAACAAGAACCTCCAGGCCAAGCAGCAGCAGCCAGGAGCAGCGTTACATTGGACCCAACTGCCTCAACATGACACCGAAGCCGCAGCAGCAGAGCTGATCACCAGGACCACCTTCACTCCGCAGCTAAGCGGCCTGCCCCAGAATCGGAATGCATTCAGGAGCAGCCACAGGATCAGGATGAGCTGGATCAAGACCAGGTCATGCTGGTCACAGTCCGCCCGCGGCAGTGTAGACCACTTCGCTCCTGCTGCCCCGTGGCTGGCCTCTAGCGTGATCAGCGCCAAGGAGGAGAGCCCTGGTGACCCGCATTCTGATGACTCGGGCATCTCGGCCTCCCCGCAGAGCAACAAGAACCTCCAGGCCAAGCAGCAGCAGCCAGGAGCAGCGTTACATTGGACCCAACTGCCTCAACATGACACCGAAGCCGCAGCAGCAGAGCTGATCACCAGGACCACCTCCACTCCGCAGCTAAGCGGCCTGCCCCAGAATCGGAATGCATTCAGGAGCAGCCACAGGATCAGGATGAGCTGGATCACGCCCTCGCTGGCCTCTTGCGTGATCAGTGTCAAGGAGGAGAGCCCTGGTGATCCGCATTCTGATGACTCGGGCATCTCGGCCTCCCCACAGAGCAACAAGAACCTCCAGGCCAAGCAGCAACAGAAGCAGCCGCCCGCCAGGAGCAGCGTTACATTAGACATTGGACTGCTCGATGACACCGAAGCCGCAGCAGCAGAGCTGATCACCAGGACGACCTCCACTCCGCAGCTAAGCGGCCTTCCGCAGAATCTGAATGCATTCAGGAACAGCCACAGAATCAGGATGAGCTGGATCAAGACCAGGTGAATGCACTCGGAAGCAACCATAGGATCAGGATGAGCTGGATCGTGACCAGGGCGAGCTGGTCACTGCCCAGCCAGCGGCAGTGCAGACCACTTCGCTCCTGCTGCCCATTGATGAGCTATCCAACACCCCGTGGCTGGCCTCTAGCGTGATCAGCGCCAAGGAGGAGAGCCCTGGTGACCCGCATTCTGATGACTCGGGCATCTCGGCCTCCCCACAGAGCAACAAGAACCTCCAGGCCAAGCAGCAACAGAAGCAGCCGCCCGCCAGGAGCAGCGTTACATTAGACATTGGACTGCTCGATGACACCGAAGCCGCAGCAGCAGAGCTGATCACCAGGACGACCTCCACTCCGCAGCTAAGCGGCCTGCCCCAGAATCGGAATGCATTCAGGAGCAGCCACAGGATCAGGATGAGCTGGATCAAGACCAGGGCGAGCTGGTCACAGCCCAACCAGCGGCAGTGCAGACCACTTCGCTCCTGCTGCCCATTGATGAGCTATCCAACACGCCCTCGCTGGCCTCTAGCGTGATCAGCGCCAAGGAGGAGAGCCCTGGTGATCCGCATTCTGATGACTCGGGCATCTCGGCCTCCCCACAGAGCAACAAGAACCTCCAGGCCAAGCAGCAACAGAAGCAGCCACCCGCCAGGAGCAGCGTTATATTGGACATTGGACTGCTCGATGACACCGGAGCCGCCGCAGCAGAAGCTCATCACCAGGACTATTCCATGCCGCAGCTGAGCGGCCTGATTAAGCGGTTTATAGCAGCCTCCCATGGCGAGCTGGTGACACCCAATATTCCCCTGCCGGACTCGAGGGGGGCAGGCCGTTGCGACGAGGCTATGTGCCCGTTGAGCAGAAGATCCTGCGCAAGATTAACACACAGAACGCACTGAAGGCTTCGCTGGACAAGCTGTGAGTACAGGACAAGGCTTTCAAGAATCCTCCACTCACCATCTTACGTTTTTTCGTTTCCAGCCAGCTCAGAACGGACGAAGAGGCCTATGCGGACGACGATGACGATGAGGACTCTGAGGTGGAGCACTGCATTGTTTCGGGCTATGGTGAATGCACTCAAAAGCAGCTACAGGATCGGGATAAGCTGGATCATGTCCGGGGCGTGCTAGTCACAGCCCGGCCGGCGACAGTGCAGAGCACTTCGCTCCTGCTGCCCATTGATGAGCTATCCAACACCCCGTGGCTGGCCTCTAGCGTCAACAGCGCCAAGGAGGAGAGCCTCGATGGCCAGCATTCAGATGACTCTGGCATCTCGGCCTCCTCGCAGAGCAACAAAAACCTCCAGGCCAAGCAGCAGCAGCAGCCAGGAATAGCGTTACATTGGACCCAACTGCCTCAACATGACACCGAAGCCGCAGCAGCAGAGCTGATCACCAGGACCACCTCCACTCCGCAGCTAAGCGGCCTGCCCCAGAATCGGAATGCATTCAGGAGCAGCCACAGGATCAGGATGAGCTGGATCACGCCCTCGCTGGCCTCTAGCGTGATCAGCGCCAAGGAGGAGAGCCCTGGTGATCCGCATTCTGATGACTCGGGCATCTCGGCCTCCCCGCAGAGCAACAAGAACCTCCAGGCCAAGCAGCAGCAGCCAGGAGCAGCGTTACATTGGACCCAACTGCCTCAACATGACACCGAAGCCGCACCAGCAGAGCTGATCACCTGGACCACCTCCACTCCGCAGCTAAGCGGCCTGCCCCAGAATCGGAATGCATTCAGGAGCAGCCACAGGATCAGGATGAGCTGGATCACGCCCTCGCTGGCCTCTAGCGTGATCAGCGCCAAGGAGGAAAGCCCTGGTGATCCGCATTCTGATGACTCGGGCATCTCGGCCTCCCCACAGAGCAACAAGAACCTCCAGGCCAAGCAGCAACAGAAGCAGCCACCCGCCAGGAGCAGCGTTATATTGGACATTGGACTGCTCGATGACACCGGAGCCGCCGCAGCAGAAGCTCATCACCAGGACTATTCCATGCCGCAGCTGAGCGGCCTGATTAAGCGGTTTATAGCAGCCTCCCATGGCGAGCTGGTGACACCCAATATTCCCCTGCCGGACTCGAGGGGGGCAGGCCGTTGCGACGAGGCTATGTGCCCGTTGAGCAGAAGATCCTGCGCAAGATTAACACACAGAACGCACTGAAGGCTTCGCTGGACAAGCTGTGAGTACAGGACAAGGCTTTCAAGAATCCTCCACTCACCATCTTACGTTTTTTCGTTTCCAGCCAGTTCAGAACGGACGAAGAGGCCTATGCGGACGACGATGACGATGAGGACTCTGAGGTGGAGCACTGCATTGTTTCGGGCTATGGTGAATGCACTCAAAAGCAGCTACAGGATCGGGATAAGCTGGATCATGTCCGGGGCGTGCTAGTCACAGCCCGGCCGGCGACAGTGCAGAGCACTTCGCTCCTGCTGCCCATTGATGAGCTATCCAACACCCCGTGGCTGGCCTCTAGCGTCAACAGCGCCAAGGAGGAGAGCCTCGATGGCCAGCATTCGGATGACTCTGGCATCTCGGCCTCCTCGCAGAGCAACAAAAACCTCCAGGCCAAGCAGCAGCAGCAGCCAGGAATAGCGTTACATTGGACCCAACTGCCTCAACATGACACCGAAGCCGCAGCAGCAGAGCTGATCACCAGGACCACCTCCACTCCGCAGCTAAGCGGCCTGCCCCAGAATCGGAATGCATTCAGGAGCAGCCACAGGATCAGGATGAGCTGGATCACGCCCTCGCTGGCCTCTAGCGTGATCAGCGCCAAGGAGGAGAGCCCTGGTGATCCGCATTCTGATGACTCGGGCATCTCGGCTCCCCGCAGAGCAACAAGAACCTCCAGGCCTAGCAGCAGCAGCCAGGAGCAGCGTTACATTGGACCCAACTGCCTCAACATGACACCGAAGCCGCAGCAGTAGAGCTGATCACAAGGACCACCTCCACTCCGCAGCTAAGCGGCCTGCCCCAGAATCGGAATGCATTCAGGAGCAGCCACAGGATCAGGATGAGCTGGATCAAGACCAGGTGAATGCACTCGGAAGCAGCCACAGGATCAGGATGAGCTGGATCAAGACCAGGGCGAGCTGGTCACAGCAGCCAGCGGCAGTGCAGACCACTTCGCTCCTGCTGCCCATTGATGAGCTATCCAACACCCCGTGGCTGGCCTCTAGCGTGATCAGCGCCAAGGAGGAGAGCCCTGGTGACCCGCATTCTGATGACTCGGGCATCTCGGCCTCCCCACAGAGCAACAAGAACCTCCAGGCCAAGCAGCAGCAGCAGCCAGGAATAGCGTTATATTGGACCCAACTGCCTCAACATGACACCGAAGCCGCAGCAGCAGAGCTGATCACCAGGACCACCTCCACTCCGCAGCTAAGCGGCCTGCCCCAGAATCGGAATGCATTCAGGAGCAGCCACAGGATCAGGATGAGCTGGATCACGCCCTCGCTGGCCTCTAGCGTGATCAGCGCCAAGGAGGAAAGCCCTGGTGATCCGCATTCTGATGACTCGGGCATCTCGGCCTCCCCACAGAGCAACAAGAACCTCCAGGCCAAGCAGCAACAGAAGCAGCCACCCGCCAGGAGCAGCGTTATATTGGACATTGGACTGCTCGATGACACCGGAGCCGCCGCAGCAGAAGCTCATCACCAGGACTATTCCATGCCGCAGCTGAGCGGCCTGATTAAGCGGTTTATAGCAGCCTCCCATGGCGAGCTGGTGACACCCAATATTCCCCTGCCGGACTCGAGGGGGGCAGGCCGTTGCGACGAGGCTATGTGCCCGTTGAGCAGAAGATCCTGCGCAAGATTAACACACAGAACGCACTGAAGGCTTCGCTGGACAAGCTGTGAGTACAGGACAAGGCTTTCAAGAATCCTCCACTCACCATCTTACGTTTTTTCGTTTCCAGCCAGCTCAGAACGGACGAAGAGGCCTATGCGGACGACGATGACGATGAGGACTCTGAGGTGGAGCACTGCATTGTTTCGGGCTATGGTGAATGCACTCAAAAGCAGCTACAGGATCGGGATAAGCTGGATCATGTCCGGGGCGTGCTAGTCACAGCCCGGCCGGCGACAGTGCAGAGCACTTCGCTCCTGCTGCCCATTGATGAGCTATCCAACACCCCGTGGCTGGCCTCTAGCGTCAACAGCGCCAAGGAGGAGAGCCTCGATGGCCAGCATTCGGATGACTCTGGCATCTCGGCCTCCTCGCAGAGCAACAAAAACCTCCAGGCCAAGCAGCAGCAGCAGCCAGGAATAGCGTTACATTGGACCCAACTGCCTCAACATGACACCGAAGCCGCAGCAGCAGAGCTGATCACCAGGACCACCTCCACTCCGCAGCTAAGCGGCCTGCCCCAGAATCGGAATGCATTCAGGAGCAGCCACAGGATCAGGATGAGCTGGATCACGCCCTCGCTGGCCTCTAGCGTGATCAGCGCCAAGGAGGAGAGCCCTGGTGATCCGCATTCTGATGACTCGGGCATCTCGGCTCCCCGCAGAGCAACAAGAACCTCCAGGCCTAGCAGCAGCAGCCAGGAGCAGCGTTACATTGGACCCAACTGCCTCAACATGACACCGAAGCCGCAGCAGTAGAGCTGATCACAAGGACCACCTCCACTCCGCAGCTAAGCGGCCTGCCCCAGAATCGGAATGCATTCAGGAGCAGCCACAGGATCAGGATGAGCTGGATCACGCCCTCGCTGGCCTCTAGCGTGATCAGCGCCAAGGAGGAGAGCCCTGGTGATCCGCATTCTGATGACTCGGGCATCTCGGCTCCCCGCAGAGCAACAAGAACCTCCAGGCCTAGCAGCAGCAGCCAGGAGCAGCGTTACATTGGACCCAACTGCCTCAACATGACACCGAAGCCGCAGCAGTAGAGCTGATCACAAGGACCACCTCCACTCCGCAGCTAAGCGGCCTGCCCCAGAATCGGAATGCATTCAGGAGCAGCCACAGGATCAGGATGAGCTGGATCACGCCCTCGCTGGCCTCTAGCGTGATCAGCGCCAAGGAGGAGAGCCCTGGTGATCCGCATTCTGATGACTCGGGCATCTCGGCCTCCCCGCAGAGCAACAAGAACCTCCAGGCCAAGCAGCAGCAGCCAGGAGCAGCGTTACATTGGACCCAACTGCCTCAACATGACACCGAAGCCGCACCAGCAGAGCTGATCACCTGGACCACCTCCACTCCGCAGCTAAGCGGCCTGCCCCAGAATCGGAATGCATTCAGGAGCAGCCACAGAATCAGGATGAGCTGGATCAAGACCAGGTGAATGCACTCGGAAGCAGCCACAGGATCAGGATGAGCTGGATCAAGACCAGGGCGAGCTGGTCACAGCAGCCAGCGGCAGTGCAGACCACTTCGCTCCTGCTGCCCATTGATGAGCTATCCAACACCCCGTGGCTGGCCTCTAGCGTGATCAGCGCCAAGGAGGAGAGCCCTGGTGACCCGCATTCTGATGACTCGGGCATCTCGGCCTCCCCACAGAGCAACAAGAACCTCCAGGCCAAGCAGCAGCAGCAGCCAGGAATAGCGTTATATTGGACCCAACTGCCTCAACATGACACCGAAGCCGCAGCAGCAGAGCTGATCACCAGGACCACCTCCACTCCGCAGCTAAGCGGCCTGCCCCAGAATCGGAATGCATTCAGGAGCAGCCACAGGATCAGGATGAGCTGGATCACGCCCTCGCTGGCCTCTAGCGTGATCAGCGCCAAGGAGGAAAGCCCTGGTGATCCGCATTCTGATGACTCGGGCATCTCGGCCTCCCCACAGAGCAACAAGAACCTCCAGGCCAAGCAGCAACAGAAGCAGCCACCCGCCAGGAGCAGCGTTATATTGGACATTGGACTGCTCGATGACACCGGAGCCGCCGCAGCAGAAGCTCATCACCAGGACTATTCCATGCCGCAGCTGAGCGGCCTGATTAAGCGGTTTATAGCAGCCTCCCATGGCGAGCTGGTGACACCCAATATTCCCCTGCCGGACTCGAGGGGGGCAGGCCGTTGCGACGAGGCTATGTGCCCGTTGAGCACAGAACGCACTGAAGGCTTCGCTGGACAAGCTGTGAGTACAGGACAAGGCTTTCAAGAATCCTCCACTCACCATCTTACGTTTTTTCGTTTCCAGCCAGCTCAGAACGGACGAAGAGGCCTATGCGGACGACGATGACGATGAGGACTCTGAGGTGGAGCACTGCATTGTTTCGGGCTATGGTGAATGCACTCAAAAGCAGCTACAGGATCGGGATAAGCTGGATCATGTCCGGGGCGTGCTAGTCACAGCCCGGCCGGCGACAGTGCAGAGCACTTCGCTCCTGCTGCCCATTGATGAGCTATCCAACACCCCGTGGCTGGCCTCTAGCGTGATCAGCGCCAAGGAGAGCCCTGGTGACCCACATTCTGATGACTCGGGCATCTCGGCCTCCCCGCAGAGCAACAAGAACCTCCAGGCCAAGCAGCAACAGAAGCAGCCGCCCGCCAGGAGCAGCGTTACATTAGACATTGGACTGCTCGATGACCACGGAGCCGCCGCAGCAGAAGCTCATCACCAGGACTATTCCATGCCGCAGATGAGCGGGAGGCCATAAACCGCTGCATCACATCCTTGGTAGAGGCACCACCGAATGCAAACTGACGGTTCTGGGGCAGGCCGCTTAGCTGCCGTGATAAGCTTCTGCTGCGGCGGCTCCGGTGTCATGTTGAGGCAGTTGGGTCCAATGTAACGCTGCTCCTGGCGGGTGCTCACGGTCAGCTTGAGAGGCTGTTGCTGATGCTGCTTGGCCTGGAGGTTCTAGTTGCTCTGCGGGGAGGCCGAGATGCCCGAGTCATCAGAATGCGGGTCACCAGGGCTCTCCTCCTTGGCGCTGATCACGCTAGAGGCCAGCCACGGGGTGTTGGATAGCTCATCAATGGGCAGCAGGAGCGAAGTGCTCTGCACTGCCTCTGGCTGGGCTGTGACCAGCTCGCCCTAGTCACGATCCAGCTCATCCTGATCCTGTGGCTGCTCCTGAATGCATTCAGATTCTGGGGCAGGCCGCTTAGCTGCGGAGTGGAGGTGGTCCTGGTGATCAGCTCTGCTGCTGCGGCTTCGGTGTCATGTTGAGGCAGTTGGGTCCAATGTAACGCTGCTCCTGGCTGCTGCTGCTTGGCCTGGAGGTTCTTGTTGCTCTGTGGGGAGGCCGAGATGCCCGAGTCATCAGAATGCGGGTCACCAGGGCTCTCCTCCTTGGCGCTGATCACGCTAGAGGCCAGCCACGGGGTGTTGGATAGCTCATCAATGGGCAGCAGGAGCGAAGTGCTCTGCACTGTCGCCGGCCGGGCTGTGACTAGCACGCCCCGGACATGATCCAGCTTATCCCGATCCTGTAGCTGCTTTTGAGTGCATTCACCATAGCCCGAAACAAAGCAGTGCTCCACCTCAGAGTCCTCATCGTCATCGTCGTCCGCATAGGCCTCTTCGTCCGTTCTGAGCTGGCTGGAAACGAAAAAACGTAAGATGGTGAGTGGAGGATTCTTGAAAGCCTTGTCCTGTACTCACAGCTTGTCCAGCGAAGCCTTCAGTGCGTTCTGTGTGTTAATCTTGCGCAGGATCTTCTGCTCAACGGGCACATAGCCTCGTCGCAACGGCCTGCCCCCCTCGAGTCCGGCAGGGGAATATTGGGTGTCACCAGCTCGCCATGGGAGGCTGCTATAAACCGCTTAATCAGGCCGCTCAGCTGCGGCATGGAATAGTCCTGGTGATGAGCTTCTGCTGCGGCGGCTCCGGTGTCATCGAGCAGTCCAATGTCCAATATAACGCTGCTCCTGGCGGGTGGCTGCTTCTGTTGCTGCTTGGCCTGGAGGTTCTTGTTGCTCTGTGGGGAGGCCGAGATGCCCGAGTCATCAGAATGCGGATCACCAGGGCTTTCCTCCTTGGCGCTGATCACGCTAGAGGCCAGCCACGGGGTGTTGGATAGCTCATCAATGGGCAGCAGGAGCGAAGTGGTCTGCACTGCCGCTGGCTGCTGTGACCACCTCGCCCTGGTCTTGATCCAGCTCATCCTGATCCTGTGGCTGCTCCTGAATGCATTCAGATTCTGGGGCAGGCCGCTTAGCTGCGGAGTGGAGGTCGTCCTGGTGATCAGCTCTGCTGCTGCGGCTCCGGTGTCATCGAGCAGTCCAATGTCCAATATAACGCTGCTCCTGGCGGGTGGCTGCTTCTGTTGCTGCTTGGCCTGGAGGTTCTTGTTGCTCTGTGGGGAGGCCGAGATGCCCGAGTCATCAGAATGCGGATCACCAGGGCTCTCCTCCTTGGCGCTGATCACGCTAGAGGCCAGCGAGGGCGTGATCCAGCTCATCCTGATCCTGTGGCTGCTCCTGAATGCATTCCGATTCTGGGGCAGGCCGCTTAGCTGCGGAGTGGAGGTGGTCCTTGTGATCAGCTCTACTGCTGCGGCTTCGGTGTCATGTTGAGGCAGTTGGGTCCAATGTAACGCTGCTCCTGGCTGCTGCTGCTAGGCCTGGAGGTTCTTGTTGCTCTGCGGGGAGGCCGAGATGCCCGAGTCATCAGAATGCGGATCACCAGGGATCTCCTCCTTGGCGCTGATCACGCTAGAGGCTAGCGAGGGCGTGATCCAGCTCATCCTGATCCTGTGGCTGCTCCTGAATGCATTCAGATTCTGGGGCAGGCCGCTTAGCTGCGGAGTGGAGGTGGTCCAGGTGATCAGCTCTGCTGCTGCGGCTTCGGTGTCATGTTGAGGCAGTTGGGTCCAATGTAACGCTGCTCCTGGCTGCTGCTGCTTGGCCTGGAGGTTCTTGTTGCTCTGTGGGGAGGCCGAGATGCCCGAGTCATCAGAATGCGGGTCACCAGGGCTCTCCTCCTTGGCGCTAATCACGCTAGAGGCCAGCCACGGGGTGTTGGATAGCTCATCAATGGGCAGCAGGAGCGAAGTGGTCTGCACTGCCGCTGGCTGGGCAGTGACCAGCTCGCCCTGGTCACGATCCAGCTCATCCTGATCCTATGGCTGCTTCCGAGTGCATTCACCTGGTCTTGATCCAGCTCATCCTGATTCTGTGGCTGCTCCTGAATGCATTCAGATTCTGGGGCAGGCCGCTTAGCTGCGGAGTGGAGGTGGTCCAGGTGATCAGCTCTGCTGCTGCGGCTTCGGTGTCATGTTGAGGCAGTTGGGTCCAATGTAACGCTGCTCCTGGCTGCTGCTGCTTGGCCTGGAGGTTCTTGTTGCTCTGTGGGGAGGCCGAGATGCCCGAGTCATCAGAATGCGGGTCACCAGGGCTCTCCTCCTTGGCGCTAATCACGCTAGAGGCCAGCCACGGGGTGTTGGATAGCTCATCAATGGGCAGCAGGAGCGAAGTGGTCTGCACTGCCGCTGGCTGGGCAGTGACCAGCTCGCCCTGGTCACGATCCAGCTCATCCTGATCCTATGGCTGCTTCCGAGTGCATTCACCTGGTCTTGATCCAGCTCATCCTGATTCTGTGGCTGCTCCTGAATGCATTCAGATTCTGCGAAAGGCCGCTTAGCTGCGGAGTGGAGGTGGTCCAGGTGATCAGCTCTGCTGCTGCGGCTTCGGTGTCATGTTGAGGCAGTTGGGTCCAATGTAACGCTGCTCCTGGCTGCTGCTGCTTGGCCTGGAGGTTCTTGTTGCTCTGCGGGGAGGCCGAGATGCCCGAGTCATCAGAATGCGGGTCCCCAAGGCTCTCCTCTTTAGCGCTGTTGACGGTAGAGACCATCAAGGGTGTGTTGGACAGCCCATCAATGGGCAGCAGGAGCGAAGTGGTCTGCACTGCCGCTGGCTGCTGTGACCAGCTCGCCCTGGTCTTGATCCAGCTCATCCTGATCCTGTGGCTGTCCTGAAGGCATTCCGATTCTGGGGCAGGCCGCTTAGCTGCGGAGTGGAGGTGGTCCAGGTGATCAGCTCTGCTGCTGCGGCTTCGGTGTCATGTTGAGGCAGTTGGGTCCAATGTAACGCTGTTCCTGGCTGCTGCTGCTTGGCCTGGAGGTTCTTGTTGCTCTGTGGGGAGGCCGAGATGCCCGAGTCATCAGAATGCGGGTCACCAGGGCTCTCCTCCTTGGCGCTGATCACGCTAGAGGCCAGCCACGGGGTTTTGGATAGCTCATTAATGGGCAGCAGGTGCGAAGTGGTCTGCACTGCCGCTGGCTGGGCTGTGACCAGCTCGCCCTGGTCACGATCCAGCTCATCCTGATCCTGTGGCTGCTCCTGAATGCATTCAGATTCTCAGACAGGCCGCTTAGCTGCGGAGTGGAGGTGGTCCAGGTGATCCGCTCTGCTGCTGCGGCTTCGGTGTCATGTTGAGGCAGTTGGGTCCAATGTAACGCTGCTCCTGGCGGGTGACCACGGTCAGCTTCAGCGGCTGCTGCTGCTGCTTGGCCTGGAGGTTCTTGTTGCTCTGCGGGGAGGCCGAGATGCCCGAGTCATCAGAATGTGGGTCACCAGGGCTCTCCTCCTTGGCGCTGATCACGCTAGAGGCCAGCCACGGGGTGTTGGATAGCTCATCAATGGGCAGCAGGAGCGAAGTGCTCTGCACTGTCGCCGGCCGGGCTGTGACTAGCACGCCCCGGACATGATCCAGCTTATCCCGATCCTGTAGCTGCTTTTGAGTGCATTCACCATAGCCCGAAACAAAGCAGTGCTCCACCTCAGAGTCCTCATCGTCATCGTCGTCCGCATAGGCCTCCTCGTCCGTGCTGAGCTGGCTGGAAACGAAAAAACGTAAGATGGTGAGTGGAGGATTCTTGAAAGCCTTGTCCTGTACTCACAGCTTGTCCAGCGAAGCCTTCAGTGCGTTCTGTGTGTTAATCTTGCGCAGGATCTTCTGCTCAACGGGCACATAGCCTCGTCGCAACGGCCTGCCCCCCTCGAGTCCGGCAGGGGGATATTGGGTGTCACCAGCTTGCCATGGGAGGCTGCTATAAACCGCTTAATCAGGCCGCTCATCTGCGGCATGGAATAGTCCTGGTGATGAGCTTCTGCTGCGGCGGCTCCGTGGTCATCGAGCAGTCCAATGTCTAATGTAACGCTGCTCCTGGCGGGTGGGTGCTTCTGTTGCTGCTTGGCCTGGAGGTTCTTGTTGCTCTGCGGGGAGGCCGAGATGCCCGAGTCATCAGAATGTGGGTCACCAGGGCTCTCCTCCTTGGCGCTGATCACGCTAGAGGCCAGCCACGGGGTGTTGGATAGCTCATCAATGGGCAGCAGGAGCGAAGTGCTCTGCACTGTCGCCGGCCGGGCTGTGACTAGCACGCCCCGGACATGATCCAGCTTATCCCGATCCTGTAGCTGCTTTTGAGTGCATTCACCATAGCCCGAAACAAAGCAGTGCTCCACCTCAGAGTCCTCATCGTCATCGTCGTCCGCATAGGCCTCCTCGTCCGTGCTGAGCTGGCTGGAAACGAAAAAACGTAAGATGATGAGTGGAGGATTCTTGAAAGCCTTGTCCTGTACTCGCAGCTTGTCCAGCGAAGACTTCAGTGTGTTCTGCGTGTTAATCTTGCGCAGGATCTTCTGCTTAAAGGGCACATAGCCTCGTCGCAACGGCCTGCCCCCCTCGAGTCCGGCAGGGGGATATTGGGTGTCACCAGCTTGCCATGGGAGGCTGCTATAAACCGCTTAATCAGGCCGCTCATCTGCGGCATGGAATAGTCCTGGTGATGAGCTTCTGCTGCGGCGGCTCCGTGGTCATCGAGCAGTCCAATGTCTAATGTAACGCTGCTCCTGGCGGGTGGGTGCTTCTGTTGCTGCTTGGCCTGGAGGTTCTTGTTGCTCTGCGGGGAGGCCGAGATGCCCGAGTCATCAGAATGTGGGTCACCAGGGCTCTCCTCCTTGGCGCTGATCACGCTAGAGGCCAGCCACGGGGTGTTGGATAGCTCATCAATGGGCAGCAGGAGCGAAGTGCTCTGCACTGTCGCCGGCCGGGCTGTGACTAGCACGCCCCGGACTTGATCCAGCTCATCCTGATCCTGTGGCTGCTCCTGAATGCATTCAGATTCTGGGGCAGGCCGCTTAGCTGTGGAGTGGAGGTGGTCCAGGTGATCAGCTCTGCTGCTGCGGCTTCGGTGTCATGTTGAGGCAGTTGGGTCCAATGTAACGCTGCAGGAGCGAAGTGGTCTGCACAGCCGCTGGCTGGGCTGTGACCAGCTCGCCCTGGTCACGATCCAGCTCATCCTGATCCTGTGGCTGCTCCTGAATGCATTCAGATTCTGGGGCAGGCCGCATAGCTGCGGAGTGGAGGTGGTCCAGGTGATCAGCTCTGCTGCTGCGGCTTCGGTGTCATGTTGAGGCAGTTGGGTCCAATGTAACGCTGTTCCTGGCTGCTGCTGCTTGGCCTGGAGGTTCTTGTTGCTCTGTGGGGAGGCCGAGATGCCCGAGTCATCAGAATGCGGGTCACCAGGGCTCTCCTCCTTGGCGCTGATCACGCTAGAGGCCAGCCACGGGGTGTTGGATAGCTCATCAATGGGCAGCAGGTGCGAAGTGGTCTGCACTGCCGCTGGCTGGGCTGTGACCAGCTCGCCCTGGTCACGATCCAGCTCATCCTGATCCGGTGGCTGCTCCTGAATGCATTCAGATTCTCAGACAGGCCGCTTAGCTGCGGAGTGGAGGTGGTCCAGGTGATCCGCTCTGCTGCTGCGGCTTCGGTGTCATGTTGAGGCAGTTGGGTCCAATGTAACGCTGCTCCTGGCGGGTGACCACGGTCAGCTTTAGCGGCTGCTGCTGCTGCTTGGCCTGGAGGTTTTTGTTGCTCTGCGGGGAGGCCGAGATGCCCGAGTCATTAGAATGCGGATCTGGACCTTGACATGATTCAGCTTATCCTGATCCTGTAGCTCCTCCTGGGTGGATTCACCATAACCTAAAACGTACGATGTCAAAGCTGCACGTGGTTCCATGCCAGTAGTCGATAGTCAAAGCTGCACATGGTTTCATGTCATCAGTGATCGTCGCTGCAGCACATGGTGGCAGGCAAGCAGCTAAAAGCCAAACCGGTCACACTTCGATGTAAAAGTAGCGAAACACGAGTTGGTCACACTGCAAAAAGCTTGTGATAATGGATATGGTCTCACCTTTTTTACAAGTGAAATGGCCGCCTTAATGACCGTCCTCTTCTCGGGATTTTTCTTGATTAGGCTTTCCCACTGGGCAATGAAGCCTTACGATGAGGGCGCTTCCTTGGGCGTCAGATCACACAGCGGGGCAGGCGACATGGGCGGACGCATCCCATTAATGCTGCCATTGCTGGCGGCTGCATTCAGGCTGCAATTGCCAGCGGGCTTGTGTACGTTCTCCGGCTCCTTGCTGTTGATAAAAGAATGAAAATTCAATAAGAATTAAACTTCTTTAAGTAGGTTATCTAACACTTGCACATTTCTTTCAAACTCCTTGGCGGACTGGACATTGCGCAGTTTTCCGGATCCATAGCAGTGCTCCACCTCAGAGTGGAGCCTCATCGTCATTGTCGTCTGCATCGGCCTCGTCGTCTGTGCTGAGCTGGCTAAAAACGAAAAAACGTAAAATGGCAAGGGGATTTTTGAATGCCTTGACGTGCACTCACAGCTTGTCCAGCGAAGCCTTCAATGTGTTGTGTCTGTTATTCTTGCGCATGCGCTTTAGCTCCGTCTCGCGCAACTTGAGGCCCTCCTGCTGGATCTTCTGCTCGACGGGCACAGCCTCGGCGCAAAGGCCTGTGCTCCGAGTCCCGCTCGATGGCTGGCGGTGATAGGGTGACCGTGGTAATGCCCGTTGGAGATGCCGTGGTAATGCCCGTTGGAGATGCCGTGGTAATGCCCGTTGGAGATGCCGTGGTAATGTCGTTCTCCAGGAAGGCCAACGCCATGCGTGTGTTCAGCTTAAGGGTGTTGCTGTTGGTGTTGTTGTTGCTGCTGACTTCCATTCTGATTGCTCCCTGAGCTGCTGATGTCGGCATAAAGCGCTTCCAGTAGTACTCTTCAGCCTTTGCTCGTAGTGGGGAATCCTGCCAGGACAAAAGAACAAAAAATTTAGTGACTGCCAAATCTCTTCGATGCCCTTCAAACCAACTTTGAAATTTCGTAAAAGAAGCGATCGGCGCGGACAAGTGACTCAATATCCTCGCTATGCTCATCCAACAGTGCGCGCTCCTCCGCCGAGGGCGGGAACTTTAGCAGCTGCTAGACCATGTCGAGTGTCAGCTGCTTGTTGCTGACCATCGAGAGAATGTCCCTAGAAGAGAAGAGATTAGTATTTGGAACCAGGAGGTGACCAAAGAAACTCCTACTTTGATATCTCCGTATAGCCCATCTTCAGCTTCCTGAGCAGGATAGTGCAGTTCTGGGCCCGGCGTCCATCGATCTCTGAGAGCACCTTGCTTGCTTGGCTGGCTTGCCGCCAGTTGCTCGCAGATCCTCATAGGATCCATCAGTAGCCTGTGAAAAGAGAGGAGAATATTAAGTAAGGGAATATCTTTCATTCGAATCTTTTCTAAACACCGATACCGCATTCTTTTGGTAAACCGAAAAGAATTTTTCTATCGACTCGAACTCCATGTTGTTGTACAGCTTGCTTTCGTCAAGCTCGCTTCAGACGGTGCCCTAGATACAAAGGATAGAAATTAATTTATGTGACGTTCCTTAACTTTACCTAACTCTGTACTCACCCATTGCTGGCGCATTGCTGCAAATCCTCCACCTTCATTTCGGCAGGCACGCGCTGCACCGCCTGCGAATGCTGAGCGGACTCCTCCAAACGTTCACGCATGCGTATCAGACCCGTTTCAATATCCTCCTTCTGCTGCATGCAGAATCAAGAAGTTCTGAAAATAATTTATAATCAAATTAATAAACAAACACCAGCTGTTAGTTGAAGAATGAACTAAAGCTAACTAAAATTAATGCTTTTATGTTTTGCTGAATTACGAGATTTTTAAACTTTGATATGTCAATAAATAAAGTGCATGTAAAAATATATAGTTTAATAATATTGCAGAGAGTATTATAATTTTAATCAGTGGAGGTACGACCCTATAAAGCCGAAAATGACTCCACTGATTAAAATTATATTTTCCTCTGCAAGAATCTTAAAATCCAAACTTTATTTTATCATTTTTATACCCTTGCATGGTATTATAATTTTACTAAAAGTTTAGAACGCAGTAACGCCCTTATTAAGTAAACATATTCTTGATCAGCATCAACAGCTCTTTCCCTTTCTCCCTCTCTCTTACTCTCTCTGCCTCTTTTTATCTGGTAGGTCCAACTCCCAATGTGCATCTTCAGAGCTAACTCGTTCTCTGTATGTTTCTCTGCCTATCTCTTACTCTCTCACTTTCTCTGTTCTCTGTTCTCTTGACTCGGGAACTATAAATAGAGGCACTTTGTTCGCCGCGACCTCAGTCTGTCCTAGGGGTACCTAGTGTTTACATCGATAGTGATAGTGATTAAAAGAATGACATGGCCAATCGAATTCATCTGGATAACCAGGAAGTGATCTTCGATATTATGACGCCTTGAAGTCAACAAGATTCGAAGTCTACACTGGAAGGAACTAGACAATGACGTGTCCTCCACTGGGGTAAGTCTAAATAATGACAGTTATATCATATATATATAAAGATGCTATAGGAGGGATCATGCATTGGTCTAGATTCAGCTCTGCTAGCTATGCATTTATTTTTCAATTAATTCCCTTATTGCCATGGATCCCATTACTTAGTTTTAATTTAAAGTGATTCGATAATTTGTATGGAGGATATTTACAAACGTATACTCAAAGTTAAAAGCCTTAATTAATTATAAGATCTTACTCTTTCGGTAGTTTTAAAACTGACCCTGACCCTAGCTGGACCGACTCGGCTGATGATGCTGATCAAGAATATACATTTAATATTTATAGGGTCGAAAATGACTCCTTCACAGTATTACAAGCTTTCGACAAAAATTAGAATAGTATAAAAACTCACCTGGCCAAGGATGAGCGCTACTTCTCCTGGGCATCACGAGCTGTCTTGGCTTCATCCTCATCGTACCCAACAGAACTCGTTCTTGCAGTTCTGGTTCTTGCACACCATATGGTTGCAACCGCCGACTTTCTCAATGGTCACACTCCACTTGGGACACTCTTTAGTATTGGCCGTGATCCAGTTGGACGTTTCGGAGTTGTCGACGCTCTTCTCATTCCACTTCTTTAGCCAGCGGCATTTGACCGGATCGGAATCGGATATAAGGTCGCTGCTCCACCGGCAGTACAACCTGCTGGACCACGAGATCGCCCATTTCTATCCAACTCCTGGGTGGACTGGACATTGTGCAGTTTTCCGGGTCCATAGCAGTGCTCCACCTCAGAGTCCTCATCGTCCGCATTGGCCTCGTCGTCTCTGCTGAACTGGCTAAAAACGAAAAAACGTAAAATGGCAAGAGGATTCTTGAATGCCTTGACGTGTACTCACAGCTTGTCCAGCGAAGCTTTCAATGTGTTGTGCCTGTTATTCTTGGGCAGGCGCTTCAGCTCCGTCTCGCGCAACTTGAGGCCCTGAGCTCCTGCTGGATCTTCTGCTCAACGGGCACATAGCCTCGACGCAACGGCCGGCCCCCCCGAGTCTGGCAGGGGAATATTGGGTGTCACGCCCTTGGTAGGGCAGGCGGCTCAGCTGCGGCATGGAAATGGTCCTGGTGATGAGCAGCTTCTGCTGCGGCGGCTCCGGTGTCATGTAGAAGGCCAATGTCCAATATAACGCTGCTTCTGGGGGGGGGGGTGACCACTGTCAGCTTGAGCGGCTGCTGCTTATCCTTGAGGTTGTTGTTGCTCTGCGAAGATGCCGAGATGCCCGAGTCATCTGAATGCGAATCTGGATCTGGAAATGATCCAGCTTATCCTGATCCTGTAGCTGCTCCTAAGTGCATTCACCATAACCTAAGACGTCCGATGTCAAAGCTGCACGTCGTTCCATGCCAGCAGGCGATAGTTAAAGCTGCACATGGTTGCATGTCATCAGTGATTGTCGCTGCAGCACATGGTGGCAGGCAAGCAGCTAAAACCCAAACCGGTCACACTTCGATGTCAAAGTAGCGAAACACGAGTTGGTCACACTGCAAAAAGCTTGTTATAATGGATATGGTCTCACCTTTTTTACAAGTGAAATGGCCGCCTTAATGACCGTCCTCTTCTCGGGATTTTTCTTGATTAGGCTTTCCCACTGGGCAATGAAGCCTTACGATGAGGGCGCTTCCTTGGGCGTCAGATCACACAGCTGGGCTAGCGACATGGCCGGACGCATCCCATTAATGCTGCCATTTGCTGACTCCATTAGCTATGTAGGCGGCTGCATTCAGGCTGCGATTGTGTACGACCTCTGGTTTGTTGCTGTTCATATAGAATGAAAATTCAATGAGAATCAAACTTCTTTAAGTAGGTTATCTAACACTTGCCCATTTCTATCCAACTCCTGGGTGGATTGGGCATTGCGCAGTTTTCCGGATCCATAGCAGTGCTCCACCTCAGAGTGCTGAGTTGACTGGGGAGGAAAAATATAAGATGATGAGAGGACGATTCTTAATAGCCTTATCCTGTACTCACAGCTGGTCCAGCGAAGCCTTCAGTGTGTTCTGCCTGTTAATCCTGCGCAGGCGCTTCAGGTCAGTCTCGTATAACTTGAGGACCTACAGCTCCCGCAGGATCTTCTGCTCGACAGGCACATAGCCTCGACGCAACGGCCTGCCCTCCGAGTCCCGCTCGATGCCTGCCGGTGATCGGGTCACAGTGGTAATGCCCGTTGGCGAGTTCCCGTTCTCCAAGAAGGCCAGCGCCCCAGCGTGTGTTCAGCTTGAGGCTGATGTTGTTGCTGTTTCTGCTAATTTCCATTCTGATTGCTCCCGGAGCTGGTAATGTTTTCCAATGGCGAGACAGGCAGCAGGAGACTATTGGGTGTCACCAGCTTGCCATGGAGGCTACAAACCGCTGCATCAAGCCCTTTGTGGAAATGGTCCTGGTGATGAGCTTCTGCTGCGGCGGCTCCGGTGTTATATTGTAGCAGTTTTGCAGTTGGTTACTTGCCAGCAGCCGATAGTCAAACCTGCACATTCTTCCTTATCATCTGCAAAATTAGTGCAAAATTACCAAGTCAGACTGCAAAAAAGTTGTGAAAAATAATATGGTTACTGTACAAAAACATGTAGTGAAAACTGACAGTCACTCTTCGATATTAGAGCAGTGACAATAAGCTGGTCACACTACCAAGAAGTTCACGATATGGTCACACTACCAAAAGCTTATGATATGATCACGTACCTGCCGCTCCCCGGTAACTTCTACAGCATCTCCTCCATTTAGGTGTACTTGTACCAGAACTGGTTGACGCGCGGCATTATGTTAACGGCGCGATCGCACCGGTTGCGGGCATGGTTCACCTGTTTGTTCTTCATTTCAGCGTACTTTAGCTAGAGCGTCACGTTCCGGTGCTCGTTATCCAGCGCCCGCTCCCAAATGGAGCGCGCCCGCTGGAACTCCTGCTGCCGCTCTTCCCACTGCGCATATTTGATCCAGTGGCTGACGACCTTGCGGTTCTTGCGCAGATTGTCCTTAAATGTCTTTTGCTTGCGCTGCTGGTAATCTGTCGACGCAAACGTCCTAACGGTGGAGCATTGTATAGGTACTCAAAGCGAGTTACAAGCTTGTCCAAGGCAATCCTTGAACTGGAGGGGAATAGCTGATGAGTACGGCTCTGCGGGCGCTCAAATAGTTTTGGACTTACGTTGCGCAAATTAGAATCCATTATTCGCTACTAGTTTCTTACGTTTTAATATATAAAATAAACTAACATTTATTTTCACGATCCCGTTCCTGCCAGAAGAACAATTGATTTTCATATATCGATACACACCGATAACGATAGCACAAATTCAAAATACCTTCCTGCGAAACCGAGCCAAAACGATCTGGTCACACTACAAAAATTGCATTTTTTGGAATTGCATACTTTTGGGAGTGTGGTGTAGCATACCTTTAGGCCGTACAATTAATTTGTAGAAATTTAAATTTGCTTGCTGCGGCCTTCTGTTCGCCTGATACTTCAGGTCGAGAATTCGATGGATTTGTACTGAAATTGAGCAAATCGAAGGCCTGTTTTTGCCTAAAACAATAACAACTCCTTAACAACAATTCAAAATTTACAAGAACAAAAGACAATAAATATATTAATTTAAGTTCAGATACATTTTAGTAGGCAAAATTAAAAAAAATTTAATTTAGCATTGAACTGAATCGAAGCCTACCTTATAATCCACCCGAACCATAAAATTCTTTTGTAATAATTCACTGAAAAAGAATCGAATGAAATGTAAAAACCAAGTTCTTTTGCTTTTGTGTATAAATGTAGTTTATTTTTGTTTTGCTGCATTTCTCTTTTGTTTGTATTCGGTTGCGTGTTAAATATTAATAATGAAATTGCATTAAGTAGTATACGATTAGTGTTTGGTTCTAGAAGTTAGTTAGAGGCGCAGTAGCAGAGTTATATGGAGATTTCTTAATGAATTTTTTTTTTCCGTGTACCAAGTAGCTTAGAAAGGTATTTATTAGTTTTTTTTTCCCGGCCGTGTACTGTGTTGGTGTGTGTGGCTTGTGTGTTGTGTGTCTTGCTTTTGTTTTGTTGTCTTGCAAAAATATTGCGCCTGCGCTTCCGAATGGCAATCAGAAGTTTTATATTTATTTATTTATGTATATATTTATATAAATATTATTAACTTGCGTTTGTTACCTGCACTTTGAATATTTAAAATATCTTTTGTTAGTCGCTTTGTTTTTACTTTTAGATTAATTATAACATATGTATACATATTAATTTAAATATGTTCTTTGTTTTTTGCTTTATCTTTTGTCGCTTTGAGTTTTTGTTTTTCCTTTAATCGCCTTCTAAGTTATGCAAAAATAAGCTCTCTTCTCTCTCGCTCTATCTATTCTTTATCTCATGAAGCATATGGTCTCATCATGAGATCTGCGCTCTTTTAAGGACACTCGTCTCTCTTGAGAGAAAGTGCCAATCGTCCTCGACTAAGCTGATGAGACCACATTTTACAGTTAAATCATGATCTATCCTCGTTTCCAGCGCTCTTTTTGTGTGCGGCGCCTTCTCTTCACTGAACAGAAACTTGGAGAATGCTGAAATTATTGTTCTTCATATTACTTTTGCTGTTTTGCTTATTGTTTCCGCTTTAGATTTATCATATTTAATTATCGTACGAGTATATATCGATCGTTATCGATTGGGAAATGTGCAGTTTTCTTGTACATACATACATACATACAATTATACAATTAGAATCGAAATTTCGCTTCGTTTTTGACGCGCTTTAAATGCATTTTATTTTGTTAGTTGGTTTGTTTGTTGTTTCTGCAGGCATGGCTTCGTTAGCTAAGGCTATACAATTATAAATATCGGTTTCCGGTCATCGGTATTGCAATAATCATCCACAATGTCCTTTATACAATAATATTATTAAAAAAAAACGCTTAACGAAATCTCAACTGATCGCATCTTTTAAAAGTTAACTCTCTTTTTGGCATAAGGTCTTTTGTTTTGTTTCTCTTCAACGAAATTATAAATGTAGTTAAAGAACTAAACAATTAACTGATTAATTAATTTACATGACAAATAATGTGAAAATATCATATTATAAATAATTGCTTGCAAGTAAATTCAATCGAACGCTTAAAAACTATTGTCTTACATGATTTTTGGATGCGAGGGATTTTGGGAATTGGGGTTGCTGAGGATTCTTGGAAACTCTTTTTGGGGATACACATTTTTTATCAAGGTTTTTGTACAATGTTTGCTCACGCACACTCGCTCACACATGCTTTAAATTCAGTCTTTTTCATATTAAGAGAATGGGAATAAAAAGAGGAAGCAGTGCAACCAAGAAGGATAATTTTAATATTTGTTGAAAGATAATAAATTCTCAATTTATGTAAAAATAATTAATCTCAATTTCAAACAAAATCTACCTAAAACTGCTCGAGTTTGAAATTTAATATCAATATCTTTCGATACTTAAATTGAAACAGTCATATCGAAATCTTGCAAGACTTAAATCGTCGTACAAATTGATCAACAGTCTATTATTTTCCATGAATAACATATATTTTATGAAATATAATGCTTTCACTGCAGTTACTATCGATTTCTGGGCAGTTTATCAAGTATTCCTATTGATTAATTATCGAGCAATTATTTGTACAAGTTCAAATCGATTCTAAACATTTTAAAACTGCACGATCAACTTTAAGGTTTGCTCTTAAATCTCATGTAAAGGCTTTTCGCCAATATGTATTTAGATATACAGAAAACAGATTTCTAAAAAAGATAAATAAGATCAAGTTGAGTTTAAAAAAAAAATATACACATTTTGCTAACAGAGTTTGAAAACAGCGATTGAATCGATCAAATCAAGGTTTCCAGTTCCAAATAATTAAATTAATTTTATATTCGTTCGAACCCTTGATGCTGATCGGCATGCTGTGGCTTTCCGGCATTGCAGTGTGCTTCGTTTCAGCGAAGAAGTGCGGCTTGGTGTGTGAGCAGATAAATGTATATATATATATTTTAAATATTTATATATAGATGGGCGTTTCCTGGCCGGTGAGCAAACGAAACATGGACGTGGGCATCGTCTTCATCAGGATCTAATTGAGAAATAAAATAATTACAACATAAATCTATGTAAATGAATTTTTGAATGATTATGGAAATACCTCGCCCACTGAGGATGACAACAGTTTGACAATGGTATCGTGTGGAACGGCCACAACACTTTGATTGTTAATCTCAATGATGCGGTGGCCGACCCGTACTCCGCCCCTCTCGGCGATGCCTCCGCGCAAAAGGCTGCAGATCTACAAAGCACCATGGTTAAATTTCATAGTCGGAAACAATTATTCGGTCTAAACAACTCACCACCCCGTTTTGGACGCTAAATCCCAGTTGGAACAGCGCCTTGGGCCGCAGTATTTTCACTTCGACGACTGGCGGGCAGGGCACAACGGTGAACTTGACGGCAGTTTGGTTCTTGGCATTGCGTATGTAGCTCTGGCAGGTGGACAGCGGCAATCCCACCAGGCTCATGCCGTTGATGGCAATTAGCTGGTCGCCGATATTTAGCTGACCGCAGCGAGCTGCCGCTCCAGTGGACATTAGATTGGCTATCACCACCGTTGGCAGCATGGAGCCCCAGCCGCTCTCGACAATAACAACGCCTAGGATTTCGCCCTTAGCCTTCGGCACAACCACCTCCTTTTGCAGCTCCTTTTTGGCGAAGATCTCCAGCTCGTCACCGAATATCTCCTGACTGTTGAGCACCTCCTGATAGTCCATCTCCTTGGCCAGGCTTTCGTTCTCGATGCCATTTGCCTTGAGGAACTCCATGTAGGCCACCTAACAAGGCCAGTTTAGAGTGATCCTATATCATTTTGGGTGTGATGCTTACCTGGAAGGCCTGTCCAATGGACTGAGCGATAAACTGCGCCTCATCGCTCTCGAAGACATGGCAGATCATCTTGGGCGTGCGATTACTGTGCTTGCTATGCTGCTGCTGTTCTTTTGGGGGCGACTCCTCCTCACCTAATCCAATTCCCGGAGTACCCGGCACCGCATCGCCAGTCGGACTGGCAACAACAGTGGGCTCCGTCGTCACACTATTGGGCACGAATCTGCGACGCGCCATTAGCACCACCAGATCACCGATATCGGCTATATAGGATATGGTGCGCAGAGCGTGATCCATCATGATCTCTTTGAGGTCTGTGTTCAGCACCATTATCTTTTCGGTTGATATGAACAGGTCCACTTCAGTGCTCGGCTGACTCTCACCCTCGGGAGCCTGTTTGGAAAATAGAAAGTAGCAAATGAAAAGGGACTCATGTTTTCAAGAATATCTGGCACCTAGTTCTCAATGGGGGCTAACACAATGATCGATCTCTTACCAAAGCCTATAAAGACAGAGGAATGCGCAGCAGCAGGGAACGAGAAAAGCGAACGAGAAATATTTTTAGACAGAGACACAAAGAGCATAGCCTAGCGGGGTATTTGGAGAGGCTCTTACCTGTGTGTGTGTAGGAGTTAGGTTAATAATTTCACACTTACCTTGATCCTGGAGACAGCCTCCTCGGCCTGCATCATCCTGGTCGACTTTGTTGGCTGACCCTCGCACACCAGCTGCGTCGATCCAAGATATCTGGCTCGGAATAGCACGCCCTCGATAAGAACTTTGGGTTCCAAAAAACCTGTACGGGGTTATTGGATGAAATTTGTTAGTTATCAGAATATATCGTTGATTAAATATCAATAGAAATATTTGAAATGCACAAAGCTAGCTCTTAAGATAGAAGCAGTTAACGCTGCTTGGTAGGTTTGCTTTCATTTAGACCCTAATTAACATGATTAAGAATTCGACTTACATTGCCATCACAATCAAATGTTGTTACAAATAGCGCAGCGTGAAAAATAGGTTTTTTTTTTTATACAATCAGTAAGCTAGAACGCAATCCGGAATTCCGGAGTGGGGCGTTCCAATGCTAGAATGCTATTACTCACCCTCCTTGTTCCGCGACTTGGCCTTCTTGTCCGAGTTAGCCGAATCCTTGAGCGACTTGATGGAACCCGTGGGACTTTTGGTATACTGCTGCAGCTTCTCGGGCGAACTTATGGATGTCCGGATATCTGCTGCCGATGTGCCCACTATTTGACAGATGTCCGGTGAATTGGGCGTCAGCGAGGTGCCGATACCTTGGCGTATGGTGGACGTAGAATAGGTATGCGGCTTGAGATTACACATAGGATTCGAGTTCGGATTCGGGTTGTTGTTGTCCAAGGCACCATTATTTAGGTGGCCATTGCTAGCTGCGATCTCTGTGTCCTCATTCGCATTGCTGTCCGCTGCCAGAGGCTACGAAATGTTTAAAAGTTAATGAGTTAAGAATAAGAACATATAATTGAATTTCTTACCTGATCGGAAAAGAAGTCCTGTTGCTGCTGCTGACCCAGCAATCGATCCGTCTCCAGATCCGTGTCCGGTTCCTCCTCGGTCAGTGCAACAGTCGGAGCTGGAACAGCTCCCTTACGTGGCACCCAAACGGGAGAATCGGGATCCGGCGGCAGAACCTCATCGCAAAACTTGAGCTTCTCCGGTTGCGTCTTGGCCCGCTGCAACGCCGAACGTATCTCCTTCATGGCCTCTTGGATTTCCTGCAGCGGCTGAGGCTGCGCTGTTTCAGAACCTAACCCTGATTTTTCCACAACCGATCCTGAGTCTCCTCCCAAAGCCGCGGCATATACCGCACCGTAGTGACTGTCCAGCGGGTTCTCGCCATCTGAGGGTATAACCGACTCACTGGGATCCGCAATCTCTATTTGAGGCGGTGTCAGCGGCAACGGTCCCGGGGGCATGGGCATGGGCAACGAGGCGAAATCACTTATCAGCGCCGATTGAGAGGCATCTGTGGTTAGAGTCGCCATGCTGGCACTCATTGCATTATACTCGTTCTCCAATCGCTCCCCGTTCCCGTTGTGCTCGAGCACCACTGGCTGGGAGTGGGATTGGGAATGGGATTGAGACTCTGAATGCTGTTTGTCGCAGATCACGGATACATTGTTCTCGGTATCGGAGGCGTGACCGCTGCTCAAACCATCCTCCAGCACCGGCATACTCGTGTACAACTTGCCATAATCCGTGGGACAGTTGATGTCGTTGGACAAACTATCCAGATCACCACAATTCGAATCGTAGTCCGTGGTCTCCGGAGACAGGGTGAAGTTCCGCGAGTGCCGTCGCAGATTTGCCTCCAGTTCCGTGTCAGCCAGATCACCGCTGCTGCGGCTATTCGAATCGATATACAGCTCAATGTCGTTGTGCTGCTCCTGGTATGGATTGTGGATCGATGGATTTGGGTCACTGGGCTAAAGGATTATAATTTAATTAGAATTTTAAATATGTACAAAGGAATTTCAACTCACTGCTGGCTTTTTGGTGGGCGATCTGTGGACCATGAACAGCTCATCGTCCTTGGGAATTCTCGCCAGACGCTGCCCAATGTACGCCTGTTCCATGGGTGTGCTCGGGTACTCCAGTTGCTATTTTCGTAAAATTTCACATTATAATCATAAGGAAGGGAAGGGTTACACAGCTCACCGAACTAGCCACATCGTCGCCACTCTCCGTGGTGTAGTCCGTAAAGCGCTTTTCGTCCTCTGGATTCGCCTTGAAGAACTCCTCCAGCACCTTTCGCGTCTCCGAGAACTCGTACAAGTAATCGAATGTTGGGGTCTTCTCCTCCCGCACCGTCCTGGAGCCTCGATCTTCCTCGTGATCAATTAGATCAATGAGATTGCCCACGGATGCCTTTGCCGTCACCGAATTAGCTGTAGTGTGAGTGTTGCTGTTTGTGGGAGAAACTCTTTGGGGAAATCCCGGCGGACGTTTCCGAGGAGGACCGCCCAGGATGGTGCTGTTCGGTTGATTACCGCCAAATCGACGTGGAGATCCTTCGTACTCGGCAATGGGCAGCTGGCCAATCATTTTGGTCACCTTAAGGACATCCTCGTTGCTGCCCAGTGGTCTCTGGCCACTCGAAGCCTTGTTCATCCAATTGGTGTCGATATCATCGAACACCACGATCTCGCCATCCCTCAGGCATTGTCCGTCCGCCTTGCCCACATCCGTTGGAGATCCGGGACTGGCCAGTCCCTAAAAGTTAAGAATACAACGGAGATATATTTTTACTTCCTTTAATTTTGTTTTAATCTTAGCTTACCTGGGGCAGGGCATCCCGGGACTCGAACTGGCTGCCCGGACTCCTTCCCAGTCGGATCTGGTGCAAGTGCGGCCGCTGGTAGTAGTAATTGCCCGAGTCTCGGCCCGAAGATAGCCCGTAACCGGGTAGTCCCTGACCACCGCCCACGGATGGAGACTGCCCTTGCATGGGAACATACGGCAGCTCGGCATTCAGATCCGGTGAGTTCAGAACGGTGCTGGCTGGTGTGACATTCGGACTGCGAGTTCTCATCTCCCAGACATAACGCTCCTGGGGCTGCTGCTGCTTTCCCGGCTGCTGGGTCTGCTGGCCAAAGTTCATCTGGAGCTGATTGGCCATGGACTCGTTGCTGCTGTCGCTACAGGAATTGGAGTTCATGTCTGGCTGACTGGGATAGACGGATCGGTTCGGAACTGGGATGACCTTGGGGTAGCGGGGCTTAGTCTGCTACTGCTCTAATGTTGCTGCTGCTTCTCCGACCGCTGCTGCTGCTGCGATGGCTGCTGACATGCCCTCACCTGGGGGCCACTGCCTGGTGGAGAAGAAATGGAGGTTCGATTAGTCGATGATCTAATGGAGCCCATGATGAATCATTGTCACTGGCAAGGAGGGGTAGATTTGATCGATGATTGTAATTATAATTACTCTTACAGAAAGTGCTGCGACTTGAGGCTTAGACTCGGAACAGCAATTAAACACGTTCCTGTTACCTCTAAAGGTATCTCTTAAGGTTTTTTTAATATCTATTAGAGCTTTGCGCAGATTACTTTATTAATATGAAAACTTTATATAATACAGAATTAATGCAGAAGTTTGTATTATTATATTTATGTATCTTTGAAGCTTTCGAAGCTGGCCTACTGGGGCTTGATTTAAGAGGTAATTAGTATTAAAATCAAAGGATATTATGCTGAAATATCAGATTTTTATGCACTTAATATCGGCTTAACACTTTCAAGGTAAAACCTTAAATTGGTAATACTTTTGATTTTTCCCTTCGCCTGGCTATTTTGATTATAAAACAGTCATAGAAGTGCTGTTCGCTTTGGCGAATGGCCTTTGAATACTGCAACTACATATGTACGTAAGCTCCTCTTGGTGATGATTCAATGATGATGATGATGAGTCTGTGCCAGCGTTCTTTATCTGCCATTGTTTTTGGCCAAGCTTAAGTGGTGTTGTTGCTGCTACTGCTGCAGTTGCTCCGCCCGCGGCTGCTTTGGGAAATCAATGCGGGCAATTAACCCACTCTTGCCAGGCATCTGGGGACACACAACACTTCAAACAAAACACACACACAGCACATACACTACACCACACACGTGTGTAGTGTGTATTATATGGAAATCTGGCGCGTTCGTGTGTGTGGTTGCGCACGTAAACTTGGCCTCCAAAAGTCCTCTCGCGCAGGCAAAACAAAACGCAGGAAGCTGCTGCTGCACTTCCAGACATAACAACAAACACCCACACGCCCGGTGGGAGGGGGTTGAGGGTGGTGCAGCCTTTGTTGTCGCCGACTGTTGTGGCAATCGCGTCGTAAGCGCCAGGCGTGGGAAAACACTAAACTCCGTGCGTGTGTGTGTGTGTGTGTGTGTGTGTCTATCTATGTGCGTATTGTTAAAAATCAATAGATATGCCGTTGTTTTTTTGGTCTTTCTTTCGCAGCTCCCTCTTACACGGTATGGGGCGCAGTAGGCGGAGCGAACAACAACACACGCGAAAGAACAGCGCGAAGGAACACCGATACAGCAGCAACTATTGCTGCAGCGGCCCAAAAGCAGAGGCAGCAATAACAACGCGTCAGACTGCATTGGTAATCAACACCTGTCGCGATTTTTCTAACAATTACCATTTAATTCATATTACACTCCGAATGTGATTTATTTTTATTTCCCCGTCTTTACTATCGGTAGTGATGGCACGATTAATCATATGATATACAACAATCGACTATAATGTTTCATTTATCGATTTAATTGTATTCATTAAACGACTACTCGACAAATGAATTGCAGACGCTGTAGGGCATATCGATAAGTCAACGTCATCGATACTCTAGCGAACACTATTGTGAATTATAATAAAAGTATGGCCACACAAAATTGTTCAAACTTTGAGCTTTGAAATATTAAAATTTATCCTAATTTTTATTGCTAACTGTTGCCATTTGAAAGTTATATGATAAACTTTTAATTACCTAGAAGCAATTAAAAATAATGCTCAAGAGCTAGACAAGATCCAATACTCATTTGTTGACGCCTTATCAGTAGAAGAGGGCAGTAAAAATGAAATAGGAGCAAATAAAAATTTGATAAAACAATGCAAAAAAAGCGCGAATATTACTACAGATATGGATTTATTATTGCGTGTCCCGCAGCAGATTGCTGCCATCATCCAGGCCGGCAATCCACTCGCAAATCCGCTTAAAGAACTCCGCGTCCACGTGCTCAATGATCCGTACATTCTCTGGATGCTTTTCCCGCTCTCGCAGGTGATCGAGCACCATCTGGCCGCGGGTGTGGGTCCCCCGGAGGTCAACAGTCGCATGCCAGGTACTGTGCTTGCGTATGAACCGGTCTCCGAAGAGCCACACGGCCACTACCAGAGCATCGCAGGGATTCCACGTCTCGTACGTCTCGGTCGTGGGTAGCCACTGAGCGGCCTCCACTTTGTTGAGCATCGTAATGGCCGGATGCTTGGCATCCTTTGCCCTAGCGGCAAATTCCTTCAGGCGCCAGTCCTGCAGATGAAGGAACATTTAAGTATTTGGTGTAACTTTGAGGGGTTCCCCCCAGAATTTGGTGTTTACTCACTATGGATATGTTGAATCTCTCAGCAGTGCAGGGTTCCCAGGGCAGGACGGTGATGGGGCAGCTGCTTCTCAACAGCACAGTGTGCGCAGCTTCCGGATCCGAATGGAAATTGAATTCGGCGGCACGTGAGGAATTCCCCACGCCCTGGTAATTCCCGCCCATGATGAAAATATCTTTGAAGTTTTCCCCAAACTCCTGGCCGTACATGGTATAGCCTAGAGCCAGATTCGTAAGGGGACCCACGGCGAAAACAGTGATCTGTTTGGGCCTCGCACGACATAGATCATATATGGCAGTCACTGCATGCTTTGGCTGCACATAGCTCTCCACCGGATCGCAGGCATCTTCAAGACAATCTCCAAATCCATCGCGGCCATGGAAGTATTTCTTTTCGTCCTCACTCCAAGGGATTAGGGGATCAACAGCGCCCAGATATATAGGGATCTGCGGGAAAGAAATATTAATGATTTAATAGAAATGAAGAAGTTAATGCGAAATCCAAGGGAAGCAGACGTTCCTTGAATGGCTTCTCTTTAATCTCATCCAGGAAGCTTTTCTTTTTCACTCGGATTATCATATTATTTTTCTTGAATTCTTATGTACGATAATTAGCGATCGATGGGATCGGGCTTCATTATTCAATAAGTATTCTTTATTTATATTTACATACGTCTGTTCGGTTGGAGGCCTCGAGTATCCGTCGCATGTTCCGCACCGCACTCTCTCGGCTGGTATTGCCGCATCCCATCGTGGTCACCGCCAGCAGATGGATGCCGTGGCTCTCCGCTGCATGTAGCAGCAGGAGCAGCGCCCAGGCATCGTCGCTGCCACCGTCACAGTCCAGGATGACGTATCTGGGTGCATCTCCTCCTTTGTCGCCGTTTGCCGCTGTGCGTCCGTCTGCCATCGCCGGCAATTGGTGAATGGTGAATGTAAACTGCTGTCCATCGTTTCCACTCGGCTCTAGCCGTATCACGGAATTTCACAACGCCGCTCCGGCTCTGCCCTCCGTTTCGTTGTCCAATCTGTATTCCCGATTCCGTGCCCACATGTGCGATATGTCGCCATGTGTGCAATGCATATCTGCGCTGTATTTCATGTGTTAAGTGAATCAGCTGGCCAGAGAGGGACAAACGTTTGCGAGATGTGTGTGTGGGATTCGTCGGGAATCGGCTTTCTATCTGGTCGACAGGCAAATACCCTTATCAGTGCGGGAAATAGAAAGATAATCCATGTGTAAACACTAATCACCAGTCTTGAAGTATTCTAGGAAAGCATATATGATGTAGGTTTACCTACCCTATCCCTATAATGTCTTGGCATTACATTCTTGCCAAAATGTCCTTAAAATAGTTTATGAAGGTATTTCAGCAATGCAATTGGTATACAACAAATATGAGACTATAGAAGAAAGCAATCTAAATAGTTTGTTAAATTTCTTAACTAAACATATTACTCAAAGTAATGGGACACAAGTAGGAATTCCAGATAATCCACATCCCAAAATGGCGTTAAGGGTAATTGAGTTTATGTTACAATTTAATTTAATAAATCTCTGAGATTCGAAGGGCAACTGGAACTAGAATTACGTTACGTATATTAATAATTCTTTGTGGCAATCGAGTTGCGGCAGGTCGTTGCGATAATAACAGGCTGCGGACTAAAGTCGTATCGCCCACTTGCGACACTTGGATTAATCTATGTAGATTCCCATTTACATATATAGAATACTTGTATAGTTTCAATGTGGGAAGGCAGCCACTTAACATATGTATACATATTATTAAGGTCTTTCGTAATCTACATAAGTATTCTTACTTGCTTGAATGATGCCATTTAATAAAGTAGTTTAACTTAATAAAAATAGTTTAAGTCAAGAGGCTAGATACAGATAGAATATATTTTCGAAATGGAGCTGAAATATTAGTTAAAATATAGTTTAAAGTAAATAAGATTTAAATTCATTAAATACTTACTCAAGTCAAAACGAAGGGAGCTATTATCCATATTGCAGACGGCACTGTAAGTGAGGTGAGTAGAAAACTGCACCCAACTTCACTGCAGTTTCTGGTATTGAGAGCAAGGCTTATCCTGGCATTTAAAGGAATCTATACTCTGTATACACTTATAATTTGATCTATTTATATTTATTGTTTACTTAACTTTTATATTTGAAGGTTTAAAATCAACTAAAAGGGAGCCTGTGACAGCAACAAGACCGAGAAAAAGAAATTCACCACATTAACTCAGCTGCAAAGACGTCTGACACTTGACAGCTGATCAAAATGCTGCGCTTTAATTAATAAAAATTTAATAACAATTTAAGTTAATTTGACAACTTAAAGCTTACAAAAATAAATAATTTGTTATACCAGCGATCCATGGAGTTGAAAAACCATCTTCCCAATATAAAAAAGAAGATGAGGGTGCCTACAATTCGTTCTAAACAATTTGTTCAAAACCCCACTATAATTATGGTTATTTGCGATGTTATTAGCGATAGCAACCTCATGGCGATAGCACAGCATTCGCAATCGATAAAAGCAGACGACACTGCGGGAACAACAAATAATTCGGCATTAAACGGGCCACGATCAGAGCAGCATGGAGAAGAAGGAGCGCCTGGTGGTCTACGACTGCGACATTGGTACGGACGATGCCTGGGGCCTAGCCATGATGCTGCGGGCAGAGGAGCTGACGCTACCCGGCGGCAGAACTGTCAAAGTGGTGGCCATTACCAGCGCCCAGGGCAACACTGACGTGGTCAATGGCACGCTGAACGCCCTGCGGGTGCTCCACACGCTGGACAGGCGGGATGTAAGCAGGTGCTGCCACTAAACCGGTTCTCCCAACTGACTTCTTGTTCTCCCTCCCATCAGGTGCCCGTATTTCAGGGTTGCGCCAAGTCCATTGTGCCGACTAGTTGGAGCTACACCAATCGTTTTCATGGCATAGACGGCTTCAACGACGTGGGTGACTATCCGGTTGTGGATGCGGATAAGGAGGTGCAGCCAGAGCATGCCGTCAATGCCATGTATCGTCTGGCCTGCCAGCATCCCGGTCAAGTGGACTTCCTGCTCTGCGGCCCGCTTACGAACTTTGCCAACTGCATTAATCTGTATGGCGACGCCTTTCTGGACAAGATCGGTGGCGTATACATCATGGGCGGCAATATTCAGGGTAAGGGCAATGTCACCAAGAGCGCCGAGTTCAATTTCATGATGGATCCCGAGGCGGCGCACATATCTCTGACGCACTTGAAGCAGCCAGCGTTGCTTCTACCCTGGGAGCCCTGCATCGATGGCGAGTTTGGTGTAACCCTTGACTGGCGACTCAACGTGCTGGGAGCGGTCCAGCATCCCTTTATGGAGCTCCTCAACAGAGTGGAGCGATCCATGCTGGTGCCTCGTGGCTATGTGAAGTGGATCAGTTGTGATTCCCTGCTGACGGCCACCTATCTCTTCCCCGAGGCAATGATTGCCGATCAGCGGGAGTACTATGCCGCCGTGGAGCTAAGCGGTGTGCATACCCGCGGCCAAATGGTGCTGGATCACCTGCGTGGCCGCAAAGTGGATGACATTCACGGCAAGAAGAGCAATGTGCGCGTCATAAGACGTTTAAATGGCGAACCCTATCGCACGATTATTGCCTTCACGGGATTCCTGCCCGAAACGGATATAGCACAGCTTTGCGGTTAGTCAACTTCTAGGAAGTATGTGTATGTATATATGTACCTATAGATATGTATATGGGAAATTATGTAAAAGAACAAATTGAAGAAATTTTTGGTGCTGTAATCTCTGGTTGAGCCATGTCTTTGCTCTAATCAGAGTCCACTTTATGGCCAGATAAGGGATCAAGTGTAACCTGACTGGGGCAGAGATTAGATGGAAGAAGCCTTCAAATAGAAGTATGTGGTATTAACTATGGCCAAGGTTTATCTCACTCACGTAGGGCAAACGAAGAAAGTCGATTGTAAAAAGGGAAGATAACCCAATTTTAAGGCATTGATAAGGTGCAAAACTCCCTTAAATCCCTTTAAGATCAAACACCTGTGCTGGAAGACATACAATATATAGCAGAAATTAAGAACAAAGAAAGATAAAGAAAAATGCGGTCCCGAAAAAAAAACAAAACCACAAATGATAACAAATAAATCTACTGACATATATAGATACATTTATATATTATATATGCAATTATTTTTGGAAACCACCAGCAGTTGTGTCCAGTCATAGCCATGGACAGTGGCAAGAAGGAACGCTTGGTCATCTTTGACTGTGACATTGGTGCGGACGATGCCTGGGCCTTGGCCATGCTTCTAAGGGCGGAGACGTTGTCCTTGCCCGACGGAAGACATCACAAAGTGATTGCCATTACCTGTGTCCAGGGTAACACGGAGGTGGAGAACGGTTCACTGAATGCCCTCAGGGTGCTCAAGTTGCTGGAGAGGACGGATGTGCCCGTTTTCAAGGGCTGTGCTTTGCCCTTAGTGCCTCGCACTTGGACGAACCCTTCGCGCTACCACGGCAGTGATGGCTTTAAGGACGTAGGCAACTATCCGGAGTTGACCAACTGGCAGGAGCAACTGCAGCCGGAGCATGCCGTCAATGCCATGTATCGCTTGGTCTGCCAGCATCCGAAACAAGTGGACTTTCTGTTGTGTGGGCCACTCACCAACTTTGCAAACTGCATTAATCTGTATGACGACGCATTTCTGGACAAGATTGGAGGGGTGTATATCATGGGGGGGAATATCTATGGCCAGGGTAATATCACCAAGAGTGCCGAGTTCAATTTCATGATGGATCCCGAGGCGGCACATGCAACTCTTGAGCGTTTGAAGGAACCAGCCGTAATCCTACCCTGGGAACCGTGCAAAGATGATGATTTTACCACAACCCTCGACTGGCGACTGCATGAGCTGGGAGCTGGTGAGCATCCCTTTGTCCAGCTCCTGACTAGGGTGGAGCGGGCTATAATGGTGCCACGAGGCATCACAAGGTGGCGAAATCCCGATGCCGCTCTCACGGCTGCCTATCTCTTCCCTAAATCAATGATCCTTGACCAGAGGGAGTACTATGCCGCCGTGGAGCTAAGCGGTGTGCATACCCGCGGCCAAATGGTGCTGGATCACCTGCGTGGCCGCAAAGTGGATGCCATTCACGGCAAGAAGAGCAATGTGCGGATCATCAGACGCCTCAACCGGGAGTCATTCCTCACAATCATTGCCTGGACGGGGTTCCATCCAGGGGCGAACATCGAAGAACTCTGCCAAAGGGATCTCCCAGGAAATATCCAAGCCAATTGAAACTACAAAAATGTCTGGTGTATATATTTCCTAGACTCTACAATCAGTGTTCCATTAAATCGATGCGATGCGAGTGTTCAAATTCACAATGTGCTTTAGACCTACATGCTACTACTGAAAAAAGGTCACCCAAGAAAAGGTCATACAAATTTCTATCTCTATGCGTACTTTTGAGAAAGTAATTTTGGAAAACATTTAGGTTTACAGACAACCTTGTCTGTTAGTTCAATTATTCTTTTTAATATCGAGAGTTTGTTGACAAAAAAAATACATTCAAAACTAATTCAAAAACCTGTTTCACTTTCAAGTTAATGCCAAAAAGGAACTTTAAATATTTAATACAAACATTTTCGACTTATTTCTTGGGTGCTCAACGCAAGTGTACAATAAACTTGATGTATAATATGTATGTATATAAGTATCTAAAAAAGTCTAACTAACACTTTGGATCTCGCAAAAATATAACAACTGCGAGCTACTAATATATGTATATTATATCAAGGCCTTTCTTCGGGCCTCTGGTCTGAGGTTTGTGGCCTGTTAAAGCGTGTTTTTATTCAAGATAATACACATAGTTCCTAAATATTTATGTTTTGTGCGATAGTTGCAATTGACGCTTCATTGTTTTTTTTTATATTTTTTTGTAGCGATTTTACAAATAGAAAAAGTATCTAGAGAACTATAATGTTATTAAATGATCCTCGTTTAAAAAGCAAACCCAGAAATATGTGGGATTATGAGTTGCCTAACTATAATTGAGTGGCAAAATGGTTTTCTTAATAAGTTGCTGTACAAAATTGTTAGGACAGTGCTAGAATTGAGCATTTAAGACAAGAGTAAAGACTTTCGTTTAGATAAGGCCAACTGGAAAAAGACGCTACGAAGGCTGTGACTCTGCACACATTCAAAAAAAGGGTTTTGGAAAGATCATAAACTACATCTAAGATAATTGTGATCTACTCTTGCTTGTGCTTGATATGAAATTCATAATATTAGTTAGTTCTGCTCAATTCCTATATCAATTAGATGCGAGCTATATCAATTACGAGCTATGTTCAATTCAATATACGAATGCCATATGCAGGGATGCCACAGAAATGGCAAGGGATGGCCGAAACATAGATTTATTGATACAGTATCATTATTTTTTTCATAAAGTGATATATAAATTGATTTATTAACGTTCGATATATGTAAAATAAATCAATATTGAACTGGGCCAAAGATAGCTTAAAACTATCACCGTTGGAAAACAAATACAAACAGAAAACTAGTTTGAAAAATTAGTTTTTCAAAACGTTTTAAATTTAAATAAAAGTTTTTCAGGGAAGCTACTCTTGGGCATAAGACGTGCTCTAATTAAATTATGTACCAATCTCTAATTAAGGATTACATGAAAATATGAGATATAATTGGAAATAGGATTGAATATTCATTGGGATATAATTTTCTTGGTATGGCAGTATTTTATCAAATCGATTAAAGGACCATAACTGCGGAGCGTTACGAACAATAGAAGGCACATAGTCACATAAAATTGATAGATTAAATTGTAACAAACGTATGTCTTAGATATTAGAAAAATGTATATAACTCTACGGATTTTGTTTTCCTTTTTAGTTAGAAAGTTATCGACCGCAAGGGGCATCAAGCTGTGGTACAAAAAAAAAAAAAAAAATGTTTCCTTTGTATAACTTCAATAGTGTTTTGCGAGTTTGTTTGTGGTTCCTAGACGGGAATGCCCGTGCGATCCTTGATCTTGCCTAGGACATTTACATGCACCTTGGAGTAACCACTGGGTTTCTTGGAGAGGCCACCGCCAGGAGCAGCGGCGGCACCGGGCAGGGGAACCCCCGCCGCCGTTGATATGCCAACGTCAATTGATGCGGATGCCGAGGACAGGGGCGAGGAGTGCTTGGAGTCATCGAGATGCGAAGATCTCTGCGTAGACAGCAGCAAATCTTCGCTGCTGGGGCGCAGCTGCGCCGAAGAGGATGGCGTATAGATGGGTTGCAGCTTTTCAACCTCATCATCGATGGCCTTAAACTGCCAGCTCCAGTTGGGACGATAGAGGAATGGACGATGATCGAAGCGATTGTCATCCGGACTGTAGCTTTCCGCATGCACCGACGGCGTCAGCACGGTCATCTTATGTCTATTGATAGCATAGCAGCGGAAAAAGTGCTTTACCTTGTCGGCCACTTCCTTGGGACTGAGGTCACCCTTCCAGGTGGCCACCAGGCGGCAGAACATGCTGTAGGGTCCGCAGAAGGATTGCTTGCGCAGGCGTCCGTACTCGGTGAGCTCAGCGTAGGTCATGCCCATATCCTGCTCATCCGTCTGCTGCAGCTCTCCGTTCTCCTGCAGCGGCTCCAGTTCGGCGGTGGGCGGTGCATCTATGATTGACTCCAGCGCCGGCAGATTGAATCTGTAATTGGAATTAATAGAATATCAATAAGAACTTGCTTGCCAACTGATTGATCTGCTTATATCTTACTTATCCTTGGCATAGATCAGAAACCGGCGCAGATCCATCTTGGAGATGCCACCAATCGGATTGATGTCCGCCGAGGAGCAGTCATACTTGGTCAGATAACCGCGCAGCGACTCATCCACATTGGCCGAACCGAGGACAAGGAGTCCGCCTGGCCGGTTACGTACCCAAAGCATCAGCTGGGCAAAGATGTAGGCGAGCACCATCCGAATACGTGACTGAATGTTCTGCAGCGCCAGATTCTGGCGGGCACAGCCACCTTGCGTCTTGAACCGGGGCGTGAGACCCGTCACCGCATTGAATATCCCGAGCAGAGCATTAACCGCCAAATCGATGCTTATCTCGATGTGATAGCTGCCCAACTGGTTGGCCAACTGAGCGGCCCTACGCCTTGTCTCCTTGCTGCTATTCACGCTGCCCATGAAGCAGGTCACCAACAGGCGGTTGCACAACCCGGCGGCATTATCCGGCGTATACTCCATATCGGCCAGAATCTTGCGTATGTCGTGAAGCACCTGAGCATCACCAAGCTGGACAGCCTGGACGATCTGACGACACATGGAATGCACAATGGTGGCCGAGCTGCTGGAGTCAACCCCTCCGCTCAGGGGCAAAAAGAAGCCACCCTGTCCCGACCGCCTCAGATAGTCCCATAGCCAGCAGGCGGGACCCAGTGCGATCTCCTCCTCCGGTGTGTGATTCGGCCAGTTGAGGGGCGGCGTGGAGGTCTTGAAGATGTCACTGTGCGTCGACATCTCAAAGTCGCAATGAATCCGCGGATAGTTGGCCGCTCCGGCAGCCGTCGAGCAGCGAGAACGCTGGCTAACGCGATAGGCACGGATCTCCTCCAGATCGATGGTGGCCAACGTAACCTCCACATCCTGAAGGGCAAACTGCTGTCCGCGGGCCAGGAGCTCACCGTTCAGAGCAATGGCCGAGCAGCCGTTAAAGTACACCCGCTGACCATCGCAGCCACGCAGATTGCTGAAGAGATAGGCACCGCCGGCCTTGAAGCTGGCATTCCGTATCAAATCGGTGGTGATGTGAGCCTTCCTTAGCTCCATGTAACTGCCGGAACTGTTGACGATCAGCTCGACGCCAGCCAGTGACATCTCGATGTGTTTGCTTCGCACATTCCACAGCTCCTCGCAGATCTCGTAGCCGAGGCAAGTATCCCTGGTGGCTATGACCGCATCCCCGAATGGCACCGTCTGCTGGCCCGTATGCTGGGCAATCATACGCGGCAGGACAAACTCCTCCGTCTGCAGGGACTTGGTCCAGGCGGTGAACCAGCGTGTCTCACGATAGTTGCCATCATCGCACATTGCCATCTTTGGCCGGATCAGCAGAAGCTGACGATTAAAGAACGCCACACGGCAATTATAGGCCACATTGCGATGCATCACCGGCATGCCCACATCCACCAGCATGTTGTCGCTGTCCGATATAAGATGTTTATATAAGTTTTTCGCAGGAAAATGGGACAGAAAATTCATACTCACCAGATGGGCGACATCATTACCTCCAGCAGCACCTCCCACGAATGCAGGAATGTGTCCGGCTCACGGAAATGATCCTCGCAGCTGTAGCCGCTGTGGGAGAAAGGATATGAGAACAACTAAACTTAAGTTTGTTAATTATTCAATACTTACCAAACCTCCAGCTCTGGTCCGGTGCGATAGCTGGCACCCATATCCTTGGCCTCCAAGATGGATTGCAATATCCTTGCCATATTGCCCTCAAAGTCCAGGGCCCACTGATTCAGTGTGGACACCGCCACAGTCACTTTGCGTCCCATTCTGGCTGCTTACTGCTTTCGTCCTGTATCCTGCGATTGGTTCCTTATTGCACTTGGTTTTATATCTCGTTTTATTGTCGTTAGTAGTTCAGAAAATTCGGCAGTTATCAACTGAAATGAAGGAACGGTGAGAAAACTTTAATTAATTGCCAGCAAGGATATGCACAATGCGGTTGCAATTAATTTGATGGCTGCGATTCAGATTCGAATTGAACTCGGCGGCCTCACGGCTTTTCTCGTCTGTGTGGACTTTGTTGATTTTGAAGCCGTGTTTGTTGTTGCCACTGCGATTGGTATTTGTTGTTGCCACTATTGTTGCTATTATGGCCATATATCTGGGTTATTGATCAAACAAGCCGGCCTCCGAAATGGGCCTGCTGACGTAGCCGGCATCTAAAATTAGAGCCAGCCGCCGGAATGGCTTCAAATTAACCCATTGCAGTAAATCTTTTTCAAAAGTTGGAACTTTAATGAAGTAAGGTGAGGTCTAATATTTTATATTCCAAAAAATATTTTTTTGTCAAAGTAAACCTAGATATAAAAAATATATATTTAAACATCTATCGTGCTGCATTTAAACTACTCTTCAACTTTGTCAAATAAAACCAAGAAAGAAAGCTAACTTCGGCACGACGAAGTTTTTATACCCTTGCAGATTGAAATTCGATCACTAGGAATTTATACAATTTAAATTATACATTATATATTTATGTTAAAAAACACTGATTTGCATTTTCCTCTACTTTTAACGATCGTTTGTATGGCAGCTATATGATTTATAAAATTGTACACAAAATGCTAGATTAATATATAATTGCTATATATCAAATTTAATGAAAATCTGTTGAAAATTGGAAAAGTTATAATTTTTTTTTCTTCAAATTTTCCGATCGTTCCTATGGCAGATATATATATGTATATATATAGTCCACCGATTCGCCATTATCCAACTTATATACTAGTAAAATTATGTACAAGAATAACTCCATAGTTTCATAGCTTGCACTTAAATTTGTTCCAAAACAAATCTCGCACATCTGTGCATTTGATTCCCAACTGGTTCTAACTTCCCCGGAACGAAGTGACTTCTATCAGCCAAGTATCAGATATGTGTTGTGTTACAAAAGTTGCAAGTCATTGTTTACTAGTGTTCCAAATTAGTAACTGATCATACATGTTTACTAGTCATAGATAATCACTGATCATAGTTATTTGCTGGCCATAGTTAATTATTGTTTATAGTTACTTACTGATCAAAGTTAGTTAATGGTCATAGCTTCTTACTGGTCATAGTTACTTACTGGTCATAGTTAATTACTGATCATAGTTCTATATATCGTCCGATTATTGCTATGCCAGCTATATATATAGTCCACCGATTCGCCATTATTCGACTTATGTACCAGTAAAATTATATACAAGAATAACTCGGTGGTTTCATGGCTTTGTCTTAAATTTGTTCCAAAACAAATCTCACACATCTGTACATATGATTCTCAACTGGTTCTAACATCCCCGGAACGAAGTGACTGCTGCCAGCCAAGTCTTAGATATGTGTTGTGTTACAAAAGTTGCAAGTCATTGTTTATTAGTGGTCAAAATTAGTAACTGATCATACATATGGTCATAGATACTTACTGATCATAGTTAATTACTGGTTGAAAGAAACTTAATGATCCTCTAACAACCGTTACTTTTGCAGTTATATTATATAGTATTTCGATTTTCATAAACAGGTCAGGGATTAACCCAAAAAAGACAGCTTAATCCTGAAGAAACACCCTGAAACATAAGTAATCGAAGCCTTTACAGGGTTAAGCTGTCTATTTCGGGTTAATCACTGGCCTTAACCCGCCCCAGTGTGTGTAGCACTTCGGAAATTCCCCATCAAGTTGTGGAATTTCCGGTGCTATGGCTACTTCCTCACCTAGACTACGGTCCCAACTCTCATATATCATTATTCATGACGCACTTTTGGCATTTCAAACTGCAAAAATTGAAAGCCAAGAGAATAGCGGCTACACAGAGATAAGCTTAAGAGTGCTAACTATTTTTCAGTTCATTTAGATACATATTTCATAGTTGAAAAAGATATCAAAACAATAACCTAATAAAATCTAATCTAAAATCTAATCTCTAGGGGTTGTGATGACAAATCGTGTGGGTTTTTTTACGCATGACTTCCTTTCCTAGTGCTCAATTCTGATATAAATGGTAAAATAGAATGAACAATAAGACATATTAGCTTAAGGCTTATAAAAGCAATATTTATTGACTTTTTATATATATTTTTCTCTGTGTTTTTGGCCACCACCTGTCCCCCTGTCTCACTTAACCGAAAAAACCTTATGCAAATTTACTTTGCCAAGCGGCAAAAGTTTAAAACACGCAGCACACACACACTCAGGCACACACACACACACACTCAGGCACACACACACACACACTTACATGCATGTAGTATGCATGCAGGAGGTGATATTTCGCATAAAGTTCAGAGTTCATTTTGTTGGCCCGTAGAAGTCGCGCATATTTCATTTCTCCTGGTTGATGGCTGACAGGAGCACTCTCCCGGGCCCAAGCCAAAACCCTCAAAAAAACCCTCAGATTTCACCTCCCTCACCAGGAAAGTCTGACAAAGTTGCGTTTAGGATTTTTTGACGCCTCCATGTGTGTGTGTAGGAGAATGTGTGAGATGGACTGTCAGTTGGCAGTTCAAATAGAAAGCTTTTATAGCGATGAGGCCAGAAACTAGAAAAATAGCTAACTCAGTTAGGAAATATAAAAATAATAATAATGATAATAACTAAATAAGTACTCAGTATCTAAACGTATTTAGGGAGCTTTTTTTTACACAAAATTCTAGATTAATATGTAATGGCTATATATCAAATCTGATGAAAATCTGTTAAAAACTGCAAGTTATAATTTTCCTATTGTTCCTATATCAGATATATATATATATATATATATATATATATATATATAGTCAACTTATATACTAGTAAAATTATATATAATAATAACACGATAGTTTTATAGCTTTGTCTTAAATTTGTTCCAAAACGAATATCGCACATCTGTGCATATGATTCCCAACTGGTTCTAACATCCCCGGAACGAAGTGACTTCTGCCGGCCAAGATTCAGATATGTGTTGTGTTACAAAAGTTGCAAGTCATTGTTTACTAGTGTTCAAAGTTAGTAACTGATCATACATATTTTCTGGTCATAGATAATCACTGATCATAGTTACTTGCTGGCCATAGTTAATTAGTGTTTATAGTTACTTACTGATCATAGTTACTTGCTTATCATAGTAACATACTTATCTTAGTTATTTACTGATCATAGTTAATTACAGATCATAGTTCTATATATCGTCCGATTGTTCCTATGCCTGCTATATATATAGTCCACCGATTCGCCATTATTCGACTTATATACGAGTAAAATTATATAGACTCCATAGTTTCATAGCTTTGTCTTAAATTTGTTCCCAAAAAAATCTCGCACATCTGTGCATATGATTCACAACTGGTTCTAACATCCCCGGAACGAAGTGACTGCTACCAGTCAAGTCTCAGTCTTGTGTTATGTTACTAAAGTTGCAAGTCATTGTTCAGTGTTCAATGTTAGTAACTGATTAGTGTTAATAGTTACTTACTGATCATAGTTACTTGTTAATCATAGTAACATACTGATCATAGTTATTTACTGGTGTATTTTGTTAAAATCTGCCCATGTTTATTGACAGATAAGCTTTCAGTAACTAAGGAAACACATGCAATGGTTAATTATATTTAAAAAAAACAGCCTAGAATTTTTAATTATTCATAAAGTCCCTTTATAATTCCTTTATAATTTAAAATAAATTTGAATAACTTCTATCAAATATTTTTGAATGCTTGTCTTTACACTGCTTTTATATGTATATGAAATAATAATTAAATAAAAGTTATACAGAACTACAGATATTAAAATGCTTTTCTCCAAGAACCTTTTTTTCGTTAAGTCGTGTTGGAATTAATTAATAATTATAATTCGTAGATTAAAATTTCAAATTGAAAACAAAAAAATAGCCATTTCTGGCGGGTCAAATGGACAATAACAACACCACCAGCTCAGGTGTTCTGTGAGGGGGAAAGGGGGCTGAGTGTGTGCGTGTCGCAAGTAAAATGCATTGAACTTTGAACCGCAGCAAAGGGCAAAGCTCAGGGAATAAAAAAATAAAAAAAACTGGAGAAAGCGGGAATGCAGCTAAAAAATGAGAAGAAAAAAACTTCTGCCAATTGGCAGCCAATTTTAATGGCACAAAATCACCGGTGCAGTGAGGGGACTGAAAGGGGGATCTGATAAATATGCCAGTACATACGATTATCTAGCATAAGGGGTGTCCAAAAAAAATGGGCATAAATTATATATTAATCGGACAAGTTATAATATATTTTTGATTTATTTATTTGATTGTATAATATTTTCCCCAAAAATAACTAATATAATTTAAAAAAAAGTAGAGAAATAACTTTACAGTTTGCATTTCAATTATAGGAACGTATCGGTATTCCATATTTTTATATTACCATTTATTGGTTAAATCAATATTTTTAAAATTACCAGAACTAAGCCAAAAGTGCATTCATTTTAATTCGGAAAGATTTGCTATGTTAGTTTTTTTTTATGTTAATAAATCTGCATACTCAATTTAAATTTTTAAAATATTGAATTTTTTATCAATTTTTGATTATTTTAATGATGTAACCCCTTATAAAATTTTGAAAAAATGGCAAAAATTTTGTTTTCCTCCCAACATGGCTAGAAAGATTCGCCTGTTAATGCTGATCAAGAATATATATGATTTAAAGGGTCGGAAATGGGTCCTTCCTTGATTAAAATTATATTTTTCTCTGCAAGATTCTTGAAATGGAAATTTTTATTTTATAATTTTTTAATATTTTATTGGAACAATCAAAGTTTATAAATCGCACAACTATGTCAAAAATTCATTAACTTCAATTTGGACATGGGTTAGGTTTTTTAAGCTTTATAAATCTACATACCTTAGAGATAATGTTTGTAAAAACAAGATTATTGAAAATGTTTCAATAGACCCCCTTAAAAATTGTATATGATATTTTTTGAGAAAAATCAAAGTTTACAAATTGCATAACTACGTCAAAAATGCCTTAATTTTGATTCGGAAAGCGTTCCAGTGTTAGTTTTTTAAAGGTTAATAAATCGGCATACTCGATTAACAATCAAAATTGTTTTCGATTTTTGCAAATTTTAACGATCTAACCCCTTTCCTTTTTTTCAAAAAATTTCAAATTTTTGAAAAAATTCGTTTTTTTTCCGGAGATACCTAGAAAGATTTGCCTCTTGATGCTGATATATATACATATGTATATATATGATCAAGAATATATATATTTATATGGTGGGAAATGGCTCCTTTACTGCGTTTCAAATTTTGATTTAAATTATTATACCCTGGAAGGGTATAAAAACATATTAATGCAATTGAAAATATTTATATTCTTTCGATCCGACACCCAATGACACCCTGTTTCCCGATGGACTCGCATGTGCATATTGTGGCTCCTAGGTGCTGGCACGCCAGCTGGTCCGCTTTCCCAACTTGCCAGCGGTTCGCGGGAAAGTGGGAAATGAAACTGGAACTTTGGCCTGGGGACAGGGACAGGGACAGGGAGACCCATTGGCAGCGACGCCGCATCCCGGAGCAGTGCGGCCGCCGCCATGCCGCCATTTTCCGCTTTTCCGCTGATAGCTGCCACTAATGCAACTAATTCGCTTTGATTTGTTTGCCAGCCCGCGTCGCATTGTCACGAAGTGCTCCGTTTCCGTTTCCGTTGGCGTTGCCGTTCTTCGACACCGAATTTTCCGGCTTTTCCTAGCGGCATCCGATCCCATCCGATGGCCAGTAGCCAGCCAGTCATCCGGTATCCGGCGTCGGACGCCGTTCACCGTTAACAATTTGCCGTTAAAAGCCATTTCCGCCGGAAATAAACACCCGCAAAAAATGCATCTAGTTTTATATAGTATTTGTGATGTGATTTCTTGAATAATTATTATGACTTTGTATTTAAGTAAAGGTAAAAAGTGGTAAACATAAGACTCGTGGATTATGTTTTTCTAGACACTCCCTAAAAAGGTTATATATATTTTGTATAATTTTAATAAAAGCTAAGAAAGTAATTTCTTTTCTAAGCGTGTTCTTAAGAAAATCTCTTCCCTACTTATGAAATTAATGTTTTCCCAGAAAAAGCAACATCTTTCATTTGGATTTGTCATTTCTTTCAAGAGAATGTCCTTGTTTTTTGTTTTTTTTAAGTGCTGCAAATAAATTGAGAGAAAAACTTGAAGTGTGCCTGTGAGAAATACAAATTCAACCTCAGGTGCTTTTTGTTTTCCTTTGTTGAAAAGTATGCCTGGAGATCACAGTTCAATTCGATTCTTAATACATTTTAGACTTCAGTAATTACATCCACAAAAAGCTCGTTCCTTCACACAGTTTATCCAAGGTATTATCCCAAAACACACACACGCGCCGTAACATCATCGTTCAGTCCGCGTGTCATCCAAATTGAACAAAATTCTAATAGTGCAAGGACGAAACAAGAGTGGAGAAAGTTAACCAGATCCCGAAAAATCCCAAAAAAGATTGAAACCGTCAGCATGCAGAAGGGCGTCAAGGACAAGGAGAACAGGACAATGGCAACAGTACCGGAACCCTGCCAACATCAGCAGCTGCAGCAGCAACAGAAGCAGCAGCAACCGCAGCAGCAGCAACAGCAGCAGCAACAACCGCAGCAGCAGCCGCCGTCCAAACAAAATGAGGGTAAGTCAGCATCTAACTGTGAATAAGGATCCTTTTTTTGCTTAAAATTTAATTTGATTTTGAATATTTAACCAAACATTGATAGCTTATGATGCGGCTTTATCTTTGATATGATTCTAGTTAATTTTATAAGAAACAATGCAAATCAAATGTGCCTTAGGAAAGCAGAAAAAATGCAGCTCTTGAGATTACAACGACAAATCATGTGTCCCTTTCTTCATTATATCTTATGCCCAAAATTTTATATGGGAACAAATGATCAATTATTGCTTAATAATCCCTACGGTTTGATTTTGATATGTTGAGGTGTTATAATAACGTTGTTATGAGGGAACTAGAGATCAAGGCTTTTTAATCCCAACGTTTCCTTTTTGATTTTACACTATATTCTTTGCATATATCTTAACTATGGTCAATAATGGCTTGATAATAAGTTAATATATATATAAGCTAACAGCTCTTGGAATAAATGAATTAAATGAGTTAACAAAATATAAGTTAATTAAACTATAATTTGTTGCAAACTAAAACATAAAACTCAAGTTTCTTAAGACGTCTATTCCCTAGGGGCATGTAAACCAGTTTAGGGATTAATAAAATCAATTAGGCTGGTACTACTGATACGAAAATTGCCCAAAAAATAAATCAAAGCTCACCCACTTCGTTAGATTTGCCGCAGTTTTTGGTTTTCCTTTCTTTTTCGTTTTTTTTTTTTTGCCTGGCATTTGACGTACCTGACGCCTGACGTCCACCGTAAATAGTTGCAAAATTGTTTCTTTTTTTGGTGCCGGCGTCTATTTTGGGCTCGGCTCTAAATGCATATCAATAACGAAACAAAAAAAAAGGAAAAACGAAAAACTAAAAAACGAAAAAAAGGACTAAGGAATAAGGAAAAGCCGAGCACTTTGCCGCCCCATACTGGCTCTTGTCACTGTCTTGACTTGAAAGGCGGGAAAGGACGGACGGAGCGGACGGATGGGCTTCACTGTACTGCGGGCGGCCGCAGCCAAAAATACAAAAATACTACACGAAACCATTGAGCAAACACAACAATAAGTATATATAGTGAAGTGTAGAGTATGGAAAAAACAATGGAGGAGAGACGCAACCAATTGGTAAAGCGAAATGACAACGCCAGGACATGCAAGCGCGAGTGCGAGGAGGCCGGAGCAAGGCTACGATTGCAGGGGGAGCGGGTATATTTCTTTTTTTCGGGGATCAAGGATTGGGTATATTGTATATGGAGGTGCCACTGGATATTGTGTTGGTGTTGCACCAAAGGGTTGGGGGGGTGTGGGTTTGGGTTACCACCGCGGGCCCCTAATGACGCATTGCAGACAAAAACGACATGACGCCTCGTGGAAACTTCGCCGCCGGATATGGTTTGCTATAGGTGTGACGGCCAGCGGAAGTGGCTGATTATATTCACGATTATCAATCGATAACTTTGGCAATCGGAGACTAACTATTAGAAATTCAATTCGATATTATAAAATCTAATATTTTCTTAGAATTCTATTGAAGATTAGTAATTAATTCAGTGTTCGATACTCAGGGTTGTTTATAAATTAAGCATTCATTTTTTTATAAATTCGTTATCTCAATAATTGATTGATACTTTTTTCTTATATTAAAAAACTATATGTTATTAGTAATAAGTTCACTTTGCGATACTTAGTTCTCTTTTATAGAATTTAACATAACTTCTTTTATAAACGATAATTTTGTCTTACATTGCATACCAATTTTTGGTAAACTGTCTAATTACCTAATTACTTATTATATATATTTTTTGTTTACATATTACATTACAAACTTGCGTTAGGGGGCTAATAAACAGTGTATCGTCGCTGCAAAAAATGGGCTAAAAAGCCTTTGTGGGGGGGGGGGGAGGATCTGTGCCACATTTCGACACAGTGTTTCCCTTGCGTGGCGCCACCGCCAAGTCATTGAGATTGAGCCGCCCGTAAGGACCTCTTCTCTAAGGACGTCCCGACGCTGCCAGGCCGCTGTCAAATGCCAATAAGCCGACATCGTCTCCATCTCCGGGCCAAAAACAACTAAGCCCAGAGCTGAAAAATTGGTGCCAAGCGGGCCATGCAAAACACACAAATAGCGCGAGCTCGCGGCATAAAAAAAAAAGAAAAAACGGGCTTGGGAGCTTAAAGAAGGCTCCGTCGTGAGGCAGGAGTCCATAGAATTGCCAAATCAGCTATTTCTATTGCCTATTTTGGCTATCAATCCTGAATCCTCATTCTTATGTTTATTATTTGACATCATTTAATGTTGTGGAAGACACCCAAGTATTACATTTTGTACTTTTCAAAATTGCATTTCGAAATCGCAACAATCTGTCATCGCCAAATGACATTTTTAAATGTCTTGAGGCTAAATTGAAATGCTACATTAATGTCAAAAGCTTTCGGGAAAAATGTTTATTGATGCCAAACCTAAACGAGTCTTAGCCATACAATTACAAATATAAACATTTTGCGGCAATGATAAATTCATTTGTAAATTGTTATTTATTTTTTCTAAGAACGACGACAATTAACAACATTGTAATTTGTGGTTGATCTAAGAAATTTAAATGCTACAAAGGGAGTTTATTCGCTACTATTAACTATTTTAAACTCTGTTATCGAATGATACTTTATACTTTATTTTGTGGATTGATTAATATCCTTTTGGATATTCCGTATTCTTCTGAGAATAAAAAACTATTTCGATATGGCTAATTATTCACATTTCTTCATTTTCAGATGCTTATATTTTTTATTACTTCTCGAATTTCGACAACACTGATGGCAATCCTTCACGCGCCACAAAACAAAAATGGGGGTAAAATGGCGGGATTTCAATGGTAAAGTAGGGAAAGGGATGGTGGCCGAGGACCACATGAGCATTTGTCCCGGCTCAAACGGGATTTAGCTAGCATATTTTGTATTATATATAGAAATATTTTAAAATTGCAAAACAAAGCCAGCTGAAGTGGGGGCGGTGGGGGTTGTGAGAGAAGAGTAACTGGAGTGGGCGGTGGTTTTTTGGGGGCAGGGTTCTTTGTTGCGCTGTTTATAGCCCATGTCGTGCGCAATTTATGTTAATCACAGCGGAGTTGCACGGGCGGGCTTGGGGTTTCTTCTGTTTTTTTTTTTTTTTTTTTGACGTGGGAGTGGGTTCAAAGGGGTTACAGTGCCCCCTACTTCTGATCCCTCTGCCACGTGTAGTAGGCCTACAACAAAATAACGAAAAACTATTTCGTTTTTTCTGGGTTTTTCTTAAATACTCTGCAGTTCTATACTGGGTTGAAGTCCATATAATTTTAAATTGATTTTTCTAACTAAAATATCTGTATTTATAAGATAAAAACAATTGGAAATATGAGAAAATTCTTCACTAAACGTGATTTGTCCTTCAAACTTTGGGGTTATATATTTTGGCACTGCGCTTTTGTTTATTAGCTTAAAATATTAAAAGCAAAAGTATCTCATGAATGCATTCCCTGAAATCGTCTCTAATCCTAATAAGTATGCAATAAATGTAATTGGCTGAGAACTCTCTTTTTTGGAGGGTGTTTACCCCATCGGTGCTTGATCCTGGGCCTTCGTCGCTTATATTTTTTTTGTGTATTTTGGTTGCTGTTGTTGCTTTCCTGGTCGGTGCGGTGCCTTGCACAAAGGCAACGCCGTGGCAGCAACAATTTTAATGCCGTGGTTTACTGTGATTCGCAATTTCGCCAAAGGCAGCGGCAGAGGCGGCAGAAGCGCCGGCAGCGACAGAGGCCACCATTGTCGTCCGAGTTTAGTTGGTTTTGTAGCTTCAGTCAGCCGTTGCGCTAGCAGCTGAGCTGAGCGAAGAAGAGTGCGACCAGAGTCTCGACTCGACTCTACTCTACTCGAGATAAACCGTTAGGCCGGACAGGCACGCGCGTCATCTTCCTTTTTTTTTGCAAGTGCGTGCGTCCGTGTCCCTGTGTGAGTGTGTGTCATGGAGGATGAAAGCTTGCGAGCGAGACAGGCTGCTGCGCGGGAGGTATCAGCATCCTTCTCTCGCCTGCTAAGAACCCTAAGCTCGGCTTCAATGACACGACGTCGCTGCCCCCTTGCCCACCTGCAGCCACTGTGTGGTCGCCCAAGGGAGAGGGACGACAATACGTCCAGCGAAAGATGCGACAGCAGCTTCAGTGATGACAGCAACAACAACACAAAACTGGAGAGAGAAAGCGAAAACGAGGGGGAGGAGGAGGAGGAAGAGGAGGAGCACAAGAAGCAGCATGTGGAAGAGCAGACAGGAACGGAGGCACAGGAGGAGCAGGAAGGGCTGAAGAGAGAGGGCACTGTTAATGTGAATGTGGTGAGAGCGAACTTCAAATGCAATGACATGGAATGCTCTTTGGTCCTCGGTGACTATGTGAATGGTGAGTGTCGTTAGATATTTCCCCACCCGTAACCACCACTTCCTACCCTGTAACCACTCAAGATGCTTACTCAAGCGCTGTCGCCGGATAATGAAGATTGAATTCAATTTGATGTGAGATAGCTCGCAAAGTGGAACAAAGAAATAACAAAAGAAGCTTGCCATCGTCAGCGGTTTAGCTACCGTACACTTTTTGGGGGGACGGAACTTGAAATACCGTTGAAAAACTAAAAAACTTAAATGTTTAAAAAAAAACAAGCTTTCTCTTACTTAATCTTAAAAATTAAACAAGTTTTCTTAATTAATTGAGACGAATAGTGAAAAAAAAACATTCACAGATAACAGCGTAATTGGGCCTGGCGTATGAGTGATATCATATTTTGTCACTCATACGCCATGTTGCCCATAACAATGTTTTGACAAAAAATGGAATGCAATCCCAAAACTTTCCAGTATATTTATTTTCTAGGGTAGCAGATTCTTCCATTGTGTCGCAATCTCGTGAAGAAAAATATATATCGCCTCGTGCGAGATTATAGGATAATAATAAATGACTCACTCCTTCGAGAGCGTCTATATCGGCATATATCCCATAGGGGGAACTTATTTTTCAGCAAAGTCCATAATTCACTTTTCACTTCCAATTCGTGTACATCGTTTATCTCTGTCACAATTATTATAACGCCTTAAAATTTGGACTTGGACTCGAATTCGGATACTATGGGTTCGGGTGATTTTAATTTAATATTTTTTTGTGTGAACAAAGACACACATGTCGACCGCTGCCAAAATATGGCAAACGGAAATTTTTAATTGCAATTTGTTAATTTGCTTAGAGCAACCGAAAGTGACCGAGAAAATGTCTACAGTGGGCAATGAATAAATCAAACGCAGTTGTAGTTAAGATAGAAAAGAGATCAATTTTTACAAATTAATTGTTGGTTCATTATAATTATTCTCAATCTTTTTTCACATTCTTGAGGGTAAAAAAATAAGTTAATGCATACATTTCTTTTTTATGTTTGACGCATTTTACAGTTATATAACACACAAAGTTGCTCCCTGGATTGCGTCCTTTGTAGAGACGCCAAAAAGTAGGCAATTATTTATGACAACGACAGAAATCATTGAGACATCAAGATTAAGACTTATATTTAATCATTACCTTATTTATTAATATGTTAAATAGTTAATTGATGGCCAGTATTTACTGTTCTTACGAATATCAGTAAAAATTAAGGCTTTTCATTCTTTAATTCAAATTAAATTACAACTTCCTTTCTTATTTATTAATGTGTTTTTAATTTAAGTCCAAATATTACCAATTTAAAAGTCAGAAACTAGTTTAGTGTTGACCATTATGGCCAGTGATCACTGTACCGGACCGAGTGTGAGGCCTATCAGGCATGGGGGGGCTTTGGGGGTGGCAAAAGCTAATCGCTGGCACAATTCGATGATTGACGAGGGCCAAAAGGGGCGGTGCAAGGCGGTGGAGTGAGGAGGAGGTGAAGGAAGGAGGGGGGAAAGCATGCGTTTACGGTTCGGTGAGAGATTTTCCTATGATTTTTATTTTGTTTTTGCTACTATCTCTTTTCTTTGCCTTGGCAGTCACGGCGGCTTGCCAAAATAGAAAACACATAAATTGCACGATCAAGATCATTGCTGTTATTTTCTACTGAACACACAAAGCTAGAGGAAGAATTTCCTCTTCTGCACGCTTTCTGCATCCACTTCGATGATATAATCCCCATAGGCAGGAAAATCTCTCAGTCCCACTCTCTCTCTTTCCCTTTCTCTCTTTGACACCTGTTCGTTTCATGTCCGACAGTTGCCGCTTCCCTCTGCATCTCGCTCTTGCCTTTGGTTTAAGTTTTGCCATGGATTTTCCCACGGTTTTCCCACCCGTTCAACTTTTCTTCGATTTACCCTCGCTGCTGCTGCTGCTGCTTGGGGAGCGACTTTGACAAATTTTTTGGCATCGAGGCTTTGCTTTGATTTGTTTCGCTTTTGACTTAATATTTTCCCTATTTTCCCGCTGGCCAGCTGAGAGGGAGGGAAAACGACAGCAGCTGATCGCCAGGGTCTAGCAGCTAAATGGTCCATAAATTATGAATTTAAACAAATGCGAAAACACATTTTAATTGATGTGAATAAATAAATAATAAATACACGGATCTTCTGAGAGACATTAAATTATTCTGAACATTTACAATATTTGTAAAATAATTCAAAAACTGTTTACATATTATAATAAATAATTATTCACTTAAACAGTTGAATAGAGAACACATACCAGAGCTTAAATTAAAAACGTTTTCTAAGGAGTTTTCATAAAAAATATCTACTAGGTATATGTGTGAAAATTAAATTCAAAATTAAATACAAGTGAAAGACCATAACATAAATTATATAGTAAAGAAAAAAATGATTTCTGACTAAAACAGTAATAAACTGCAAAGATATAAAAATATATTTAAATCCAGTTGAAGGATAACCACAAAAATACTACAGTAAAGTTGCAACTTTATAAAGGATATCCCATTTTGTTTGTAACCAAAACACACAACTCGAAAAACCACTTGGAAAACCTAGTCTAATCTAATTTCCCAAAGAAGAAAAGTGCTTGAATCACTCCTGCTGCTTTATACACATACATATATCCTTTGGCAAACATTTGTTGCTCGTTAGAATATATGTATGTATATGCACACAAATTCCAATTCATTCCATTCACTTCTCCCTAGCGAAGTTTGTGTTTTCTGTTTTTTTTTTGGCGTATCCAAGGCTGGTTGCCTTTGGCTTTGTTTGAGCCATCGAATCGAATTCATGTTCACGGCATGACTACTCTGGGGGCTATATAGATATGCCTAAGTATGTGTGGAATGCCAGGACTACTACCTTGCACTTCCTTGGAACATGGAACATTAGACAACGAGCCAGTGCCTGTCAGCCGAAGGAGAGCGAATGAGCGAGCGAGTGAGCGCTTTGTTTATTTGTTTATAACAGACCAGCAGCAGTCGCAGTGGAAATTCGAGTTGGCTCACAACGAACGGCTCGAATTATCGACTGCGGCTCACAGCGGTGGCAACAGTTCGGTGAAATCCGTGGTTATCATCATTCATTCATTTCGGGACGCAATGCGAATGCGAATCGAGTGGCAATCGCCGCAAACGGAACTCCTGTCCTCCTCCATGGATCGTCCACTTGTTTCTGTGTGCGTTTTTTTTCTTTGTATTTGTTGCCAGTGATTGCATAAGGGACCTCCGCGGCAAAAGGTTACTACCAAGTATATATCATCATCATCATCATCTCGCAGTGGTTCTTGCATTTTTTTCCTTTGCCCCGATATGTGTGCCAAACGTGAGTGAAGCGAAATAGTGAAATCAAATCAATCAATCAGCAATCAGTGAGCAGTATTTCGTGCTCCCGTTTCAATAATATTCCCGTTCGTTACCCGCCCGTCTTCCGCTTGGTCTTCCCGCAATAATGCCATAAGCATCGAAATACTATATAAACCATACTATATACATATATATAGTATAAACCATGGACTTTGGGGGCGGTCGTGTGCAGTTCCTGCAGGCCCAACTATTTCCCGTCTGCACGCTGACCACATCCAATGGAGGTAAATAAACGTATCAATTAAGATTAAAATAACACTATACTTTAAAACCCCAAGTTTTGTGAAAAAAGTGTTGAAATTATGCTTGAACTAGCAACTGTTTCCTAGAGTACACTAAACTACAACTAAACGCATTATTTAAAATGAACACACCAAACCTTAAAACTTGGGTTTCTATTAAAACTCTAAAGAAAATATTATTATAAAAAAATTCTGTCAAATTATAGAGAAGATATTATTGTTAAATATCGTTTTTTCCTATGCACAAATACTCAAATTATGTTGATTTTGGGAAATTGATTTCTAGAGTAAACTATAAACAGAAAAGTGGCAAAAACAAATGCAGACATAAACAATAAACAATTGCGTTTGCTTTTTGACACTCCTTAAGTACTTGCATTGCAGCATTTATTGTTTATTTATTTATTTTGCATATTAGTGTCTCGCTCTTTTGTGTCAGTTTTCATTAAATGCCAATTCATAAAATATTTCAGTTTCCAAAGCAGTTGTGAAAACTTTTTTTTTGCTATATTTGCAATAAAATATCTATCTTTTTCGGCCACAAATTTGAAAACATTTAAAAACTTGTATTTAAATACCAAAGAAAAGCCATGTTTAAACTGAAAAATTGGGTTTTAAATGCATTAAAACGAGTTTAAAGCTCTAGTTCCTATAAGTTTTCGGATACGTCTGATTAAGAACATATAGATTTGCTGAGACCAAAGATATACATTTAGAATTGACACAATATTTTAAGTCCCATAAATACCCACGGTAACTGGAGAAACAATCATACACCTAACTTTGCATATTTTAATTTTAATAAAGGGTAAACCTATTAAATTCATATGCATAATTCAATATAATTGGAATATTAATATATATATTTAAGAAGTAGTACATCATACTCACTTTCAATTTCTTGTTTTGTGGATTTGTACGAATGGATTGTCTAAGGGCACCTCGGTGTTGTTGTTGTTGTTCTTGTTGTTCATTAAGTGGTCGCTGTTACTCTACTGATAGTTCCCACTGTACTACATGGCCAGCCTTTGGGAATTTATTGAACTGAAGGTGGTTTTCGTTGCGATTTCGTTGCTCAATGATTGGATCCTTGCCTATCTATCGTGCTCGCTCCTGCAATTGGATAAAGTGCGGATAAATGGGTATTAGAATTAGCCACAAAACTGTTTGACTTCAGTTCCCACTTGCGGCTGTCATGGAAACGCCAACACACACAAAATCATTAACACACAAATTCCGGCATCGCAAAGTCGGAAATCAAAGTCGTTGCCTGTTGTCAACGTCTCTCCAGGTATATACACACAGTTATATTGTTATATAGAGGGGACTTTCGTACCTATTTCAGTTCATTGAATTGCGATTAACAATATTCCACCTGCATAAATCAAAGGCAAAGGCCGTTTAACTCATTAATGTTCATTGACTTGGGTATTTATTTTTGGTATGAAAATTCGCTAGCATGGCATCGGTTTGGGCTCTGATGGCAACAGGAATAGCATATAAATATATATAAATATATATAAATATATATATATATGTATATACCACATCCGTGCAGGTTGAATTGTATTGGAATGAAGGGGGGTTTTGGTTGCTCCAATGATTGCGAATCGGGGAATCCCATAACCATAGTTAGAAATTACTTGTATCTGGGTTAATGCCTTGCCCGAGGTTAATTAATTGACGATTGTCTTTGTCAAATGCGGAAGCAATTCCCATCAAAATACTAATGCCAATCAATTTGTTACATTATTAAAGGATGGCAAACTTCCCTTTTGTCCCACGGTTATATGGCTTAGCTTTGCAGAAGAAGTTTAATACAGATTGTAATTCGATTACTAGGAATTAATATAAAATAAATATATTATATATATATAATATAATATAATATAATATAATATAATATAATATAATATAATATAATATAATATAATATAATATAATAAAGTAACGCCTACTTATAATCCATTCACCGTTTTGCATTTTCCTCTATTTTTAACGTTTGTATGGTAACTTTAATATTGTCGTCCGATTTTTATAGCATTTTACACAAAATTCTAGATTAATATATAATGGCAAAAATTTTTTATAAAAATCTGTTGAAAACTGGAAAAGTTTTAATTTTTGTTCTTAAAAATTTTCCGATCGTTCCTATGACAGCTATATATATGTATATATATAGTCCACAGATTCGCCATTATAAGACTTATATACTAGTAAAATTATATATAAGAATAACACGATCGTTTCATAGCTTTATCTTAAATTTGTTCTAAAAAAAATCTCGCACATCTATGCATATGATTCCCAACTGGTTCTAACATCTCCGGAACGAAGTGACTTCTATCAGCCAAGTATCAGATATGTGTTGTGTTACAAAAGTTGCAAGTCATTGTTTACTAGTGTTCCAAATTAGTAACTGATCATACATGTTTACTAGTCATAGATAATCACTGATCATAGTTATTTGCTGGCCATAGTTAATTATTGTTTATAGTTACTTACTGATCAAAGTTAGTTAATGGTCATAGCTTCTTACTGGTCATAGTTACTTACTGGTCATAGTTAATTACTGATCATAGTTCTATATATCGTCCGATTATTGCTATGCCAGCTATATATATAGTCCACCGATTCGCCATTATTCGACTTATGTACCAGTAAAATTATATACTAGAATAACTCGGTGGTTTCATGGCTTTGTCTTAAATTTGTTCCAAAACAAATCTCACACATCTGTACATATGATTCTCAACTGGTTCTAACATCCCCGGAACGAAGTGACTGCTGCCAGCCAATTCTTAGATATGCGTTGTTACAAAAGTTGCAAGTCATTGCTTATTAGTGTTCAAAGATCATACATACTTAGTGGTTATAGATACTTACTGATCATAGATACTTACTGATCATAGATACTTACTGATCATAGATACTTACTGATCATAGATACTTACTGTACATATAAGTACATATAAGTATCTGATCATAAATACTTAATGGTGTTAGCTATTTACTAGTCTAGTTACTTACTGGTCATAGTTAATTAGTGATCATAGTTCCTTATTTATCATAGTTACTTAATGTTCATTGATACTACTTTCATAACCAAACGGTCTTATTTTAAGAATTTTGTGACGAAAGTAGTATAAGACTAATTTTGATTTGAATTAAATTTCAAAAGTCTTTCTTACTTATGTTAAGATTTTGTTGACTTATTTCAAAGAATGCAAAAAATCTTAAATCAAGATTTTCGTTTTTCTATCAGTGTGCAATAATGTTCTTTATGTACATGAATATCCTGCTTAAATTATTAAACAAATCTTATTAATATTATCTTGATATTTATGACCATGTATTTAATACAATCTTTATATGTTTATTATAATGTATTATTATCTTAAACCCTGACAAAGAAACAAACCCATTGCCAAAACTGATATACCCCTAAGTCAAAGCTAAATATAATAAAATGAAGGGGAGGTGTTGGTGGCGCCACATAAAATGCGTCTGGAGAAATTGCAAACAAAGAAATGCAAAATGTAACAACGAAATTTATTATACAGATTTCATGAATATTAAAATTGCACATAACAAGACACAAAAAAACACAAAGATTTTGAAGGCAAACGAGAAAAAAAAACAAGCGAAATAAAAATTGTGAAATATTGTGGGGTGGCAAAAAATTGCGCCTCGCAGATACATATGTATCTACATATATGCATTCAGATATAGACGTATAGGCTTTGGGAAGGTATCTTTTGGGCCGCAAAGGCATTGGCCGAATGCCTACGATTGGGATAAACAAAATGCCATAAATATTACGGGGCAATAATACAATTTAAGTAAATAATATGCAAAAATTGCAATTAGAGGCGATCGGGCGGCCCCAGATCTCTATATCTCTATATCTCAAGATCTGCTGGCTCTCGATTGCCGCCTGCATTTGAGCATAAAAATTTAATTAATGCTAAATTCCTGCGTCAACGCCAGCGTTGACAGCGACGCCGCCACCGGCAGCAGAGTTGGCGCAACAATTGAAAGCAGAGCGAGCTTTGGTGGCCCTTTTCTCCGCACTCTTTGCCTATTTCTTATGAATGAAAGCAAAGCGGTTTTATGTTGTCCTTGTCCATTTGCCCATCTTGCGTCGCTTCGTGGTCCATACACTGGAAGAAAAGCGTGCCTCTAATCGCTGTTCTTGTCATAAGTTCATTAACCAATATTACTTGTAAGCAGTGAAAATCCTTTGCATATATAGTTAATTAATTATATGACTGTCTCTTTATAATTATATATATATAATATATGCTTGCAACTTTTGGTATATTGTACAATAATTAGTTTTGCTTCTATATTTTAATATTTTTGTTGTATTTAAAACCCATATAATTATACATTTCTCTCAGTGTATCAATTCTAACGACAACTGGCATTTTAAAAGCTCGCCAAATTGCGGTCAAAAAGCAAACAGAGAATGTCTAAAATCAACGGCAAAGGCAAACAAAACACAAAAAAAAAAAAACAGCAACAACAAACTTAACACATGCATTTGGGGTGCAAGGTCAAGGTCGTCGATTGAGCTTTGTCATTCCGCTTAAGCTGCAGCTCAAGTGGTGGGTTGTGTACATATTGACGAGAGTGGAAAAATATAAGTGGAATTTCAAATGAAGAATAAATCACTGTCGAACGGCTTACAAAGGAATTGCAGCAAAGTCAGGCAACACTGCGTATGAGTAATAAATATAGAAATTTATTTTTCTCATGTTATAGAAAATATATTCCAAGTTAAACATAATATTTGAATAATATTCTAGTAAAACTAAAATTCTAATTAATGAAAAAAAAAATAAATTTTAACAATACATTTTAGTTGAATAAATTACGTTTATGCGTATACGTAATATTCGTATCTTGTCAAATTGAAATGTAAATTATGTACAAACCATTTTCCAATTAAATGGGAAGTTACTTGAATATAAATTTAAATTGATTTTTAAATTATTAACTATTAGTTCTAGATTGAAAGTATAAAAAAATATTAGCATATGTTGAAGTTACAATATAAATTGTATATGAACAACATGAAATTCCCCTTTAAAACATAAAAATTAAATAAATTATTCATTAATTATTTATTAATTAATAATTTCAAACCAACATAGTTCTAACCACGACCTCTTTCGGCACACATTATGTCTAAACAACAAACCACTGCGGTTAAATTGTAATTTTGTGGTTAACACTCAAATGTTTCCTATACTGTAAATAAATGGTATAAAATAATTCCTAAATTAATGTATTTGGAATGCATACTACTAGTTATAAATATATTTTTCCCTTCTTTTCCCGTGTGAATTCTTTAATTAAAACCCTCGCTTGCTGTGAAACAACATCGAGAACAACGTTGTTAATCTATTTTTAATGAGCACAATTTACGGATAATCATTATTCATTAATTGAGGATCACACGAACGACCACGCACCCACACATCCTTGGAACAGCTGTCATGGCGGAACTTTAAGCTAAAGCTCCTTGTAAACAATAACAATGGCAACAACAGGCACACCCACACACACATACGAGCGCGCGCGCACGCAGCAGGATAACAGTGCATGCGAGAACAGCTGAGCGCGTGTGAAGCTTGCTTGTCGGCAGCGAAAGTGCAAAAGCTCAGCTAGCCTGCTCTCTCTTTTTCTCTCGTGTGTGTGTGAGTGTGTCTCTTGGGGGGGTTCCATGCTCTTTCGCATTAAATAATATTCGCAGGCAGCGACGCCGGTACAAGCAGCGACAGCGACGCTGGCAGATTTGAGCATTTCACATTCGCTTGGGTTTTCCGTTTTAGTCAACAAGAAAACGCGCATCGGGCAAATCGGGCAAAATAAAGCAGAAGCGACTGCCGAGCGAAATAAACTTGAATATAGTCCGAGAACCAACGAAACCGAAATTTGAAAAATATTTCAAACACAAATTTTAAGTTGGTTTCTGCGAAAGACAATCGAGTTTTTCATACTGAATTCAGGGAAAAAACCTACAAAGTAAGCGCTCGCATTGTCGCGACTCGTAAATACTCAAATATATTCGAAAATTCGGAAAGTGTGCCGCCAAATCGTTTATCTATAGCCTGTCTATATCATTTCTTGTCTATTTGCAATCATTTTTGTTGTTTGCTTTTTGTTTTCTTTTTTCCCCACTTTTTTTTTGTATTTTTTTTGTTTTGAGTGCCACAAAATTTTTGAAAAAGCAACAAATATCAAGCGAAAGCGAACAGCTGTGCGCGCGCCACCCACATTTGTGCAGCGTATCGTCTTCGATTCTCCGCTCACTTTCTTCGCGTCTTTCTTTTCGTCTTCGAAACCGTTTGGAATAGCGGCCTGTCAGATCCCCATTCTTAGCCGGTAAGAAAAATTCTTCTGGGTCAAAAAAAGGGGCAACAAGGTGGGAGCAATCAATAATAAATAATATAAAATTATAACAAATTATTGATTTGGTTTGTAAATAATGTGAAAATTTTTTAGGCAAATCATTTTAATTTATTTTACAAAATTTATTTGAAAGCAATGTATTGCACCTTAAAATAATGTTAAAATCCCCACAACTCTGATATTAATTATTCGAGAAGCCGAAGCTTGTATACCCTTGCAGTTAGCCAAAGAAACTTAGTTAGTCACCAAGAAATCCAAAAATATTAGTATTTTAGGTATATTAAATCGATATTTTTATATGTTAATTTTTTTGATAAATAAAAGTTTTTCAAATATCATAACAAAGCCAAAAATGCATTAATTTCAGTTCCCAAAACGGTTCTGTGCTAGTTTTAATTAGATTAATAAATCTGCATATTTAGTTTACAAATTAAGAAAACTTAATTTTCTTGTAAAATTTTGACAATTTTAACGATGTAACCCCTTATAAATTTTAAAAAAACTGGTCAAATTTTTTTTTCTTTCAAACATGGCTAGATCGATTCGGCTGTTGATGCTGATCAAGAACATATATGGTTTATAGGGGCAGAAATGACTCCTTCACTGCATTACAAGCTTTGGACTAAAATTATAATACTCTACGAAGGTATAAACATTACGTATACGCAACGTACATAAAATTACGTATACGCCGGGTATAACGGTTTATACTTTTTTCTCACCTTATTTAAGATAAAAATATTTGTAAACAAAAGTTTTTAACAATTGGAAACTTTATATATTAATATTATAAAAAAAAATCTTCAATTCAAATATATAATTTTAAATTAAAATTATATTTCGAAAATAAAATAAAAACATTATATTGCCTAATTGGAAAATAAACGAAGACATGACATCTTTTATCTGATTGTTATCATTGTCTTATGTAAATATTTAAAAGAAATATTGCTTGGATACTTTTTGATATTAGTAAAAAATGTAAAAATATGTCTTTGCTCCATTTTTCCATATTTTTTAATTAGAAAGAATGAAAAATTCCTATCCGTCTCCTAATTTATAATGTAAATATATTATAAAAATAAATATATTGAAGATAATATTTATTTAAATGCCGTAACGATTTCTTGCTAAGTGTATTGAGTCTACAATTTATGCTGAACTTGCATTTCTACGAATAAAAATTGTCTAAATAGCACACGCGACAGGTTCCCAGAATAATTTGTAAAGAAAACTCTTGGAAATCTGGGGAAAAAAGAGGATGTAGATTGTTTACTTGAAATGACCATAATCTTTTTTTTGACAGCTCTCTGGAAAAAATATAAATACTAAAGTACAGTTTAAAATATATACTTTGGAATTGCTAGAAATCGTTAAAATAAATCTAAATATTACTTTAAACTATAAAAACCATTTTACTATCTACACAGAATATAAGCAAATCGATAAAATATAAACATAAATGTACCATATATTTCGTATATGTTTCCAATTAAAATGAAATGTCTTTCTTTCGAATTTTTTGTTACTTTGTAGCATTCATATATTTTAATTTATTCCCCTGCCATTTTCAATTTAATTTAATGATTAATATATTTTTATCTCCAAGGAAACTTTTCGTTTCTTGGATCAACATTTTTGGCCATTTTAAATTTAAGAAAATATAAGCCACAAAAAAAAAAAAACACCAAGGTAAACCATATCCATTAAAAAACTCTGTCTCCCGCGGGACATAAACATAAAAAGTCAAGAAGCCGACAAATTATTAGCGATATTAATCGACCTGACAAGGAGATCCTTGGGGAGAAAATGGGCTGCCAGGGAAAAACTTTTTCCCTGGAAGCCGTTTTCCTTTCCTCCCTGAAAAGATTTACAGTTGCTCTAGACATTAAGCCAGCCAACCCCAATCCTCGTCGACGCTTTCCGCCATTCCAGCGAAAAATTGCAATAAAAGAAGCCAAAAGAGCAAAAAAAAAAAAAAAAATATGAAAACAAAAAACTGAAACTGAAAAACAAAATCTACTTTTATGTGCTTATAAAAGCCGACTAAGCAGACACAGAGAAGACCCAAAGAAAGAAACCAAAAATTAATTACAAAATATGTTGCAGTAGCAAATAAAACAAAACAAAACAAAAAGAAAGCCAAAAGGAAAATGAAAATGCTCCAAAGCGAAATAACTTTCTGGCAAACGAACAAAACAAAAGTATTCTTCGGGAAATTGGGAACGGAGAGAGAGAGAGAGGAGGGGGGACGCACATATGGCAATTAATTGCTGTTGACGCTTTTCGTCGGCCAAAATGCTGCGAAAATTCCCACTCATTTAGGCCATATTAATGGCGATTTGCGCCTACACCAACCTCATTCTCTCTGGAGGAGACAATTTTTGTGTTTTTTTACTTTTACTTTTGACTTTGTTGGCACGACAAATGTTTATAGTATAATTGCTGACTTATCCAACTTGGTTGGATTTAATATATCTTTTGTACTGTATATATTCTCAGTGCTGTAAACAATAACATTTTCTCTGCTTATATTATTTTGTATCTTTGACTATTTAAATTGGGGAATTTTTATACGTTTTCTGTTTGGCAATCCATGATCTATAAATTTTGATCTTTTCATCTTTATTTTGCAAAGGAATCGGTGATGACATAGAGTTCTTTTTAAAAATTCAGGAAGAAGCTTAATAAAATGTTTTCTTACTCCTTCTCGAACTTGATATACAGCGATTATATTAACAAATAATATTTGGAGTATATTAAATATTATTTCAGTTATATATTTATATATATGTATTTATGTAATAATATTTACTTTCAAGAAGCAAACACTCCCTTTCATAATTTCTAAATAATCTATAAACTGTGATCTTTTCATTCTTAAACTGAAATATACAAATTATATTGCTAATATAATTGTTTATATATAAAAGGTTGTTGTTCTGATAAATCGAGGTCTAAGTTGGCTTGATTTAAGCCACATAAATTAAGATTTCATTAAATATTGCAGGATTACTATAAATCAACAAATAATATTTGCAGTAAATTAAATATTTAAGTTATATTTATACAGATGTACATATGTATTTAACAATATTTACTATTAAAGAGCAAACACTTCCTTCCTTAACTGTTACTTAGGGAAATACAAGGAATCCCTTAAAATAAAAATATCTAAAATTGTCTGATTCTATACATATTTTTCTATAATTTATAATAATTTCCCTTTCCTCTATTTTCCTTCCAGGCTTCCTTGGCAGTTTCCTTTCGAAAGGATTAAAGACCAATCAGTTGGTTGTGAACACGGATGAGAAAACCCTGCGACCGGTTGCACGTCTAAAGGAACCGCGCGATCTTTTCGCCCTGCCTAAGGACAAGGACAATGACTGCTCACAGCAGGCCCCCAGATGGCCGGTTGAGTGCCAGGTGAGAGGGTAAAACACCAAACAAACAAAAGTCGCACAGGGGAATCCCCCAATACACAATTCTAGGACCCCCCAATCAATTCACACACACAGAGACAGACAGACACCTATTGAACTGGCTTCGAAGGACGAGGCTAAGGAGCTGTCCTAGATTTGTGTACTATGTGTCTGTCCCCGGGATGACGATGGCTTATTGAATGCCTTTGACACGCACCTTGTCTGCCAGGATGTGTCCCAGGACATGCGTGCCGCGCCTCATAAATATTAATGCACATAAAAAGACGGGCCTGGGTGGCAAAGTTGAAAGGGAAAGGGCAGGAAGCGCGACCTCGCTACGGCTATGGTTTTTTTTTCATATATTCTTTTTAAGGAGGAAGCTCCCAGAAATCCAAAGGCCACGCCACAGTACAACCTGCCTAAGTTCAATGCCCAACGAGTTTCTAAGCCTTATCTTTAAAAAGAATGATAGAAAGATTTATTTATAGAGTTTCAAAGTGGATTTAGTTCCTTTTTGTGCCAAAGGTTAATAGTCAAAGGATTAAAATGATTTATTTCAGGACTTTAGGAAACTCTAAACTCCAAACTTTCGCCTCAAAAGCACTCTCTCTTTCTCTCTCTCGAAAGGATACATAGATAGTTTATTCAATTTTCGGTTTAGCAAAGTTTGACTGTAACATAGTAGGTGGTATGTAGGCAGGCCCACCCCCTCCTCCCACTGTTCCCCTCGGCTGGCTCTCTATGTAGGTCAAATTGCAATAAAAAAATGAGAAAAAAAATAGAAAGAAAGGTGCACACACTAGCTTAACCCATGGCAGCGCCCCTGTTAAAAGCTGCTCGCCAATAAAGTGCAATGAAAATCCTTTCGTTTCCGCTTTCGAGATTTTTATTTATTTGGCTTTCCTCCCACACCCCCCGCTCTCCCAATCTTGCACTCTTTCGCCTAATTGTTGGCCAAGTCGTTTAGCATTGTTAACAATCGATTTTATTTATTTTGTACTCGAGATATTTGCATTTCGATTCGCTGCCAAATTGTGTTGGGCAAATATTACACATTACACACACGCCCCCTTAGCTCGTGCAGCGGCAAAACGCTGCTTGAATGGCAAACGATTTATTATGGGGTTGCTGGGGAGGGCAGGGGACTTCTGTCTCAGGGGTCAAACAACAAATTGGCCAACTGATTGATTAAACAGGCGGCGAAAGGCGAAGAGCGGCGGTAAATGAATCAATTGGAGGTCAATTGTTGAGCAATTTGTTGTGGCGCAATTTGAGTGAGGCGGAAAACAAAAGGAAGCCCAAACGCTAGCAGTCAACCGACCAACCAACCAATCAACCAAAATTTCCCTGTCAATTAACGTGGCTTGAAAGGAGCAACCCTGCCAAAAAAAAAAGAAAACACAACAAAACAAAACGCTATGAAAAACCCTCAATGAAAGGTACCAAAGCTTTTGAATTCGGAACCTCCAAATAGAAGTAAAGAAAGAAAAGGGAGAACATTTTACAAATATGTACATAAATTAGGTTTAAATTAAAAAGCGTCTTCATTTAAATTACAAATCTGATTTGGAAATTAAAATCCCATCAATATTTTCATTTCGAATTAAAACATTCGAATCAATAAAGAAGCTAGCTTTGCAGCCCGAAGTTTGTATACCCTTTAAAACCGATATAGTTACATTTATATAATTTATAATTTTAGACAGAAGCTTTTAAAAAAAAGAGAAGGAGTCCTTTTCGACCCTATAAATCATATATATTATTGATCAGCGTCAGCAGCCGAATCGATCTAGCCGTGTTCGGTAAAAAAATAAATTTTTGAAATTTTTTTAAAATTAAAATGTTCAAAAAATTAAAAAAAAAATTCCAAAATTTTTAATTTGTAAACAAAATATGTAGATTTATTAACCCCATAAAAACTAACCTAGGAAAGCTTTCCGAATTAAAATTAATGTATTTTTAACTGAGGTACGAATGATGAAACTTTGACTTTATAATAATTATAACACTTTTTTTGAAAGTCTCATCCAGATAGCCTTAAGGCTGAGAGACTAGTTTGCTTAGAAAAAACCTTGTGCTGCAGCTGTGCAAAACCTATTTAAGATTTTAAGTTTAAGTTTCTTAACTGTTTAGAGAATCAAGAAACAGAATTTTAAACTCAAATTTAGGCAAAAGTTTCTAATGACAAACCCATACTCACCACATTAGCTACTGCTCTACCGCTCGCACTTTTCACCTTTACCGCTGCCGTGTTACCGTTAGTTTGCTGCCTTCCCTTCTTCCGTTTCCTGTTTTTTATTTTTGTTTTATTTTCGGCTCCAGGCTCCAACACACAAAGTTGCGCAAACTGAAAATGCAATTAAAAGAGCAAAAATATAAATAAGAAGTCAGGAAAGTTTTCGGGGAAACGTCTTTCCCACGCTTCTCTTTTTTTCTCTGTCTCTTTTTCCTTTGGGTTTTCCGTTTGGCCATGGCGTTCAAAACGAGAATGCAAATAAAAAGTGAAATTACAACAACAAAAAAGTAAATAAATCGCCTTCAGTGTTGACTTGACATTTGTAATTGTGTTTTTTTTTTTTTTGCAATGACACTGGCATTGGCAATGGGCAACCAAAAAAAGTTTCATTTTCGTTTTTTCCTGCTGCAAATTTTCATTACCAGCAGAAAGAGAGAGATGTGTAGGGGAAAGGGAAAGAGAATAAACAAGCTAATTAGTTAGTTTAATAACAGACAATCGTAACATGAATAAGTAAATTCGAACTATGTAAAGGCAGGCAAAAAGCGAATGTCACGATTTACAACACTGGCTTTTTTGGGCACACGTCACAGGCAGAAAAGAGAGAGAGTGAGAGAAAGAGATAGAGATAGAGTGATAGAAAGAGTGGGGAAAGTAGAGGAGATGGAGATTGTAACAACAACTGACGCTGATATGTTTCAATTAAGCCATCCAACACACACACCCTCCCTACTCTTTCTCTCTCATATGTGTGTGTGTGTACCAGATTTGCATGTTTTAACGTCTTGTTTTGTGCACTGTGTGACAAAAACTCCAGAAATTTGAAGGATTTAAATTCTATGAAATATTAATGCAGGTTTAAACCAGGTTTTTAAGCGCCTTAAATGCATAGCAGTGGGAATTTTTTAGAATTTCCCCTGCTTGACACTTGAATTTCCAACAAGTATTAGTCCTGTAAACTTGTGGTACTGATTTCTTAAATCTAATATCTTTGGCTTTATCTTATATCTTTGTAATTAAGTTGCGAGGCTTTAAGAAATTCTTTCATTTGAATAAAGACTAGATTTGATTAAAATATTAATATTCAGGTAACAAGAAGCTCTTTATTCTAAAATAATTAAATTCGGGTATCTTTCATTATTAAAAACTTGGGAAAAAATTAATGAGAGCATTTTAAAATAGTCTGACATAATAATTCAACTAGTAAAAATAAATATCTATTCTCAAGGATATTTAAAAGCTCAACATTTGATTAGAATTTAATAACAACCTAACCACTGTGCATGTCTTACATGTGTAAGCATATCAAAAGGCTAAACAAATAAGCTGCTCAGAGCTCAGGCTTATGGGGGAAGAATTACAAGGAACGAAAAGACGACAAAAACAACAGCAGAATGACATCAAAGCCTCAACAGAGACAGCTGTGGTGGAAAGCGGGAGGAAAGGACATTTGAATGGGCAGCTTGGGGTTTTGGAACATTCAGGAAATTGTCATTTTGGAATTGCAACAAAAGGTCTTTTCTTACAAATTATTAGTATAGTATGATTGGCACTGGCCAATTTCCTTTTGAAGGACATATAAAATGATGAGAATATTTGCTGCAAAGAACAGCAGGTGCACAAAATTAATCGAAATAATATTCTACTGCCTTTAATCGAGCGATATCGTTCTAATATTAATAGCAATTAAGGAAATTAACTATTTAACACGATGGGTAATAATTAAAAGCTTTAATTGTGAGAAAACTAGAATGTGATTGCATAGAAATTATTTCCAAGACCTTGACTTCAGACAAGCCCCAATAAGTAGGCTATATTTTTCGTGGATTAGGGATGTGCAAAATCTATAAAATACCAATAAACCTATAAAAATATCAAGCTTATTGTCATATCAAAAATATTGTAAGCTTTAATATAGAAAAAAATATATAGTTCCGATATACAGTTCCGATTATATAGTTCCGATTATCACATATGTAACATATATATCTCAAAGTTAAAATATCGAATGTGTTTTTCTACTTTTGCATCAAATTTCCATAAAGTATACATTTATCGATATTTTTTAACACTCTACCGTACCCATTAATGGCAATTAATCATTAATTATCCTTATTATCCTTATCCCAGGTCATCGAGGAGCGCATCAAACACATTCCTTACGTGCCCGCAACACCGGAGCCACTCAATGCTCCAACTGGTAACGAGCTGAAGCCACGTCCCGTCGGCGAGGAGAACGGAATAGTTGTGTTCAGTTACAGTCCAATCAGCGCCGTTAATTACGTGAGTATATTTCATCCAAGAATCCCCTAACTATCCTCTGCACCTGCACTCAATCTAGTAATAATAATAATAATACTAAGGGAAGACTATAAACTAACTATCCATTACTAACTCAACGCTTTTCGTGACCAAATAAAAGTTAAAACATCGAACCTACAAATACGCAGGAAAAGCCCAAGGCGAAGAAGGGGGACGAGTCCAGTGATGAATCGGACTACTCCTCAGACTCTCACCAAGACTCCACGCCACCTAGCAGGGCCACACCCATGCGTCTGACTGGAGGCGGCGTTGGCGGCGCCTGTGAACGCATGAAGCTCAATAGCAGTGTCTCCAAGATGATCAATAGCGTGGACAATCGATCGACAAGCGCCTCCCTGGATGACAACGATGATTGCTACGATGATGATGAGTACGATACCTCCGGAGGCGGAGGCGAGGCTCGGGAGAAGGCCATTATCAAGGATCTCATTGAGGCCAAGAAGAAGCGTTACCAGGAGGAGGCAGCCACTCCCAACGGCGGCGGTGTTACAGCCCGAAATTCCAGGGCAGCCAGCAGGTCGGACGCTAGCAAGGAACCCAGCGGCGATATCGATGACATTTGGAAGAACAATACCAGCGAATACAAGCCCGCCTCACCGCACTACATCCTCAGCCAGTTTGGCAAGAAGGTCTCCAAGGCCATGATCGATCGCTTGGTGGAACATGACACTGATCAGGCGAATGGCACTGGACCAGCCACAGCTCCATCGGGATCACAAAAGGTATCGAGCAAGTTTGCCGTGACACCCTTTAAATTGCCCAAAACCAATTTGTCCCGCTTGGAGGCGGTCTTCAAGCAGACTGCTCCAAAGAAACCAGGTGTAGTCACTCCCAAGAACCGAAAACCAGTGGGAAAAGGGGTCGTCAGAAAACCGGAGGTGAAGGGAAAGGTTGTAACGAATGGGAAAATCGAAAAGAAAACGGGCAGAGAGAAGAATGGTAGCAACGATGAAACCAGTAGTTCCGATGAGGGCGAGGAGTCCGACCCGGATGGAGGCGCTACAGTCCGCCTGGCTGGTGGCGCTGAGAAGCCATCTTGCCCCGAGGTCGCCGGTCAGTCTGTTTCGGATACGGAAACCCTGGTGGGGGAGGATCGACCATCATGTAAGAATGGCCATAATTTTATAGATATTTCTTATGGGGATTACTTGGCCAAGCTTATCGTAATCCTCTAAAGAAATTGGAAAACTGAATAGTCTCCGTACTTCTCTCTATCTCTCAGTAAAATTTTAGTAAATCCCTTTCTTACTTCAAGTACTTCACAAGGAAGGCTTCAAGCCTTCAAAGCTTTTAAATACATGTAGAAAGATTTGTTAATAGTCAATAACTAGATCCTTTCGCCTGCCCACAGCTGGTGATCGGGATCAGGATCAATCCCTGATGGGCCAGAAAACAGAAGGGGATTCTCAGAAAACCAAACCCAATACCCATGCGTCTATTGTGGCAGCGGCGGCGGCATCAGCAGCTGCATCAGCTGCAGCAATGGCCAGGAAACGTCACCGAGGTCTAGAGGACCACATACTCAACCACCAAGAAGAGGTCAGGGCAATGGAAATGCTGGCCAAGAGCATCAAAATGGAAGCGGGAGTGGGAGTGGGAGCGGGACCGGGAGTGGGAGCGGGAGCGGGAGCGGGAACGGGAACGGGAACGGGAACGGGAATGGGCACTACTAGCACCACTAGCACCACTAGCAACGCTAGCACCCCTAGCACCACCACGACCACCCAAAGCGGCGGCGGTAACAATGTCTTTCGGCTGACCAAGGAGCAGTTCCAGCTGCTCCGTCCAATGGCCAGCCAGGAGACAACCACAAGTGCCACAAATTCAACGAGTACTAATCCGGATACGATCGATTCGTCGCAATCCTCTCTGTTTGATTTATCCCAAGCACAGTTCAGCCGATCGGCGGTCGGTGGCGCTCGCTTTGTGACCAACTGCCATCCAATGAATCCCGAGGAATACGATGGCCTGGAGTTTGAATCACGCTTCGAGAGCGGCAACCTGGCCAAGGCGGTGCAGATAACGCCCACCTACTATGAGCTCTACCTGCGTCCCGATCTCTATACCAGCCGCTCCAAGCAATGGTTCTACTTCCGTGTCCGTCGCACCCGACGCAAGATGCTCTACCGCTTCTCGATTGTCAATCTGGTCAAGTCGGATAGCCTTTACAACGATGGCATGCAGCCGGTAATGTATTCCACTTTGGGTGCCAAGGAGAAGAGCGAGGGCTGGCGGAGATGTGGCGAAAATATATGCTATTACCGCAATGATGATGAGTGAGTGTCTCTCTAAATCTCTCTTCCAAGAATCCTTTTTAATTGTTTTATTTACCCCACAGGAGTGCCAGCAATAGCGCCAATGAGGATGACGAGGATAACTCAACATACACGCTGACCTTCACCATTGAGTTCGAGCATGACGATGACACCGTGTTCTTTGCGCACAGCTATCCGTACACATATAGCGACCTGCAGGACTACCTCATGGAGATCCAACGTCATCCGGTCAAGTCCAAGTTCTGCAAGTTGCGTCTGCTCTGCCGCACGCTGGCGGGTAACAATGTCTACTACCTGACGGTGACGGCGCCCTCCACCACCGAAGAGAACATGCGGGTTAGAGCACAGAATATCTACTCTAGAATAAATCCTAATATCCTTCCTCCTATAGCGAAAAAAATCTATTGTGGTATCGGCTAGAGTGCATCCCAGTGAGACGCCGGCATCGTGGATGATGAAGGGCCTGATGGACTTCATTACCGGTGATACAACGGTGGCCAAGCGATTGCGGCATAAATTCATTTTCAAACTGGTGCCGATGCTAAATCCGGATGGAGTTATTGTGGGCAATACCCGTAACTCCTTGACCGGCAAGGATCTTAATCGCCAGTACCGCACGGTCATACGCGAGACATATCCATCCATTTGGTATACCAAAGCCATGATTAGAAGGTGAGTAAATGGGAAAATTCAAAACAATAGTTGAGTGTATTAACTCGTAAGATCAATTAATGATCAATGATCCTAATTATTAGGTTCATAGCAAAATGTAACTCTTTCCGAGAATAATAGCATCTGTAGCATACATATCAGCGCTACAAGTGAGCTTAACAGCGCCTTAACAGCGCTTTTAGTGCACGTAACAGCACTTTAAATTATCATATCATATCATAAAACTTTGAATGACCTTAACAGCACATTTAGTGCGAATAAAAGAATACCATTGCATACTGTGCGCGCAACAATGTTGTTTTTAGGTTATAACAGAACTTATATGATACATAACAGTCCTGAAAGTGCACATAACAGCGCCTTAAGTATGCATTACAGCGCTTAAGTGTTTATAGCAATGTCTTTTCAAGGCATAACTGAACTTGCAATGCTCATAACAGGACATATAACGCAATAACAGAATAACATTGCATACAACTATATTTTTGTGGAGTATAACAGAACTAATAGTATGCAAAGCAGCGCTCTTAGTGCTAAGTGCTCTTAAGTATGCATAACAGCGCCTCAAACATGCATAACAGCGCCTTAAGTGTGCATAACAGCGCCTTAAGTTTGCATAACATAATCCTTAAGTATGCATAACAGCACTTTCAGTGCGCATTATAGCTTAGCATCACATATTGTCCGCAGAACTATATTTTTCTAGATTAAAGATAAAACTTTTTATCTAAGAATATGATCTTAGAAATACATAATCCTCATAATTTACAGACTGATTGAGGAATGCGGCGTGGCCATGTACTGTGATATGCACGCTCACTCACGTAAGCACAATATATTCATATATGGCTGTGAGAATAAGCGGAATCCGGAAAAGAAGCTCACCGAGCAGGTCTTTCCACTGATGCTGCACAAGAACAGTGCGGATCGTGTAAGTAAAACACCTCTTACTCCTATTTCTACAGCAAAATATAAACCCAAACTGATTCATCAATATCTCTAACCACAGTTCTCCTTCGAGAGCTGCAAATTTAAGATCCAGCGAAGCAAGGAGGGCACCGGACGCATTGTCGTCTGGATGCTGGGCATTACCAATAGCTATACAATCGAGGCCTCCTTTGGTGGCTCCTCGCTGGGATCCCGCAAGGGAACGCACTTCAGCACGCAGGTGAGTCGAGCTTCGATCCTTTTAGCGCTCACAGAGGTGTATAATACGGATATCCTGGATATCATTTGCAGGATTACGAGCACATGGGACGAGCATTTTGCGAGACACTATTGGATTATTGCGACGAGAATCCAAACAAAGTAAAGCGGCACGCAAAGTTATTTAAGCAAATCAAAAAGATAAGAAAACGCGAGAAACGCGAACAGAAAGCATTGAAATTACAGAAATTGGCCGATCAGGGATGTATAATTAATGATAAATTGAAAGTGAAGCGTTCTGTGGAGAAAAGTGTCTCCTAGGAACTGTCTACCGTCTGTTATCGATACACACACGCACACACACACACTAACATAAACACGTCGCTATGTTATCGTTGACTTTCGCAATCGTTAATCGTAAATTGTTAATTGTTAATCGTAATGTAATCGCAACTGTTGTCGCTGCCTTCAAAAAGAAAATTATGAAAAATGTGTCGTAAAAACGCTGCTGTGCTGATCCATAATATATATACACACACACACACACACCTATCAGGGATGCCACAGAGATGCTATGGTTTTGAAATCCTTATATATCAAAAATATCATTGCATACTTTTAAGTATCTTTTTTAAAGATTATTAAACATTTAAAGCGACTGTTTTGGCATCCCTGCATAACACACAACACCAAACATCGGCCAGACTCCCTGAATATATATATATAACTATATTTATATATATATTGCATATATTGTATACGATCGGGAATTACGTACATACATATGTGCGGCATTATATTAATTTGAATGCTGTCTATTTGCGCGAATCGCAGGTTTTCTAATGTTTTTGACCTCCCCAGCTGCGTGGAAAGGATATCCTATCCACGCAACGGGTTTCACCTGTTTACAGTATATACCCTAAGCTAGCATATATATGTATATATCACTTTGATCCCGCACAAACGTATATAGATACAGCACAGCATCGCCAGGCACTATCTAGAGCTCTCTTTAAACTTAATTTTAATTCTATAATTCGCGATATTTTCTCAATGTTGCCAGCTTAGTGAGTAAGCCACGTAATCGTATTATTATATCCAAGAAATATTATTATTATTTAATAAAATGAAAACCAAAAAAGAAATATCACATAAATACACACATAGATTTTTGATTTCTGTCACTGATATATCGGCTTTGTAGAGCTTCTATTCTTTTGTAATTCGCTTGCTTTTATATTTATTTTGTTTTATTTACATTTCTAACATTTAATATTTTCTTTTAGCCGGCAGTGTTTGATTTCTAACTAATCCAAATACATTAACATTTACAATAGATTTTAAATTTACTCAAACAACAGGACAGACTACGTTCCAAAATCATCGAAAGACTGATGCGAGAAGGCTCGAGTGCCGACGAGCCATTGAATATACCTCTGTCGGATTACTCAAGGTATGTATCTTGTATAAAACCCAATAGGAATGGATTTATCAATATATAAATCAATATTCTAGCATTGCAATAAATGTAGATATTGATATTTTGGGTTAATTTAACGGACAAGAATATTTGAAGAAAGATGGAAATCATTTGAGTACAATAGATCGCATAGTTGATAAATCATAACTAATTCTTCCTCTCGATAAACCCTGTATGTCGACATCAGTTCTTTGGTTTGATTTATAAGATCCAATATAAAGAGAAGAGACAAAAATTAAATCAAATTGTTGTACATATTTATACCTTTTTAGAGGATTTATAATATTAGTTAGAAGCTTATAAATATGTAAAGGAGTCATTTCCGACCCTATAAATCATATATATTCTTGATCAGCATTAACAGCCGAGTTTATCTAGCCATCTCAGGATAAAATTTTTTTTTTTTTTAATTTTCCATTTTTTTGAAAAAAAAGAAAAAGAAAGGTTAAAGGAAAGGAAAAGTTAAAATTGGCAAAATTTCGATTTTTTTTAAATTTAAAATTGAATAACCCGAATAACCTATTAAAAACTAACATAAATCAGCTTTCCGAATCAAAATTAATGCATTTTTGGCTTAATTATGAGTTTTTAAAACTTATAATTATTGATTCAAATAATACGAATACCTTGACATAACTTTTATATTATTGGATACCAATTTTAAAGGGTTGGGGTTTCCCGCAGTTGATTTCTTTACTTGTTTTCAATAATATCGATCATTTAAATTTTGATATATCATATTTAATGATATTTCAGATAAGAAAATTGAGCTAGCTATTTTAGTCTGGCTTATCCTCTCAATATATCCTTCACATAATCAATGTTTCTGTTGACTACTAACCCCTTATTCCCCCCAATACTCCATCTCTGTTACAATAATTAAACCCAACTAGTGACGAGGGAAATTGCAGCTCCAGCTCGGATAATGAGGGCAAGCACTCGATAACGGCATCTGATCTGGAGGGACCTTGCTGTGCGCCCACCCGAGCACCACCAAGTTCTCCGGAGGTGATCCATGAGATACGCAAGGTAAGAGAGTCTCCTTTTTGTACCACAACCCATTTGGCGTCACAGAATAATAAGGATAAAAAATCAATTATTTACTTCAATATTTTTATGGAGAAAAGCTTAGAAAAGTGGCGTCAAGTGGGTTAATCCATTGATCTAATCCTCACTATTGCCCTACTGCACTACACACACACACAGTTCCGTATGCGACGCATGCGCAAAGTTATGCACGAGCTGGACAAGATCTACTTCACGCCGCTGTTTCAACGCAAATTCAAGACACTGATCAAGTTGAAACGAAGGCGCCACAAGTTGGGCGGCAAGTCGCCGACTCCCCCTGTCCCGGTTGCCAAGCGCCCGCGTGGTGGCCAGGCCACTGATGTGCCCACAAAGCCACCGGCCACGGCCACAGCCACGGCAGCGGCAGCAGCAGCCGGAGTAATTGCAGCCGCAGCTGCAGGACAGTTCAAACAACGCAAGCCGGCGATAGGCAAGAAGCCCATAAAGCGTCTAAAAGGTGGCTATGTCCGGACTTCGGACAGTAGCGATAGTGTGACCTCCTCACAGTCAGAGTCCTGTCGTGACCAGGAAACCTCCAGCAATGCAGCCGGGCAGGCAAAGCGTAAGGTCAGTGGCGCCTCTGCACCAAAGAAGACGGTCAGTAAGAAGAAAAAGAAGTTTATGCCCACGGAAAAGAAGAAGCCGGAGGTGACTGTAAAGCCGCAGGTGAACCGGAACTTCCGACTGTGGCTGGCCAATCGGTGTATCTACATCTATCGCCGGAAGAAGGTAGCAAATTATAACCCAGTGATTCGTTCTTTTCTCCATCAACAAGTGCCTTAAAGCTCTTACTCTTTGGTTTCACTTAGGGCATAGTTGGTAGACAAAAATAATAAATAACCGGGTTCCCAAGCGCACCACTAGCACCTAGCACTAACCACTGGTCACCCATGCCTTTCTCCCGTATCTCCCCATCTAACCCATTTAGTCCCAGCAGACGCGACGCACCAAGTTGAGGAGCAAGCAGACCAAGAAGCGCGGCGAGGTGGTGCGCACCACTCTGGATCTGCCCACCACCGACCCTGGCTCGGATCTCCACTTCTCCACCGACGACGAGGAGCACTCACCCACAGCCGGTCAGAATGGTTACGGAGCAGTGGCGCCACTCCGGCACACGCTCCTCCAGAGTGATCTGCAACGACGCTATATCGAGGAAATTGGCGACACTGTGGTCCAGAAACCGAAAGCAGCTCATATGCCACCGGAATTGATAGTGACCACGCCATCGAAAAGCGGTACTCCAGGTGCTGGCGGCGTCAAGAAGATGGAGATCTTCAAGTTGACACCACGCACTGCTCCGGAACTGGACACTGGCAGAGCGGCAGGAGGTGGAGGTGGAGGTGGTCAACAAGTGGGCATGAATCAGAGGCAATCTGGTGGCATGGCAACGGGAGGAACGACTGCCAGACGTACCTACTCCTGGCACAATCTCGATCAGCAGCAGGACATACCCACGGGAAATGGAGGAGGACAAAGCGGCAAGGGCAACGGTGGTAGCTTCTACATTGGAGAACCTAAGCCATCAGTGAAGGCAATGCCCAAACAGGCCAACAGAAGGTAAGCTCTAAATCCAACATCCTAACATCCCTATATATATATATATATATCTATCTTTTCCTGACTTCAAGGAGTGTTCCGCACAACTTCATACCCCAGCGAAATGGCGGAAATGCGCCCACCGCAGATGATCTGCAGCTGAAGCTTTCCCTAAAGAAAAAGGTCTGGACAGGGGCACATGGCGGTGATGCGGACGGACGTCCATTGGCTTGGTATAAGGGTCACTCAGTGGCCGGCCCTCAGATGTCCAGCAATACAACAGCAACGGGCATCCGCAGTGCCGGTGGAGGAGGAGGAGCAAATGGAAATGCACAAAACCGAACTATGTTTCCATCCAACGGAAGGGAGGCGATGGCAGCAGCAGCTAGCAATGCTACTATAAACATGGGCATGCCCCCCGTCTTTATGGGAGCTCCACGAAAGCCGAAGAAACTGGAGCAGGTGGATTTGTTCAAGTGAGTAGAGAAACGCAGGAGAAATCCCCTTCAACCATTTCATAATTCGAATCAACTTCCCTTTTTGCGCAGCGCCTGTTCCCAGAAATTGATTATGTGGCAGCAGCAACAGCAGGAGGACCCCAAGCGCTCCCAGCCAGCACAACAGCAGCTGCCGCAGCGACTGATGAAGGTGGAGGACGCAACGCGGGACCGTGATCGTGAACGGGAACGGGACCGAGAGCAGCAACAGCGAGAGATAATACGCGCCTTCCGGCCCATTCAAGTTGGCAAGAAGACCGCAGCTGGCATGGGACAGGGTAAGTCCCAGCAACAGCAGCACGGCCTGGTCTCCGAGGTCTCCGGCGGCGGCAAGGTGAAGCGCAAGTCCAGCAGCATGATGAAGATAGCAGAGACCACGCAGCTGGTGACTCGGTTTGCCCGCAATCGTAGCAGTGCCGGTGGATCGGCGGTGCAGCAACAGCAGCAGCAGCAGCATCAACAGATGCAGCAGCACCATCACCATCACCAGCGAATGATGCTCAAGAACCAGGGAGGAGCTGGAAGCATGCCCGGGCGCATGCACTCCGCCGGAGTCTTAGTTGGACGTGGCCCCAACAAATTCAAGACCGGCGGACTGGTGATCACAGCGGTGCAGCAACCGGCAAAGATGCCAGGCGGCAATGGCAGCAGCAACTCCCGCCGCATGCGTAACGCCGCTGCTGGAACATTGCAGGCCAAGAGCAGCTCGACGGGAGTCGTCAATCAACTGTCTGGAGCGATGCAGTTCCAGCGCAACAGTAACAGCAACGGCGGCGGAGGTGGCAGCAGCAGCGGCACACTGGCACCCAACAAGTCGCAGACGGGCATCTCACTGGATACTGTCAATTTGGTGCGCAAGGTGAAGACCAAGCTGAAGAAGCGCAAATCTCGCACCCTGTCCACTGGGGCGGCGCCCAAGTAGAGTCAGTCACGCCCAGAGTGTCCAGAAATTGCATCCTACGGCTTACGAACCCCCCGATCGATAACCCATATCCTTGGACTTCTTGACACCGTTCAATTGTTCAAAAGAGACCAAAATTGCAGTCGAAGAGAAGAACCTTTCGCATCAAGTTGAAGTTTGTTGAAAACGCAAAACGCAAGAAATGATAGGGAAATAATTAGCAAAATTAATGAAATAATTCATATATGTATGTATGTATCCCCGTAGTCTGTGTTTCCTAAATAATCCCAATTTCTGTACCTACACTTAATCCCTAAAATAATGTTGAAAATCCATGGTGTGTGTTGTTTTCGTTATTGTTTCGTTCGTTTTTTGTTTTTGGTATTTCGTTGGCGATGGCAGTTTTCTATTGAGATTTCCAATAAAAATATAAAAAATAAACCAAACCACGAGGAGGGCGAGGATTTCTAACTAGTGCGGGGGAGTGGCAGGTTATGTGTGGGACGAGGTGGACAGTTAGTAAATAAATAATGCTGACCACTGACCGAAAAAATCAATTACGCACATGTCCGGCACGGCACGGAAGAGAAAAGGGACCCACTTAGCCGCAGGACGACGTTGCAGTGGCTTACGTACCTCCGGCACCCAATGCTGACGTCTCGCCTCGTTCTCACTCTTGCGTCTCACTCCTCTGCACAATTCACGGCGCGGTTATCCAGTCAATCGCTCGAAAAACCACCGAAATGTTTAAACTTTTTTTGTAAACAAACCGTTGCCCAATTGTGACCTCTAGTGATGGCAACAATGACGACCGATTAATCGAAAGCTTTCGATAGATAGGCCAATATGTGAAAGTTATCGATATGATTGAAAGTTAATCGAATATTTAAGGTGTTTATATTAATTGAACGTTATTTTTAAACCAGTAATAAAATGTTTTAAACTGGCTCTCGCAAATTCAAGAACTTCACTCTTATTTTTTTACCAATACTTGGAGTTTATTTGCTTTGATTTATTTGTTATATTGTATATATACCCAAGCCATTATGCTAGATTAGACTACGTACACATGCATGTGAGAGACGTGTGTGTTTCTGTATACTGGTTAAGTGTTGTGTCCTGGTCAACTCATTCCACATCATGTCCTGCTTCACTGCACATCATCACTCTCCTTCCTTTCTAATATATAGTTAGTATATAGTTAATAATTTTGTTCCTGCGGGCGGGGGAAGCAGCATTGATTTAACCTAAAGCTAATGGATACTACGAATAAATAGAGTTAACGCAAAGCTAAAACAAAAAGTGGAGACCGGCTCTCTACACATTCACGGCATTCTGCAGGGCCGTCTTGTCATCCACGATGATGTTGGCCGCCGTTGTGGTCGGATTGGAGCTGAGCAACTGCTTGGTGGACGAGCTGGAGGAGTAGCTGTCGCTGGAGCTGCGTGTGGACGCCGAGTTGCCGCTAATCGGGCTGTCGAGCATGTCTACGGGTGTAGCAAGCAAACGAAATTTAATTGTATGAAATACAGGGAATATCACGATCTAATTACCTGGCAGCGAGCTAACATTGTTGGACTTGAGGTCCACGACCGTGGTCGTCGTCGATCCGGAGCCAACCATGTTACCCACCGAGGTGGACTTTTTGTGCAGGTTCTTTTTCATGGCACTGCTGAAGCCGACAACGACGCCGCCGCCGCCAGCGGAGGGTCCTCCTCCCACGCCAGCTGATCCGCCTACAGAGCCAACACTCCTGCCTGCTCCTAGTCCCAGTCCCAACACGTTTCCGCCGATGCCAGCAGCGCCCAAAGGATCGCCTCGATCCGTGGGACACAGCGGGCTCAATATGGAGTTTTGAGTATCTTCGGGTGTGTAATAATCCGAATCGTCGGCTTGCGGCTCGCCTGGGGATGCCACTCCTCCGCCTCCGCCGCTAAGTTCTGGCCTCGGTTTGGTGCGTTTTAACGAGGAGCTTTTTTTGCCGCCGTTTGGCTCCTCGGACACTCCATCTCCGCCGCCACCGCCGACACTCTTATCCACATCATCCGCTTCTAGACAGGCCACCACTTGCTTCAGGGATTTGCTGGACATGTTCTTGGCCTTGCTGCCGGGCGATAGGAGCGGCGAAAGCTTTTCGTTTTCACTGTCCACATCGTCATCGGTGCCCGCTGAGCCGTCACCACCAGAACCGGTTCCTTGGGACCTGGGATACTTGCGCTCGTTAACGATCTGCAGCTTATCCTGCTTCAGCTCTGGAGAATTGCCTGCTCCCCCCAGTGTGGGCGACGTGCAGGTGGCCGTGCTTGCCTTCTTCTTCTGCTCGGTCTCGATTTCCACCACGGACAGGGCCGAGGAAGAGCCGTTACCTCCGCCGGACTGATTGGTAATGGTGCCCACCTCACTTGTCGAAGTGCATGTGGAGGCGTTCTTCTTGATCTTCGGCCTTCGCTGGCTGCTGGACTTGATGGGGGAAGTGGCCTTGATGTCACCGCCACTGGTCATTGTTGAGGCGGCCACTGTGCCGGCAGAGTCCGTAATATCATGATCACTGGTCCTATAAAATAATTAATAATAGTCACAGCTCATAGGTACTCCCCCTGCCGAGAGGAACTCACCTGGCTCTGGCCACATACTGCGGCGGTCCATTGAGTGCCTCAATAAGAGAGACAGGAATGTATCCCGGCGGCACGTCCACCGGTGCCGGCTCCCCGGCTGTCGACGTGGGCGTGTTCTGATGTAGCACATGTGTTGCGATGCCCTTCTGCACGGCTCGGATCTGGAGCAGGGCGCGGAACGGAGCCCGACAAATGGGGCAGTTATTGGCCTGATAGCGCAACGAGTCCGCACACGAATTGCACAGGCACAAGTGGCGGCATGGCAGTATTAGGGTGTCCCTGGTCTCACTCATGCAGATGACACACTCGCTGCCATGGTCGTCGATCTCCTCGTCCAGCGATGACTTATTTACCGCTTTGTTCTCGATGCCGTAGATCTCCTGCAGCAGATAGCACAGGCCGTCAACGAAGATCTTCTGCTTCAGAGCACGCAGCACATAGCTACCGCTTTCCGGATGATGGTCAATCACGCATATTGTGGTGTGCGATTGCCGGCACTCGTCGCTGCCCTCCTCCACCACACAATGGATGGCCACTGGGTACTGTTCACGACCGGGGCTGTAGCCCAGCTCGTCCTCAGGCATCTGCTGCGGGTTAAAGATGTGGCTCGGCTGCGAGAAGCACTGATTGATGCCTTTCTCGTAGTGGTACGTCTCGGAGGTGAGGCCCTCACGCGGCACCAGCGTCACACCACTGGGACTCACATCCTCCGAGCAGAAGTAATAGATGGTAATGGCGCACTTGGCATCCGAATCGAAGGTGAACTCGATGTTGTACGTGCTGGGTGGCGGCGGCGGCGGTGGCGTCAGGTCAACATCACCACTTCCCAGGCCCATCGAGCAGAGTACATTACCATCCACATCTTCGATGGTCACATTCGACTTGTCCTTGTCCTTCTCCTTTTCCCTCTCCTTCTCCCGCTCCAGCTCTTTCACACGCTCCTTTATCTCCTTCTCTCGATCCTTTACCTTGGGCTTCTCAGGCACGATTAGCTTAGAGTCCTTGGGCACACGGACAAAGCGCACAGACTCCTTACGGATGTTCACCAGACTCTTTAGTGTCTTCGTCGGCTCATTAGGCTGCGGGGGTGGATAGGGGAAGGCGGTGGGCCTGTTGCCCAGAAAGTTCAGATCGGCGTTCTCGCCAAACAGGTACGACTCCGGCTGCGGAGTGTCGAAACGTTCGCCGCCCATGATGAAGTGCGTGCCAAAGAAGTTGCCCATTCGCGGTGGATACTTGTAGGCATGATTCGTGCTGGGATCAGCCTCCTCCACTGCTGCGTTCTGCCTGCTCACAAAGTTGCCCATTTGGGGGTGCGGTATCTGGATGCTACGGATCCGCTTTTCGCTGGTATTCTTCCCCAATATAAGCTTTTTTTCCTCGTTGGTTTACTTTTTTTCCCGATTATTATTTTCTTTTTTTATTGCTTTCTTTCACCAATCAGTGTGACCGTGTCGGAACAATCAAGAAAAACCAACAAATCGTTAAGCCTCAATAGCAGTTTAAAATATATCGAATGTGATAGACTCGATAGTTAATTTGCTCTATCGAGAAGTGTCATCACTTGACCCACAACAAACGGCGCCAAAATAGCGTACGCAAAAAAATAAGTGGAAAAGGCGGTGAAAACCTGGACAGAATTCGCAACAACAACAGACACCACACATCACGATGAGCATGAGCCTGGATGAGTCCATCTGCGCGTATTTCGTGAATAACCTGAAGTCAGGCAGCAATGGTGATTCCGATGCGGACACTCTGGAGCAGTTCGAGGCGTCTCTGGAGCTGCTCGGCCAGCAGCTGGCCGAGACCCAGATCCGTCAAATAAAACCCAGCGAGGGCTATCCCCTGATAGCTGCCGGCAAGCTAACCAAGAAGGATGTGTTTGTGCTGGCGCAGTTCGAGGGCGACTTCTTTGTGCAGCTGCAGCAGACGAAGGCCCTTGTCCTGGGGCCGCCATGCCTGCTTACGTGCCTGCGGAACAACGAACCCATTCCTCTTGGCAGCAGTGCCATCTACACGACTGCCATGCGCGACCTACAAGTGTCCGCCACGGGAATAACGCCGCAGAAGAAGGATGAGCTCAGTCAGCTGATCAACTGGATGGGCGGCGTCTATTTCCAAAGCTTCGGGCACCGTACCACGCACCTCATCTCGAACACCATTAAGTCCAACAAGTACGAGCAGGCCACACTGAATGGGGTGCCCGTAATGCACGTTGATTGGGTGCAGTACGTGTGGGAACAGAGCAGGCGCCGCCAACGTGAAGGCGTACGGGCCACGGACACTGAGTTTGACAAATATCGCCTTCCCACGTTCTTTGGGGCAAACATTACGTGCAGTGGCCTGGATGTGGCGCGCAAGGATCAGGTAATGCGGTTAGTCAACGAGAATGGCGGCATCTACCACCGCGCATTCCGCTCCCAGGTGGTGGACATCGTCATCACCGAACAGTCCAAGACGGACACGGAGAAGTATAAGGCAGCTATTCGGTACAAGAAGGACGTCTTGCTGCCCGAATGGATCTTTGATAGCCACAATCGTGGCTACGCCTTGCCCACCAAGGAGTATGAGGTGCGGCCAGGTAAGAAGTCATCCACACCCACTAGAACCGGCAGCCGACCGTCCGCGACTACAGCTCCCGGTGCTGATCAAACGCAGCTCTCGGATCTTTCCCGGATCAGTTTCGTTTCTGGTTCTCGGCGAATGTGCAGTGACTTGACCACTGTGAACGAAACCCTTGGCAGCAGTTCACCCGCAAAGGAGCTGCTCAAACAGGCCACCACTACTAGCAGGAGTTATCAGCAGGTCTTGGCCGAGATTTGTCCCAGGCAGGCCAAGAAGGCGGGCACCTTCCTTGACGGTTGCTGCGTGTATCTGAGCGGCTTTCGCGCTGAGGAGCGTGAGAAGTTGAACAGAGTCCTAAACACGGGCGGTGCCACACGCTACGATGAGGCCAACGAAGGTGTGTCCCACATCATTGTCGGTCAGCTGGACGGTGATGCCGCCGCCGAGTATCGGCAGTGGCAGAGCGACGGCCTCATGAGCTCGGTGCATGTGGTGCGTCTGGATTGGCTGCTCGAGAGCATTCGTGCTGGTCGTGTCGTTAGCGAACTGGTGCATCGCGTATCCCTGCCCCAGAACCGTGAACCGGACGTTGCCTCGCCGGCTAGCAAGCGGACTCTGCGCTCCATGAATCACAGCTTCAAGCAGCCACAGCAATTGCCGATGCGGAAGAAACTGTTCGACCAGGAGCAGGACCACGCTCAGGCGGAGAAGGTGCCGGAAGAGGAGCCGGACCATCATCTGCTGGATCAGTACTCACACGATCAGGGGGCAGTGGCCCAGTTGCCAGACACGAGCCTGATCCATCCGGCCGCCAGTTCTACGCAGATGGAGATACCGCAGCCCAAAAAGGCGACTAATCCCGACCCAGGCCACATCTCGCAAGTTCCTCTGCCCGATCTCAGTGCAAGCGCCATGTCCATAGATTTCGATAAGCTGCACTACTTCTTCGGTCTCTCTGTGTACGTCCACAAGGATTGCTTCAACTCCGAATTCTACTCCCACATGCTGACCGAGTGTGAGGCGGCGCAGGGATTGCTGGTGCCATCCAGCTTTGCCGATGAGGTGGACTATGCCATCGTCAGCTTCGAAGTGGCCTTCGACGAGCAGGAGCTGCCTGTACGGGCGCGTCATGTCGTCACCGAACTGTTCCTCGAGAGCTGTATGAAGCAGAACAAGCTCCTGCCCGTGGAATACTATCATAAACCCGTGCCCGCTGCTGCACAACGTCAGCCGCTCAAGGGCATGACAATTGTTGTCTCCATATATGCTGGCTTGGAGCGTGACTTCATCAATGCGACGGCAGAGCTACTGGGAGCCTCGGTGAATAAGAATCTGAACAAGAAGGAGAAGCCGTTGCTGGTGTGTCCCCGACCCGAGGGCTCCAAGTACGAGGGTGCCATCAAGTGGCACTATCCCGTGGTCACTGCTGAATGGCTGGTCCAGTGTGCCAGCACGGGTCAAAAGCTATCCTATATTGACCATTTGGTGGGCAATAGTCCTGAGGATTTCCCCATTTCTCCCCGCTTGAGGGAAAACAATTCAAGGACGACGTCCAGAAGACATGAGCAGCGGCAGACGGAGGAAACCACATTGATGCCACCACCCGAGGACGCCGAGGAGGTAGAGAACAACCAACCTATTCCAGAGCCAGCAGCTCCTGTTATAGCTACGCCTGCACCAGCTCCAGAACTAACACCTCTGCGAAATAGACGCGTTTCCGAGCTTGCAGGACCGTCTGGTCGTCGAAGCAGCGGCTCCACATCCAATTCATCCCCGGATTCGCCGTGCACTCCGCTTAGTCAAGTGGGTGCTCAGAATTATAATTTTGACTTCCTGGAGCAGTTTGTTCAACGCCTGGACACGGACGAGGGCAAGGACTGTGTGCGACAGATTATACGCGAGATGCGTGAGAATCAAACGCCTGAGCTGGAGCGCATTCGAAGGCAGGCCTGTACACCGGTGAGTCGTCGCAACATGCCACGACAGGCACCCGGAATACCGGACTTTTGCCTGACCCCGGAGTTCCAGCAGCGGATGGCCGATGACTTTGAGCGGCGCTGGCGCTTGCCCACGCAGAAAATAAAGCCGGACACACCGCTGGCGGTGATCAGGCAGCGAGTGATGCGGATCACCTGCGAGACCCTGGGCATTGAGTTCGAACAAGACGACGATGAGGAGCATGATCAGCAGCAGCAGAAGGAGCAGCAGAACAAGAAGCCTGCGCCGCCAAAGACCAGAACTCAGGTCACAAAACTGAACTTTGATAGTTCACCCAAGACGCCCAAGGTGGCGACGGTGTCGCTTCGAAAATCTGCGTCTCCCAGAGCATCTTTGGGCTCTTCACTACGCACTGGCACCCAGTCACCCTTTGTGCCAAACTCCCAGAGTCCCAGCACCCCAGCGGCAACGGGTGGCGCAGGAATCGTTGGCCATGAAGAAGGCCAGAGCACCATTAACTTTGACAAGATTAGCTTCGAGGAGACAACAACGACGACCGCTTCCGTTATGGCTCCCGATGTCAAGCAGATCACAGATTATCTAAAGAACTGCGAGAGCCGGAGGAACAGCTTGAAGCGGAGCCATGACAACGACATGGACGCGTGCCCCGAGAGCGAAGTCCAATACGTGCAGCCGTTCGAGTCCGAGGGCTTCGCCCTGGGGACCGAGGACATGGTAGACTGGCGGGATCCCGTCGAGTTTAATGCGGCCAAGCGCAGATCCTCTGGAGGTGCGAGCTCATCGCCCCGTATGCAGCACGAGGGCATTCCCTGCTTCAGCATTTCGTGCGGCGACGACGACGAGAAGCGAGCGGAGCTGAGCGAACGGATCACCCAGCTGGGCGGCAAACTATGCGAGAATCTGGTGAACTACGATAGCGCCTGCACTCACCTGTTGTGCGAGCGTCCCAATCGCGGCGAGAAGATGCTTGCCTGCATTGCGGCAGGCAAGTGGATACTGCACACTCAGTATATCGATCAGTGTCATGCGCGCGGTCACTTCCTGGACGAGGCCCTGTACGAGTGGAGCAATCCGCGAGCTCTTAATTTGCCCAATTTGACGCCCGAGGAGGAGCCCATAGCCGCTGCTGTCCATCGATGGCGCACCGAGCTGAGTACAAAAGGCGGTGGCGCCTTCACTGGCTATCGTGTAATCCTCAGCATCAACGAGCGCAGTGGAGCCGCTATTAGAAACGTGCTCCGGGCCGGTGGAGCCTGCATATTGGAGCCAAAGTCTCCCTTCGCCAGCGATCCAGTGGCTGCCACGGCCACACACTGCTTCGTGGATGTAAAGGGAATGCCATTGGTTGCCAGAGACCTGTCTCACCTTCTGCAGAAGGGAGTGCGGGTCCTCAGCCAGATTGCCATCAACAAGTACTTGATGAACGGCCGGGATGCTGATTTGTCCAAGTACGAGCTCAAAGCATAGGGCGTCATCGTTTTGCTGTTGATAATTTATACATTTTGTTTATCAAAATTCAATTAATATTAATGTTTTTTTTCCAAAACCAATAAGTAATAATAATACAACAATAACATACTAAATATTTGGTTAAAACCTACAAAACCTTATTCCAACCAAAATTGTACATTTTGTTTATTTTATTCCAAAAATATTTCCATGAAAGTTTCTTGGTGTTCACTGGAATTAGTTATTAAATTATAATTGTTAATATTTCCCTTAATTAATTGTTTTCTTTTTCGTGGATTGTTTACGCAGAGAACATTATTACGAATCTGAACATTCACTAATTATTTGGTTTATATTTGAAAGTATTTCGGTGTTAAAAAAAGAAAACATAAATTTGTTAAAATATATATTATTAAAATTATAATTGTAGACAAAAAAATAAGGGAATCTACAGAACTTTATGGACTGAAAATTTCCCCTAATGAACTGAAAACTATAAGCAGAAATGATTAGTTTTATTAACGAATTTGTCCTGATAATAAAGTTTATTTTTCTATCTTCTGAGATACTTTTCTAAATTCAAAATGTAATTTATTCATTTATTTAATTAATTATAAGCTTCGGTACTGGATCGTAATAAAAAGAACTCGCACCGCAGATCTTAACAGAAAGTTATCATTTATATGTGTATTTAATGCTAACGAAGGCTTTGAAGATCTAGTATATAGAGATTCGTATCCATAATTTGAAGAATAAGTCGTTGGCGTCCAACTGTGTATTTTACTTTTCATTTATTTAACATTTATATATTTTGTATGTGTGGGTGTGTGGTTGTTTTTATATATAATATATAGCATGTACACATGTATTATATATGTATAATTTCACTTAGCTTCTCTGTTCCGTTGCTGTCTCTCAATTTATAATATATATATAGCAGTACTTGGAGTTTGATTTATATATCTTTTTGTGTTTTTACAATCCAATGCAGTTTGTTCATTAAAAAATTCTATAATATATATATCTATAGGTATATAATTGTGTGTGAATCGCATGCTCTACAGGCTACAAATTCATCAAAAATAGATAGTACATCGGATCTGCAGCGATCTCATGTTTCCACCGATGTTTTTTCTTTTGTTGCTGTTTTTGTTTTTCTCGTTTTAAAGCCGCAATTGGCAGACTGGCGGCATTTTTTGTTTTGTATTTAACTTCCAATTTACACTTTTATAAATATATTTATAGTAATTTATATATATGTATAAGTATGTTCGGTCTTTGTGGATTTTTTAGTTTTCTTCTGTTTAGCTTTTAGTTGCAATTTGTTCAATGTTTTGTTGGTTTTGTTTTTATATCGCAGCGATAATTTGTTTAGTTAAGATTAGTTTTTTTTTTTGTGGTTGTTATTGTTTTCCAACTTATTGTAAATAATGGAAAGTCCACAGGATAATGGTTAAATGAATTACGACACATAAATCGTTATAATTAATTATTTGAACAAAAATAATAATAATAATAATATTAATGGAACTTGGAGGGTACTTAGCTATTAAAAAATCTCTTTGCTGGGCGTGGAGATGCCCAGTGGCTGTTCGTAGTCGGTTGCCGTAGCGGAAGATGACTTTTTCTTCTCCTTGCGCTGAGATTTCTCCTTTTTATGCTTCTTCTTGTGCGACTTGGACGCCTGCTCCGCCTCATTGAGCTCCTCCTCCTGGACGATGTCGATGATGCCTTGCGCTTGCGCCTTCTCCTTGTTCTTCTTTTTTTGCTTGTGATGCTTAGCGGCATCTGGAGGGACACTATTTGAAGCATTGTTGCTGGCAGCGGACGTGTGGCGGGGACTGGGTGTGGGCGTATTGGCATCGATGAGATCAATCACCGGCTGGGCAGCGGCTGCCTTACGTTCCCGCTTGCCCTCCCTGTCCTTATCCTTGTCCTTTTTTCTGTCCTTTTTGGAGGTGCTGCTGCTGATGGATTCCGCTGGCACCTTGAGATTCTCCTTGCCCGCCGACTTTTTGGACGTGGTGGACCTGACCGCGGGCGCCTCAAAGTCCGTGCTGTGGAACGGGATTTACTACATTTCCTTTAACTATATCGCTAGAGGGGCTACTTACATATCTAGCTCAATGTCCAGAGCTCTATGCGGATCATTGGGATCATATTTGCCGTCCTTATCCTCGCTATCCGACATCGAAACGCCCTCGGGCATGTCCAGTGTGGTGTTGACGATGTGCAAAGGTTTTGGCTCTACAAAGATATAACAAGTTAGTAGAGAAAACGATAAATAGATCCTTCTTTCCAGGGACAAACCTCCTTCCGATTCGGAACTGCTGTTGTAGGCTACTTTATTTTTTGACTTTTTGCTCTTCTTGCCTTTTTTATGTTTCTTCTTGCCATCCTTGCCGCCGTGGGCAGAAGCCTGCTGCTGCTCCTGCAGATATTTGTCCGAACGCTTAGTGACTGCAAAAAGATAATGTTCATGGTTGGATCTACCTATGGAACTAGGATACTTACTGCCCACCCGAAGAGCTGCCACACCCTCCATGTCCAGCGGCAGTTCCGTGATGGGAATGTCATCAATGTTGTCATACTGATCCGCGTTGGCCACCGATCCGCTCGTCGTTGGCGTTGACTTGAGATAGTGCGGATTGCTGGACTGTTCCAGGAGGCGGGCCATGCGTTGCCGCTCTAGCTGCTCCGGCGTCAGCTCCAAGCTCTGACGACGCTTTCCACCGGTACCGGCGCCGCCGTTGCCGCCATCCACTCCCGTTCCGGCGCTGACAAAGAGCTCATCCTTGTCGTGCTCGGAAGACGAACTGCTCGCCGCATCCTCTGGTGGCGGTGGATTGATCCACTCATCCAAATCCAGTCCGTCTGGTAGGGGCACCTTCCTTTGCGCCTTAGGCGCCACCGGAATCAGTTCACCAGCAAAGAGCAGCGTTATTTCCTGGACAATTTCAATGGCCAGCGGTGGTATGCCGCCGCCCTCCATCGTTGTCGTCGTTTCCATTAAGGTCTCATCCGTCGTGGACAGTTGGGTGCGCAGCATTTCGATCAGCATGCAGGCGGAGTTGGCTCTCTCCTGGACCTCGATATCACTGGAGCCATTGAAGTGCTGCAGCTTTTCCAGAACATGCTCGCAGAGCTAACAAAAAGATAGAAAAAGTTATTGAAAACAGGCATAAGGAGCGAACTCACCTTGACCAATCCAGGAAGATCCTGAAGTTCTAGGCATGTGGTGGCCAGACGGGCAAACAACTTGATCACGTTTTGCACGTAAACGCCCTGGATGTGGCCGGGCAGCTGTCTGGGACGGAGCAGGATATTGAGCGTCTTCTCCGCATCCTCCAGCTCGCCGGCGAACTCGCCGACAATCCAGGCGGCGGCGTAGAGCACCTCGTACATTGAGTTGCTCTGCGCCGAAACGGCGAACGTGTCCAGAAGATTAGTCATCTCGTTAACGGCAAATTGACGGACCACCGGCACCCGAATGGCCACGTCCAGCAGCTGCTCGGCAATGAGACGGCCGTGCCGTGAGCCAGCCTCCAGCTGGATGAGCTCCACCAGCACGGTGAGATACCATTCGAAATTGGTCACATACAGGTAGGAACTCTGGCCGCATATCTCGATCACCTTGTAGAGCAGCTCGTCGCGATAGGCCGAACCCTCTGCCCGCTCCATGTGACCCAACAGACGCTTCACGATCTCCATGAGGTTCTTCTTGGACACCATGCCATACAGCAGATCCAAGGCGCGCAGTCTAATCGATTCGTCCTTATCGTCCAGACAGGCCAATATCAGATCCTTGTGCGCCTGCACACTCTTTGGATGCGTCTTCAGGATCTTCGACATGGCCAGAAGGCCCAGGTATTTCACTGCGAAGAGATAAAGGTGAGACATTAAAACAGGAACTCGGAGTAAGCTGTTGGATTACTTACAGTTCTGGTCAGAGTCCTCGATGAGGATGCGCAGCTTCTGGACGCAGAGCTGGATGGAGGCACTGTGGTTGGGCATGCCGCTGCTTATGCTGATGAGCACCGCGATCACCGTATTGATGCATTCGTATAAGAGACTCATCGCCGAGGTGCTGTTGGGTGAGTTGGGTTCGGTTTTGGTTTTGGTTTTGGTTGTTTTTTGTTGGTGGTTCGTTTTGTTTTTTATTTCATTTTTTGTTTTGTTTGTGGATTATATTAGTTAGAGAAAAAAAGAACTTGTATTAAGAATAAGCTGCGATAAAGCGACAAACATTGCACTAACAACAATATCAATAAAAGTGATTACAACAACAGCAATATCGATAGCAGTTGAGTGGTAGCGATAACAGTTAGCGATTATAGCGATATACAACAGCAAAAACACAATATATATATATATATTTTTATAGCAAAGCAACGTAGAAAAGGCAACGGAAAAGAAAAACCAACAACACCTACAAAAACAACTGCAACGTTTCTGCTTTTGATTCTTCTTTATCCGTTACTGTTTTATATTTTGTTCTCGATGAGTGTGCTCGTTAAGCAGACAATCGATAGACAAACAAACGATAGGCAAACTATAGAAAGAGCAAGAAGCAAGAAAGAAAGAAAGCAAGAAAGAACTGAAACAAACACAAACTAGAGCAGGATGGCAACAGTCGTAAGTTGAGAGCGAGAGAAAACAGAGAGCAGAGCTGGGAACTATTCCGATTTTTAAGATATAATGTCTATACCAATGATAAATCGATACAAAAAATTGTTTATTATTTTTAACAAAGAAATCATTATAATTTTATCCGGAAGCTTGTAACGCTGTGAAGGAGTCATTTCCGAACCTATAAATCATATATATTATTGATCAGAATCAACAGCCGAATCGATCTAACCATCTCAGAAAGAAAAAAAAATTTACCAAAATTTTATAAGGGCTTAGTTATGAGTTTTTTTTTTTTAACATTGATAAAAATATGGATTCAAAGAATGCGAATATTTTAAGCTAACAGATCGATTTCCGATACGATCTAATAGTTCAATTGCAAACTGGTAAAGTATATACATTTCAGCTTCCTTTCTTGTTATAAATAAAACGGCATCGATTTTAAAATCAATATTTTCCCAGCTCCACGAAATAGATAGTTAGGTGACAAATGTAAATGACTTAAAAAGCTAAAAGGATGTTTTTTATGTGGAAATAATATTAAAAATGAGGTGACATAATATAGTACTCAGTCGCACAATCATCGAGCAGCGATCGACGACAGTTATCGACCTTTAATCGGTCTCATATCAATTTTAATTAATTGCTATTTTCGCTTTGCAATCGTTTTCCACACACTTTCGGGGTTTCGTTCAGTTAATTTCTTTTTGTTTGTTTGTTTGTTTATATTGCAATGATTTCAAGACTTGCCTATGAATTAGATTTGTGAGTGGTTCTATTAATTTCTTTCCTAGCCGGGGTTCTAAGGGAGTTAAAGCGCCAAACTGCAAATGCAAAGAGAAAAAGAAACAAGCAACAAATTATAATTTACATACAATCGAAAATCATCAACACATCCTTATCCACAACTAAAACTAAAACTAAAACTAAGGCTATAAACTAAAGCTAAAACTGAACCGAAAACGAAATTTCAACTTAAACGTAAGAGGTAAATATAATAAAAAATTAATAATATCGATAGAAGATTCTCATTTCTCAAAAAACTGGCTGTATTCTTGGCTCTTGGAGTGATTTGTTTGGTCCTTTTTCTTCCGTGACGATGGGGTGCCTACATATGTATATTCTTTCAGAGTATCTTCGAGGTCTTGAGTGTTTGCTTTCGTTATTTGATTATTATTTTAGCGAAATTAGAATGTCATAATTAAATTGTTTTCTTCCATTATATCAAGCGAATTATAAGCTATGTTGTAAACACAATAAAAAGCCAAGGGAATACGACGTGGTGAGTACAGTCAAATTGGATTTTGAGGTTTAAGGTGAATCGAGGTGAGTGTTATTTTGGATTTTGGTGAATAATGAATAAAGACTCTTTAAAAATATCCACAGTATATTTTTTAAATGTAAATTAATAATCTTGCGCATGTTTATTAGTTGATTTTGATTCATATTTTTTAGAGGTTAAAAACTTGAGAAACATTCAAATAATCGTATTTGAGTGGATATTTTTAAAAGGTTTTATTCATTTTGAAGGATTTGTGTAAGGAACATCATGTGCATCATCATCAACATCATCGGTGTACCAAATATATTGTGTGTCTATTGAAATTGCAATGTCAATTTTGGGTTAATTTCAATACAATTGAATTGATATCAATTACGACGCTCAGATGAGTATAGTGTGGTGGTGTGTGGTAATAAATATGAATAAATATTGAGAGGAGCTTCAACACAGTGATTTGATCTTCACCTCGATAATCAACTTAAATTAAAACCGAAAAGGGAAAAATTACTAAGGTATTGCTTGCATTGAAACAATCAAAAAACAAAAGAACAAAGGATCTAAATAAGATTTTTGTTTAAACAATAATATATAAATTGTAAATAGTAATATGCTTTAGAGTAAAAATTAAAGCGCGTGCTGGTTTTGATGAAATTTCTTTGATTTTAAATTGTCCTTTGTTGGTCTGATGATTAATTAATTAATGAATTAAAGAAAAGCGCGCCGATAAAAACCTGGAAATAATTTCAATTAGGGGCTGAGTCAATTTTCGTCCCAGCGCCGGTTCAATTGTCGTTAGGCTCGCGAACTAAAATTCAGTGTTTGGCATTTCACATTCGGTTTTCATTAGTATTTCGATTGTTTTTATATATTTATATTTTTTTGGAATGGTTTTTTTGTTTTGTTTGGAGCGGGAGCAGAGGGAGGAGATGGGGAAGGAGTAGTTGTAGTGTTAATTAACATTTTTTGTTAGACAAGAACAAAAAAGTTCAAGGATTGTCGTATATAAAAGTATATATACAGCAAAATAGAAATCGGCGTTTGTCCGTAAACAAACTTGAAATCAGAATAGTTCACATACTTAAAAAAAAAAAACAGAGAACTTAGGGATTTTAAATCATAATCGTAATAATAATAATCATTGTGGTAAAGGTAAAGCCAAGTGCAATGGAGCAGCACTCACTCACCAGCTTGATGATCTTGATCAGCATCCAATTGTTGGTCGATGTGGTCATCAGTTTGAAGAAGATTGGAGCCAAGGGCAGGTAGTTTTTTGGATTCTTACGCGCTAATTCACAAATAACATTCACAGCGGCGGATTGAACTCCTAGAGTTTGACCAGAAAAAACAATAAAAGGTATTAATTCATAATCTCGTTTTTAAATAAATAGTTTGTGTGTGTTAGACCTGGATCTGGATCTTCCAGTTTCTCTTTCAGCTTAGGAAATGCCGGTCTCAAGGCTTCGGGATATCGTAAAAATACTTTATACATCATCAGGACGGCTTTCATGCGCAGATACGGTTTCGTTGAGCTCATCTAAAGGAAAATAAAGCCAATAAGCAAATAAACAAATAATAACAAATATTTATCGTGACATACCAGTGTCATAATATCATTTGCCAAATCGCGGGACAGATCGGGTGATATAAAACAGCTTAGGCCGCTCAGCGCTACACCTGCATCGTATTGATTCTGAGAGTTGAGATCCTTGCGTATCATGTTTGTGGTCAGCATTAGCAACTGCAAGAGCAAAACAAGAGTATATTAATAAAATAATATTGAACTAATTGAATATTTAAGAGATATTTCTCTTTTTATCAAAGATAATAAACACACTACATAAAAACATAGAAATATAATTCTAGATAATTAGATGCAAGATTTTACCTCGCTGTCAGGATGAAAGCATTGACTGGCCGCCAGGTAACCAATTCGCTTGCAGGTAAATCGGGACGAACTCATCACCTCGATGATGTTGAAGCCGGCCCACGAGATGTCGTAGCCCAGCATTTGTATCTGTTGGAATCGAAATGGAATCAATAAATATTAACACTTTCTGCTGATTTTGTGCAAAGTAAAAGGATGTGTCTGGGTGTGAGTGTATGCAGGAAAAATGCCCAAGGACTCGTTGTTTGCATTTCGTTATTTTGAACCGTACAGTCGAGGGTGAAATAATATTTTCAGAAGCATTTTTCTAAACACAAGTTAAATTAAATTAAATTTTACAGATTACTGCTCTTTTTGGATATTTATATTAAATGAATATGTATGTATTAAGTGGCTTTGAATTTTATGGGGTTCCCTATTATATTAACCACAACTGTGGACACCATTATGTTTTCTTTCCGTTCGCTTGTTAGTTGCTTCGCTGCTTGTTACCGTCACATTCCTGCCGTTGTTTTGTCCTTATTGTCATCGCACTTGCCTTCAAGTGCCCCGACCCCGACCCCTTACCTCAGGCAATTTGAATCAAGTGCAGGAAGCCACTTCGCCGACTTTGAAAGGCGGTTGCAGGCCAGAGATGTCGATATGCCGGAACATGGTAACAAGATGAGCCCTCCTTAAGTCAGTGCCATGTTCGGATTATACGTTAACTCTTGTGGTATTAATTAAGCAAACAAATGCAAAACAACTGTGATAGCTTAAAAGTTTAAACTAATATCCCAGATTTGTGTTCAGTTTCTGAGGGGCAAGGGAATTTCTATACTGGATCTTTGGCAGATAAACTTACGTAGGTCAGCTTGGCCACAGCATTGCACTTGACATTAATATTGTCCTGTCGCAGCTCCTGTTTGATCTCCTCGATGCACGTCGATATGTATTTGGCCTGCGAAGAAAGTCGATGTTCATTAAATACAGCTAAGGGGGGGATGGTGGTGGTAAAATGTGCAATGACAGCGATACAATAAAACAAAAACAAATCTATGAATGGTCCAGAGGCTATCAGTATCATACGCCCCACAGAAGCACATTAACATTCTCGGACACAAAATAGCACAGCATATAGTTGGGGTCAATCAAATAGGGAATTCTAGGGAATTAATCCCAACAAAAATATACATTTTTATATGTATATTTAAATTAAAACTTAGGGAGATTTCATAGATAAAAGAAAAAACAATGACTTAATTTTATGGCTATTTTTATACCCTTGCAGGGTATTATTAATATTAAATTAATTTTAATTGTAAAGGTTTCATTTATATTCCAGCCCCTGTTAAAATGCTGGCTGCTGGAATTAATGGAAGGCCGTAGAGGCCATCGATGGCCTCTTCCAGCCAGGAACCGTTACTTGTTATCCTGCCCGCTGAATGTGAAAAGGAGACGGGACGTGGGTGGGAGAGGGCGAGAAATAAGTCAAACTAGAACACAAGTCAAACATCTGTGTGCCGCCCGCACACAGCTGATAAGGACCAAAAGGCAATCAGCGAGGGAATTTACATGAGTAAATATTTGATAAAACGTGCGTGGCTTGGGCCCAACAACACTTGCAAACACAAGCGCCCCCACCTCTGCCTCTGCCCGCTCTCTTGTCGTGCACTTCTTCTCCAAAATTGACATAAAAGCATTAGCCGCTAATTGAGTGAGCGAGTGTGAGTCGTTGGGGAACGGAGTTTGAGTGAGCTTAGTTGAGGTCCTTGTTTTGTCGCTTTTCTCATTTTTTTCCTTTTGCATTGTTGGCAGATGCCAACGCACACACACACCCGCACGCGCATACACTTTCACTCACACACGCTCGCACCTAAACACACGCACACAGTCTCACAGTCGAAACTCTAACAAAATTCCCTTAATGCAAACGAAATTTGTCAGCCAATTAGTGAGTTCTAATTGGACATACAGCTGGGCGGCGGGGGCGTGGCAGTAGGCACCGGGAGCGGGCGGTATTAGAGGGATGTAGGGAGACCTGACCATTGACACACACGCGCTTACCTCATTATCCTTGTTGTTCCGGATGCCGCGCACCAGATCCGTTAGGTTTTTATCAAACATACGCTCAAAAAAGTTGCCCTTCACTTTCTTCAGTGCCATCTTCGCTGGCGTTTTGTGTTGTTGTTATTGCTGTTCCTTTTGATGTCTTTGCTAGGTTGGCAAACTATGCAGCACCGCGAATTTTCGATTTATTTGCTTTCTGTGCACCGGCAGCAGCAGCACTTGCTTCCGTATATTTTTCTGCTTTGTTTTTCTTTTTTTCTGCACTTGCAAAAGTTGCTGCCAAAAAGAAACATCGATGTAGTGTGACCAGATGACGGCGGTGGCCAAGACACAGTACGACGTCGGCGATACATCGATAGTTGTACACTTCCGCAGTCGATAGTCTAAGCACAAGTTTGACAATCGACTTTAAATTTTCTTTAGAAGCAACAAGTTATCATTAAACCAGGTGAGATAAAAGTGAAGATGAATTTTAGTGTTCTCCATTGCCATGGAAATGATGAGGAATCGATGTTATTAATAAGCCATTTGCAGATTAACAATTAAGCGTTTATTTCATTAGTTTGCTCAACACTGTAAAAGGCATCCATGCAAAAAACATTTTCATTTAAAAAACTGTAACAATATCTTATTTTAGGTTTTGTCTTTTATTAAATTTTTTTTTTGGCAATTGACCAGCGCACTTCGGGGAAAAACGAGTATTAACAACAGTTGCTAGCTAAGCTTGAACGACACTTTTGTTTGTTGAAAATAAATGTGCGTTTTAATACTTGGGTTCTCCCTTAAATCTATTCGAAAAAAATTATAACTTTATGGATTGGGAGATATTTGAGATATCTTTGAGATGGCATTGGAGACCTATAACGTTATTAAACTCCTAGAGACAATTGTTCAAAAAGGTTAGGTTGAGTCGATCATGCGATGCTATTCCTTGACTGGATGGATCAGAAGGCGGTTGCTGCAGTTCAACAAAAAGAGATTGCTTTGTCTCATATGCTCGAACGTTAAAGGCTTGAGAAGATTAGTGTCACGCTTTTTATAGTATTCATTAAAGTCCAGCCGCGTGCCAAAGAGCTGAAGATTGGGATTTACGTGGGAGTTGAGGGTCAGCAGAAAGCCGCTCACGGCCTTCTCGTAAGTGCCAGCAATGTCCTCCAGGGTGCGTCTAGACAAAAGTACCCGTTGCTCAAACAGTTTGCTCTCCTGGTCGCGCTGCAACTTCCGTTCGGCGGTGATACCGAATCGCCCCTTCTTCTCCGACTCCGCCACCATTTTTTCTAGGTCCTCGCGAGCATTTAGCTCCCTAAAGCTGTGGCGGTAGAAGCGAGATTGCCACGTCTCTAGCGCTATAATATTCTCAAAGACAGTTTCCAGATACTTTTCCTTGTCCGTATTCTGTCCATTAAAGCAGCCCACCGTTATATCGGCCAAAAACTTTTCGTGGGCTTCCAGGATCTCGTCAAGTGCCGTGGCAGCGATCATTTTTTTCTTCAGCTCCACCCAGTTGCATTCAATCACCTCAAAGAGAATGTAATACTGCATCTGGTGGATGAAGTGCATGATCTCAGAGGTGAATAAATGCAACCGGTGTGTCGTCCTGCCAATCACTGGGTTTAACAAACGTAGCTTCTGTAAAGAGTGACATAAATCATAAATTAGTTTTGGACCATTTTAAGCTTTTAAATTTATAATAGTAAATTTGAATGTTTTTAACGGATCTATTATTTCTAACGATAATATGGCAACCCTAATGCACTCGATTGCCAGACAATCAAAAGCCTGTTGGCTATCGACTATCGAGTGGGGCTTTGTTTACACAATTTAACCCGTGGACCGGATTCTCGTTATCTTCCGCGATTTAAGTGTCTAATCACTACGGCGAAGTTTAAAACAGCGTTGTCAGAGATGTCCCTTTCGATTTTCAAAGACCTGCCGGCGGAGCATCCGCGCCACCTGATTCCCTCACTCTGCAGGCAGTTCTACCATTTGGGATGGGTCACCGGCACCGGCGGCGGAATGAGCATCAAATTCAAGTGGGGTGGCGAAGTGAACTTATTTCCTATGGGTGTCTGATAATCAATTATTCAAATGGCTTTTCCTTTGCAGTAATGAGATCTACATAGCACCGTCGGGCGTGCAGAAAGAGCGTATGCAGCCGGAGGATCTATTTGTGCAGGATATAACCGGCAAGGACATTCAACTGCCGCCAGAGATCAAGGGTCTGAAGAAGAGCCAATGCACGCCGCTATTCATGCTGGCATACCAGCATCGCAACGCCGGCGCCGTCATCCACACGCATTCCCAGCACGCCGTAATGGCCTCGCTCCTGTGGGGCGGCAAAACCTTCCGCTGCACACACTTGGAGATGATCAAGGGCGTCTACGATGAGGCGGAGAAGCGCTATTTGCGCTACGACGAAGAACTGGTCGTGCCCATTATCGAGAACACGCCCTTTGAGCGTGACCTAGCTGATAGCATGTATGCCGCTATGATGGAGTATCCGGGCTGCAGTGCCGTCTTGGTCCGACGCCATGGCGTTTACGTTTGGGGACAGACCTGGGAGCAGGCAAAGACTATGTGCGTTGGCGCTCCATTGAAGCTAACCTAACCTTATAACCATATGTAATCGAATTTCTTGCTTTGTTGTGTCGTTATAACAGGGCCGAGTGCTATGACTATCTGTTCTCCATTGCCGTGGAAATGACAAAGGCCGGAATCGATCCGCGGAAGTTCGAGAGCTCGTAAGAAACTGGAGGTGGCACTTTGAAAAATAAATAAACCATTTAAACAACCAATTCACCGGAAATACAGTTTAAGGATGATTAGACTACCCTTTAACTCTGAATTGAAAGGGGAAATCTTGAAACCCTTAACCAATTATTTAAAAAAAATATCTAAGACGGAAGGTGCTTATAGTTTTGAAGAATTCAGACAAATATTCGTTTTGATTATGACCCGTAATTATTTAATGTTTGTCGTTTAAATTACTTTCCTTATGATAATAGCTTTTAGAAGCGAATTCCTAGGAGCTTCGGGCGGTTTGCCGTATAAATGTTTCTTGAATGGGGCTGTGAGGTGGCATATTTTGGAAGGTAAAATAATCTAGAGACACTTGAAGCCTTATCGCTGGTTTTATGGACATTTCAAACTCTGCGCACTTTGCACTAAAATTTGGACTAGGAGCGTGGTAACAGCCATGACCAACAGCTGATAACCGCTGTTAAAGGTCCATGTTAAGAGTAGAATGTTAATGTTAAAGTCTAAACTCCACACACCTGCTACAGTGGTTGCAGTTTTACAAAACATGTTTTTGATTTTGCTTTATAGTTATACCGGTCTAGAACTTGTAAGTTAATAAGTAAAATGTTATAGATTTGTAAATGTAAAATTAAGGAAATATATGAATGAACTGTTCCTAAAAAGCTGTCAATAAATAATATATCTTCTTTAAATTTTGTCACCCTTCTTGCTGTTTCGCCCCCACTGTGCATCTGCCGGCTAACATTTGTGTGAAGAAGAGGGCACATCACACCACCTACTCACCAGCGCATACGCAATCTCAACGAGTGCAAAAGAGTGAGCAGGAGAACACCGGCCGGCTGTATTGCCATCTCGCCCTAACGGCGGCAGAGGGTGAGAGTGGAAAAAAAGGCGACAATAAAATCGGCTATTGCACGCTGCCTGCTCATTACTTCGCGTTCTCCGCTCCAAGCGTAAGCTTTTTCCTCACTGGCGAAGAGCCCCCACTCAATTTTCCTTTTTTTCTTATACCCGGAAAAACATACAGAAAACATCACACACATACAGCAACCATGTCTCTACAGTCGGACGCCGTTTTCCAAAAGATCATCGATGGCCTGAAGGAGAACGAGGCCAAGGCCAAGGCGGTCAACGGTGTGTTCCTGTACAAAATCACCAAGGACGGCAAGGTGGCCAAGGAGTGGAGTAAGTACTAATAGTAACCCCTAAGGCGCACCCCTCCGTACGTGGCCTTTGGGTATACATATGGATGTGTGTGTGCGACCACCACTTGTAAGCAGTTAGCAGCAGTTCAAAGTGCAGAGTTTTTTCCTGGCTCTGGTTGTACTTTGATACTTCCACAGCTGTTAACATTAACATATATTTTTTATGCGAAGTTCTTTCGATCGACGGAAGTCAATTAAACCCAAGAAACCGATTACGGTGAATCCTACTTTTAGTTGTGCCCAGAAATATTCCAACTAACATGAATTCCCCTCTTTAACTTACAGCCCTGGACTGCAAGAGCGCCAAGGCGTACGAGGGACCCGCCCAGGGCGTCAAGGTCGACACCACTCTGACCGTGGCCGATGAGGATATGGTTGACATTGCTCTGGGCAAGCTCAATCCCCAGGCTGCTTTCATGAAGGGCAAACTGAAGATTGCTGGCAACATTATGCTTACCCAGAAGCTGGCGCCGCTCCTCAAGACCGATGCGAAATTGTAAGGAGCTAAGGAGACGGAGGAGGAGGAGGAGCAACAGGAGCAGCCCGCACAACATTCCTCAGCAAAAATTAGTGTGTGTGTGTGTTCAATATGAATAATATTTTTTTCTGTGCATGTTGTGTGTGCATTCTCGTGTAATCTGTATTCGTGTTTTTGTTTCACCACATAATTAATTTACTAATGTTATTTTTGTACGGGAGAAATCGTGGACAAAGAAAAACTATAAAATAATACATAAGGCGAACTATCGAACTATATATTCTTCGTTGTGCACTTTGATACTACGGCTGGCGTATATCACCAAGTGGGTTAATCTTAATGGATTAGATTGAGACTAATCTTATCTTCGATTGATTCTCAAAGAAACTAAAGAAAACTACGTCGACTTCCTTTCAAGTTTCAGCTTATTGTTAAGCAAATAATACATCATGATATAAAGGCGCAGATTGTGACATACTCTATCTTTCATATTAGAAAGGCATTGAAGTTTGTAACTCTGGCTTTGTATACGACTGGAATAATTGAGAAGAGAAGTTAAAACCCTGCATCAGATGATCAAAAATTAAGCACGACCCTCAGCTACGGTTATCTGTACCCGGCGGATGCACTCGAAGCGAGCACCGTATCATTGATAAGGGAGAAATAATAACAGAAGGCAAAAAGAACAACAAACTCACCTTGGCGTTGCACATCTGCGTCTTCCATATCTTCATGGAGAGCACAAATTCAATGTGCTTCAGGCGCCACAACGGCTTAAAGATCGTCTTGTATATGGGCATCGTTGGTTCCAGCATAGTGGCCAGTGGACCATGTACAGTGTACTGCAACGAGATGATGTCCCAGCCGCAGTCCCCGGGAAATGGCGGTTGCAAAACTACATCCAAATGGTTAAGTATCTCGGGATCTTCATGGTGGGCATTCTCACAGCGCAGGGCGGCATCCAACATGGCAGATAGATCGTGAGCGTAGATATCAGTGCCCTTGCGCTCCAGTTCGTCTCTGCAAGATAAAATGATGGTTAAGGTATCCTTTGGTGGGATAAGCTAAGTCTTACTTCATGTGCTGAATGAGGATGCTGACAAAGTCACCTTGTCCCAGCAACAGATACCGACGCATTCCGTACAGGTGATCTAGCAGCTTATGTGGACCCACCATGATGTCCAGGACATGCTTGGAGGTCTGTGCGTAGCACATTTCCACAGCGGCATGCCAAGTAGTGTCTTGCACGTACGAAAATATTTGGCTAGCTGTTGAGATATGGGTTTATGCATTTAGGTAATATTGGTACATTTGATATAATGTGTTAGCACTCACTATTTCTGTCCATGGCATCTTTGAGTCTGTCTCGGTTCGCGCCCAGATCGTTCATCTCGCACACCTCCCTCAGAAAGTTGATGCTCTTGCCGGTCTTAAGAATTCTATCGGCCAGATCCAAAGGCACGAACTTGGGCAGCATTGATTTGCGCAGACGAAACTTGTCGTGCCAAAGGCGATCCGCGCCAACGTCATGAAGAACTTCCACAAAGAACTCGCCGTGGAGATCGGTTACGCCACCTTCAAGCATCCACTTCGAGATCATGCCACCAAGTGGTACACAGATAGCAGCGAGGAGATCGCGGACCAAATCGTTCACCATCGGATTCCCATTGTCCAGCATATTGTACAAGGTGGAGGCCAGCTCGCCACCCTTCATCATCTGGCACTTGTCGGCGACTTTAGCCAGCCACTGCATGCGCTGCAGGGGCTTCACATACCAGCTAAGCAGCCCCATCAGCTTCTTTTTATCGGCACTAGGCGCAACATTGTCCTGGGACGATGACTCTAAGACATTCAACTGGTCGACGAGCACAGTGACCTCGCCTCGGAAGCCAACCAGTTCTGTCCGGAGCTTGCATATGAGGGCTTGGCCCATGATTCCAATGGGATTGTATCCGGTTGTCGGGTCCGCAACCTTGGCCACACGATCATAATAGTAGCCCAGCTCAGACAGTCGAAGGAGCATGCTGGTCTCTGCTTTGGTCAGCGTCTTGGTGCTCATTGGGTCCAGTTTGAAGTAGCCGGTGATGATGTCCTTCTTTAAATGTTTCCCCTGGATGCCAATGAAGGAGTAAAGGGCACTCAGCGACATACTCATACGATGAACATCCTTCTTTTTCGTGTGTGTGTCTATGCAACTCTCCGCGGGTGCCCGACTCAAAGTTGTACTCGCCAATTCTTGGCTGAAGCCATTATGACACGACGAGCTGCGACTGTGAGAGCTGGGTAGTCGAGAGAGGTAATCGCCACCACCACCTGAGAGTGTCATCTCCGAAGAATAAATGGGTTCTGGCTCTGGCTGCAATGACTTGTCTGCCAAGGAGAGAAGATGGCTCATCAGCGAGTGACGAAGCTGGGGATTGATTTTCAGCAAAAGAAGCTTATTGTAATGTATGGAAAAAAGACTGGCTGCATTGTTGTGTCCTGCCTCACGGGACCGCAGATTCCTTAGTATCTTCTGGACACAATCGCGTTCGTTGAACGGCACTGGAGGATTTGATGGATCGGATAAGAAGCAAGCAGCACGAGCCATAATGTCTCCTGTGAGATGATAGATAATAATATAAAGGATTTATTTTTTATTATTATATTTGTACGTTATCATGGAAAATATTCAAAAAAATAATGAAAACACCATGAGAGAGAGAGAGGTTTCGTTACTATTTCCCATTGATTCATTGTTTCAATTAAAAATATATATTTATTGATATTTAATTATTGAAAACATTAAAACCATACCCTTGATTTAAATAAAAGAAATATTTTTCTAACATTAAAATTTAATTGGAAACTTACCCTGAAGTTCGGAAGACTTTCCACCCTGAACGCAGATGATCAAATCCTTAACAACGTTCATAACTTGACTGGGGTAAAGCGTTGTACCAATCGGACCCATTTTGTGCTGAAAATGTCCAGGGATTGTGGAAACTTGAGTACGTCGTTGAATCCGGGGATCCAAAGACGCGCGCAAAAGTCGTTTCGCTGCCTATTTTGTTGGCGTCCAAATATGCAAGGCAAATCCAGTGCCAAGGAACAACTGCTTGATAAATATATGACCCCCACGCTTGCCGGTCGGGGTTTGGATAACGATGGACTGCACTAGCTGGCGGTGCCGGAAATGGTCTCATGAAATACACTAACGAGGAATACGAGGGGCGCGTAATTTCGGTAAAATGTAAAAAATTATCAAAAATAAACGAAAGACGAAACTTAGTGTGGCCGCATATGTGTAATGGTATAATACCAAAACTAGGTGCATAACTATATAGAAACCACGATATTTATGGTGAATAGCGTGTGCCAATTTATTTTATTGAAAAATTATTTGAAACATTTTTACATTGCAGGAAATGGTATCGAATTAGCAACACTTGGAAAATAAAAAAATAAGAAATATAAAATTATTTAATACGATATATCGATGCATCAAACCAACAGCAGTTTACCAACACTGAGTTACGAATCAGTCTGGCAGCGTTGATCCAGTTCACTTGTATTTTTTTGAATCCAACTGAAGAAATTTCCGATTGGAAGTGCGCCTCCCGGTACCCGGTCGTCAGTATTTGTTTATTTGCGCTCTATAAAAAGCGGCATGCCGAGAAAGTTAATCGTAAACTATCACTGGCAGTACAAGGTATTTACATACTAGGCAACCGAATGCCTGCGTCTATGGGAATATGTGTGGTATGCAAGGAGGAGACATTGTTGGAGCTGCAACCAAAACAACAACCGCAGAAGCAAGAGCAGCAGCAACAACAACAACAACAACAAGCTATTGCCGACAACAGTCTTCCAGCGTCCAGTCTCGAGATCGTGGAATGCGGCTCAGCAAGTTGGAGTGAAGCCGTTGCCACCATAGATATTGTTGCTGTTGCTGCTAAAGTTGTTGTAGCGTTGCCTTTGCCCGCGTACGAAGAAGGAGCAGCAGCATCGAGAGGCGCGCGCGCGTGTGTTTGTGTGTTGATCAGGTTTGAGAGGCACAGTGGGTCGATTTGAGGCAGTGCTCACAAGTCCTTCAACTATTTACCCAATTCTGGTAAGGTTGAATTTCCTAATTCGGAAAGGCAGCAATTAATTTTTGTTTTGTAAATGTGAGCTTTAATTAGAATCCAAATCTAACGCTTTGAGATGCTAACCGGTATTGCCCTTAATTGGTCAAAAAGTCTTATGCGACTATCAGAAAAAGAACAACAAAAAAATAACGTTAGTTTTGAGCCCTTCGGCTCCACGGTGGCAAGCGGAGTTCAAAATTGGCTCGTTCCACAGCTCACCTGTCCGTGTGCGCGCAGTCTGTGTGTATGTGAGCGAGAAAGAGAGAGAGAGAGAGAGGGAAACGGAGACATTCCGTTCACTTGTTATACCCGGCAACTATAGGGTGCCAAGGGTATTATAGTTTGGTGCCAACCAGGCAAAAGGACTCCATGTGTATACGATTTAGCCAAGTCCAGCTCTATGTCTGTCCGTGCGATAACCTATGAGACCACAAGACTATAAAAGCTACAAAATATGGTAACAAAAAACAAAAGACTCTGAAAAAGGTGTCTTCCTTTAGGGGTACCGGGTATCTTACAGTCGAACACTCTCCAACTATAGCTTTCTTACTTGCTAACTGGTTGCTGGTGCTGTGCGAATAGCCACCATCGCATCGCTGCCGGCGACTAGAACCGCTGCTGGAATGGAGTGGTGCTGGCTGTGGCAGTGGCAGTAGCAGCGGAGTGCCGCGGATCCGATCCGATCGCAGTCGTGGTTTGTCACTCTATCGGTCACCGCGTCGTCTCGTTCACTTGTCGTCCTCTTGCGCTCTCTTCAGCGATCTCTCGGATCGATTCGGTTCGAGGAATAGGCTCCGGATTCTCCGGCATGCAGCCAGCATCCACAATAGCCAAGGCAATTAATTGGAGTGATACGGCGCCACCTCCGCACCACAGTGATGATGGTCATGTAAAGGTCAGGGGTCAGAAGCGGAAATTGAATTAGCCAAAAAGGAACGCGGAACGCGGAGGTAAACTCGTTTTACAACTTGCCAAATTGCATTAAGACCCTCGATTATCGCCGTTTTTGGTAGCGTTTCGTGTTTATTTATTAATTTTTGTTTTGTGCTTGTAATATTTGTTTTTCTGTGTTGTATTCTTTTTGTTTTGTGGCTTGTCAGCGAAAAATAACCAGTCGGAGAGTTCCAACGAATTTCGGATTCGAGACCCTGGGAACCCAAACTTTAAAGTTTAAACTTTATACCCAAAACCAGAAACAGATGTTCAGTCCTTGGAATTGCATATAGAATATTATTTTGATATCTCTAGGGAGTGTGCACCTGAGGTTCTTCGGTCTAAGATCACAGATCTGTGTGTAATTAAGCTCAATTAATAAGAATTTATTTATTTATTTGTTAGAGGACAAGGGCAATAACGAATTCTCATCAGTGCTATATTTCTTCAACATTTTCGTATAAATATATTTAAATAGTTTAAAAGCTTTACTTGATTTCTTGCACTGTGCATTTCTATCACTCATAAGATGTGAGTATACTCACTCCTCACTCTCGCCAGCGTGCGAACCTTGAGTTTTCCCGCTTTTGCTTTTACAGCTCGATGGTGAAAAGTTCTCCGCCATCCGCTAATTACCGCATAATTTGTGGGAAAGTCTTGCACATGCGCAGCGTCTATCTATCGTGGCTGCAGTAAGCATTAGCCGCAGGTGAAACGAAAGTGCCCCGGGTTCAGATTGCAGCTTAGCTCCATGGTCAGTTGCCGTTACATCTTACCCACCATCTCTCTCAGGTCTTCGAGCTCCCAAAGAGATATAATAGCTTTATGCATTACGACCGGATCAATGTATGGATCTGTCTTAAAGAAAATTATAAAAATGAATTCAAATTACTAAATACTCCTTAATACTCTTATTGATACCATGACAGGTGGTCTGTCTATTGAAATCTGATAGAAGGATTAAAGGAATTGTCTTTTCTAGCTTTGTAACACCATTTTAATAGATCGTTTTCTCTTCTAACTACTTTCAGGCTGATTAATTCTGGTTTTGCAATTGGTCCTTGCCACTGCCGTGTCCACAATGTGAGGCAAGTGTAGCGGCCAAAACGCTGGAAATGCTGAAGCACGCCTCGAATGCGAGCAGTGCCGCTGCGACAGCCACCGCCATTGCCGTCCCCGTATCCGTACCGCCCACCGTATCCGCATCCGGAGGCGCTCCCCTTGGCAGCAGCGGAGGCGCCGGCGGCCAGCTGCTGCGCACCGCCAGCGTTATCGTTGCCAACAGCAGCAGCAGCACCAACAATATCAGTTGCAATGGGAACAGCAACAGTAATAGCAATGGCAGTGGCAGCGGCCACAACACACCCCCGGTTGCATTGGCTGGAACGGGAGCGGGAGCAGCAGCAGGAGCGTCAACAGGAACAGGTGCAACCACCACCAACGGCGGCAGTGGCGGTTCACCGACGCCAGCAGCAGCTGCCGTGGCCAGCACTGCGCGCAATATCCACCTGCGGCCGCCGCAACCGCAGCCGTTGAACATATCCGCCCTGAATGCCTCTGCCGCTAGCACGAGCACGCTGCTCAATGGCGGCGCACGTGTGGCCAATGGCTCAACGCTGCTAAACATTGCCACCCCGATCACGCCGCTCAAGCCGCTGACACCGCTCACGCCGCTTACACCCAACGGGCACTGCCTGGGCAATGGAAGCGTTCACCATCACACCTACACCAATCAGCACATCCTGGCCAGCAGCCAACAGCAGCAGCAGCAGCAGCAGGCGATGCATCAGCCTATGCACCAGCATTATCACCAACCACAAACTCAATCGCAGCATCAGCAGCAGCAGCAGCAGTCCCAGGTACCCCTACAGATGCAGCAGTCACAAACACAGGCGCACCACCTGAGCAGCAGTCAAGTGCCGCACAATTACAGTCACTGCAACAACCTCACCGCCAATTCTGTGTTCCACAAGCTGACCAAGCCAGGACCTTCGCCCCGTGAAGCCCTCACCAGCCTGGGCTTGCTTTGCCTGAGTAAGCGGTTTATCCTTTACTGCGAAGATCACAAAATAATCTATGTGTCTGTATTTGTAGTTTCCCTATTACTTGCGTTGCTGTCGCTGATCTTCCTGCTGAGGATCTCTCCGACGGGACGAGAGGACGCCGTGGGACGCGGCGGTCCAAGCAGCGAGGACTTCATCCTGGTCTACGATGTCACATTGGCTCTGGGTGCGCTCTCGCTGTCGCTGAACCTGTGCTGTCTGCTGGTCTGCGCCATTCAGTTTCTGTTTGCCGTAAAGCTGCGGGCGCCAGCCTTCGAGGGCCGCGAGAACCAGTATCTGGCGAAGTCCAGTGTTAGCCGGACGTGCGCCGTTAGCGGCTTCTTCATCTCCATACCGGTATTCCTTACCGGACTCATCCTGTACACCTTTAGCCACTTTCATTCCACGCCTGCGATCGTTACCAGTATACTGATTGGCGTGGGCATCGTCTTCTGTGGCGGCGCCATGGTGCACAACGTCTTTGTCTGGCAGCACGAGAAGACAATCAGTTATCGCAGCGCTCCGTTGGGTCTGTCCCAGCTTCTGACGCCTCTGCCGCCGGCCGCTTCTGTGCCGCCCCTGTCGCACAACCTGTCCCTGCTCTCGGCCGCTCAGCTGCCGGTGCCGTTGCCTGTGCCACTACCACTGCCGCTGCCGCCGGCGAATGCGTACCACACGGCCTCGCCGCCGGTACAACAACCGCAGCTTTACCAGGGCCATCACGCTTGCCTGCTGCAGCCGCCGTCCGTGACGCCAGTATCCCCCAATCACTCGCACGGCAGCTTCAATCCGTTGCTTAGCGGCAATCTCCTGTCCAGTGGTGGCGGTGGTGCCGTCAACTCATCATTCCTTGTGCGTCCAGCTACGGCAACGCCGCCGACACCGAGGCCAGGGAATAGCAGCTGCCTGACGACGGCAGCAGCGGCTGTAGGACGCGACGCCTGCGGTTCGGTCAGTCCTGGCATACCGCCCACGTTGGACATGAGCAACATGACCATTTCACTGCACGAGCTCTCCACGCTCGTATAAATTAAGGCATAGCATAAGCATTACCATAGACGAGAAAGCCACCGCGCCACCCCCATCTTGCCGAACTTAGTCCATAAGGAACGAACGCCTATTGTAAATATCTGTACAAAGTATAAATTAACCGCATCGAAAGTAAAGCTAGCCTATATCTGATATATAATGGAATTAACTATTCATAAGGACTTTTTTTCATGGAGTGAGTGACGAATTGTATGCGTTCCAGGGATGATCTAAGGGCTGTATGCCCAATTCAGCGAAGGAACAACTGATGAGCAGAGCAGAAAGGGAGAAGATTTGCCGTACATACCTCCAATCAGTTCGGAATGAAAGTTGTACCCTTTTCAGGACCATAAGTATCCAAGTTAGGAGAGGAAGGAGAGTCCATAAGTGGTGATGTTAATTTTCTTTTCCTCTTGTAATAGCGTCTCTGCGCCTATCCACATGTTCCTTCCTTGTTCCTGGCAAAGGTGCCATTGCTCGCGATCTTAATTATTTATTATGAAGGTAATGTCCAAAAGTTTTCATTTCAATTAACGATTTTTTTTAAGAACTCATAACTCAAACGGCTCAATTCAATTTGGAACAAAATAAACATAAAAGTGAACTAATATTCATTACAGCTTCTGCTACTTTTTGGGTCGTCCGCGCTTCTTTGGCGGTACATGGGCCTCGTTGCTACCTGTGTGTGAAAGGTATTATTATTATTTGTTAGTGGCAATCCTAAACTGGTGCTAGTCTTGGTCGTGGTCTTAACTTACCCTCATTGGGTGTGGGCGTACGTGACACTCTCTCCGAAGTTCGTGAAAGTGGCCGGGCATTGGGCTCCGTTGAGGCAGGACGCTGGCGCGAACGCAATTCACGGGTTTGGTTGAGTGAAGTGATGGAGCCGGTTTCGCTCAGTTCGGAGGTCTGGCGTCTGACGGTGCGACGAAGACGAGGCTGCTCGGACTCGGACGGGCTCGGAGACACACCCGGTGATATATCAGAGCTATTCTTGCGCGAGCGCGTCTTAAGTGTGCGCACGGCCTTCGGCTCAACCGTGGGCTTCGTGGGTGTCTGTGTTGGCGACTTGCTGTAGCCGCGAGTGGAACGCAAGGGGGTAATCGGGGGCTCACTGTTGCCGCGCAAGGAACGGCGGGGCCTTTGACTTTCGACGGATAGGGGGGCCAGCGAGGTGGCACGCCTGCTGTTTGAGAGCTCTATTGTGGGCGTGTCTGGATCCGTATCCACTGTGCTGAGGCGGGAGCGCGAGCGGGTGCGTGCCGATGAGTTCAAGGAAACCTGTTCGTCGATAACCTCGAGCAGAGCCTTGTGCTTCACGGTGCGTCGCTTGGGCGTGGTTGCGGCAGGCGCTCCTCCGCTGTCGTCGCTACGCAGACGCATTCTGCGAACGATAGGACTGTCCTGGTGGGGTTCCGCAGAGTTGCGGCGTGGACGCAGCGAGCGGCGTGGTATGCTCTCTGATGTAACCGCTGCCACCTCTTCGTCCGCCTCCTCCTCGGAGAAGGCCAGTGTGAGGCTTTGACGAGAGTCCTCGTCCTGGGCGGGACTGATGTTGTGTTCGGCTGGTGCTTGTTCTTCATGCTGTTCCTTATGCTCCATTTCTGACTCTACTTCATCTTTAAGACCATGATCTACGCCAGTCATTGGATCATCTGCTATCAGAATTTCCTCCTCCTGCTGCTGCTGCTCCAGCGATTGCGACTGCGGCTGCTGCTCATTCTCCTCATCGCTGTCCAGCTCAATGATATCGGCCACCACAGAATCACTATTAACAGTGGCGCCGAGTGAGAGCGACGGACACGGGCCCGGGGCCGCCTCATCCGCGCACTCGTCCTTGAAGGCAAAGAGCTCGGCGCTGCTGCAGGCCGTTGCCTGCTGCGGACGAGCAACGTAGCCGCGCACTTCAGTTCCGTCCAATGCAATTACACAGTCGTCTTCGTCGTCCTCTTCCTCCTCCTCTAGCGAGCCCTTTGTGGTGTCTAGGTCGTCTACAGTCTCCAGGCTATTGGCCCGGTACAGGGAGCGCGGTGATCCATCTCCGCCAGGATCACGCGAGGCACGGGGACTTGATGTCTGCGATACATTGGTATCGCTCGGCAGGAATGTGCCCTCCGGCGTGTGCGTTACCGAACGTGACGTAGTAATGGAACCGGTTGATTCCTCATCGTTGGAGGACACTAGTTCGACCTCTGGCCGTTGTTGGCGCATCTCTGGCGGGGATAGTTCAGAGTGTCCGCTGCTCGAGCTGCGTGTGGGCGATGGCTCAGGCTCCTGGACGGATGCCTGAGGGGCGGCCCCGAAGTACGTCATTTGCTGGTAGCCTGGCTCTGAGCGCGCTGTCATCTCGACTTCATCCTGTGGCTCCAGACGCTGCTCATTACTATCTTCCTGTTCCTCCGGTTTCTCGCCTTTTGATTCCTCATCGTTGGAGGACACCAGTTCTCTTTCGGAGCAGGTCGTGCTGCGTTTTGGTGAGTTTCCCAATCCCGACCCTGACGGCGGCTCTTGAACGCTTTGCCTAAAAAAGGGATTTAGCACCACATCGTTTTCAGATTCTTCATCGGTGGGTGACACCGTCTTGGCCCCATGCATCTTTGGGAAGGATAGCTTCGAGGAGGTTCCGCTGCTTGAGCTGCGTATGGGGGATGTTGAAGACTTCTGGACGTGTGACTGTGCCAGCTCAGTAAGATCATCCTGATCCTGATCCAGTTCGCCGTGCTTTGAGGAGGATCCGCTGCTTGAGCTGCGTATGGGCGGTGATAGAGGCTTCTGGATCTGGGACTGTGCCTTTTGCTGCTTTTCTTCCTCATCCTCCTCCTCCTCTCCTTCCTCTTGTCTTAACCTTTCTGTCAGCTTATCAGAAAGGTCCTCCTCATCCTGATCCAGTTCGCCGCGTTGCTCCAACGAAGTTGCGTCGTAGGTGGACATGTCCAGCGTGGTGTCTAGCATCCGTCGTGTCTGACCGCTCAGCCGCGCCGTCGGCATGGACCATAGTGAACTGTTTGTTACAACCATGGAGGTTACTAGATCAGTGGACTCCATGTCGCCGCAAATGGTGGTCCGCTCGGAGATCTTGGCCATGGAGCTGCCAGTTGAGAGGACCTGCGACTGCGTCTCGTACATCTTCGACGAGCACACGGTGGGCACGAACTGCGAGTGCGACGTCGTCTGTGCTGGCTGGACCGTGGCAAAGCTACCGAAGCCACTGCTACTCTCGCTTCCGGTGACGCTCCCAATCCCAGTACTGCCCTGGAGCAGTGAGCCGCGTGGCTGTGGTCCAGCGGGCGGTGCCATTGGTGGTGGGGATAGCTTTGTCTTTGCTGGCTCCGCCGCGCTGCTTAGATGGCTCACACGGGACACCGTAGTGGTGGGAAGCGGCGAAAGGAAAACCTCCTCCTCGTCGGACTCCGCACTGTAGGCACTACGTGGCTCGCTGTGCGACTCGATCTCCATAATGATCTCGTCAGTCTCCTCCTCCTCTTCTGCCTCTTCCGTTCCCTCGTTTTCATCGATTGCATCCTCGCCACCGCTCTCCATCTGCGAGTTGCTGTCCATATAAAGCGGAGTGGGCGGCTGGAAGCGGAAGCACTTGGGCTGCGACAGTGACGTAGATGTGGCCGAGGGCGGAGTACCAGCAACCACTGCTTCCACAACGGGACGCCGCTTCAAGATAGTTGGCATCTTCACGGATGAACAAGTATTGGGATTTGTCAGCGTTGGCTGCTTGCGTGGCTGAAGGAAGGCCGGCGGCTCCACCAGATCGCTAGCCTGGTACTGACTTCGCTCTTGTTCCGGCTGCTGACTGCGCAGGTTGTTCACTTGGCTGCGAATATTATCCATCAACTCCTCGGCCTGCAGTCGACGACGCTTGCGCGGCTGCACAATGTTCGTCGCTTCCCTATCGCGCTCCTCCTGCTCGCGTTGGCGCTTTTCCACTACCTTGTGGAGCACAGGAACCACCACCCGGAGGGGCTGCGGCGGTTTCGCAAAGCCGTACCGTTCGGTGCGCAGAAAAGGAATGTTGCCGTTGATCCGCATCGGATGCGGCAGACTGTCGTCACACATTTCGCTGTTTTCGGCCCACAGGGCACTCATGGCGCAACTTTGAAAGATGCCACCCAGCTGACCCCTGACATTCTGCCTGGCCAGCTGCCAGCTGAGGGGCAGACGGTGCTCGGCATTCGGGCCATCGGCCAAGTCATCGTCCATTTTGCCGCGAATGCGGAAATAGGTGCCGGCTATATTCTGTGTCACTGGCGTCATCGTCGATCGGTACGCTGCCATAATGCTGGAGGCATCATCATTAGCACGCTGGCGCTGGGCGGCCACATCGTCCATGAAATTGGCGGCCTCAATATATTTGCTCTTTAATAGAAGCAGAATTAGTTGCACCCTCTCCGTATCGGGTGAGGGGTTCTCCTGCAGCAGACGGTTAACCATCTGCTCCTCCTCATCGGTCAGACAGAGTTCGGCGAGAACCTTGAAACGCCTGTTCTCAATGCAGTGGCGGAAGAAGTGCTCCACCAGACATTTCCCCTTCTCGTCCAGTGAGGTGCGAGCGTAGTCAAAGGCCTCGGGCACACAATTGTTTACCAGGAGAACTTCCAAATGCAAGGTCTTTTTCATCGCACCGGGCGGTCGGCTCACAACGCGCATTGCTGCTTTATTATCTCCGGCCTCCAGCAGGGATTCCACCAGCAATCCAGTCTCCCACGCCAAAAAGTCTCTGGGTGAAGTGGTATGATTGTCGTATAACGCCGCCAAAGATTTCTAGAATTGAAGGTGGGGAACTCCCTAAGCAAGAGAAATCAGGTAAAGCGAGAGAGAACTCACCTTGTAGTCGCCACGATCCAGCCACCAGAAGCAATTCACCATCCTGGCATTCGGTTCGTGCATATGAAAGTCCTTCGGAAAGGTCTTGGCAAGCTCCTGGTCTAGATCCAGCAACATATACAGAAGCAATTTGTGCTTACACTCTAGATCCGTGTCCGGATCGAGCATTACGTGAAGAAGGGCGTGCAGCGAGTCCGGCGGATAAGCTTCGACCATGTTCGTCTCCTTCGTCAGTGAATCGATATAGAGTCGCCTTCGCTTTGTGCGCCTCTCCGCGTAAGAACGTCGCAGTGCAACCAGAGGCTGCTGCTGGTGCTCTCCGCCATGTGGTTCGTGCTGCCCCTCTGGCAGAAGGCCCTCATCGATGAACCAGTAGAGCACCTTCTGGTACTCGTTCACAGTCTGCAAAGCACGCTCGTTGCTCTTCAGGGTTTGCAGGAGTTCGGACGTCAGACTACGTCGGCCGAGCGTAAGGACATGCGACTGCAGTCGTACCAACTCGGACATCTGTCCGGAAAGTTCCACAAACTCGCGCCGCTCACGCTCATCTAACGAGTATCCGCCATAGTCGAAGACGCCCTGGCAGAGTTCCGAAATGCGCTTTTTGATATGACCAGCACGCCGCAATATCCAGTTGGTCAGGGTGGAGAGAGAAAGCTCGGTTGGGTCTAGCATGTTGCACAAGAAGCTGCCGTCCAGCCAGCTGCTGGCACAGTCCTCCAGCAGGGCGGTGCAGTTGTGTTCTAAGGCCACCGACAGGATGACCTCGTACATGGCACTCTACGAAAAAAAAGAACCGTAGATGTTAGTTTAAATAGGACACTACTAATACCACTCGACCTCTTTCATACCTTGGAGAATGTGGCGTCAACGTTCAGCTCGCAAAACTGCGGCAGGAGTCGCAGGCGTACGATGTTTGCGTGACAGGGCTGTGGGCGAAGGAACAGTGTAGCCCGTTCTTTGCGAAGTGCCTCTAGGAAGCGACGGTGTACTCCATCGTGGGCGTAGTATTGAGAGGCGGTTGTCGTCAGAAGTGTGCAATCTAGGACAAGGGGACTTGTGATTTGTCTCTTTTGAAACAGAGGCAGCGGAGGCTCTTACCGAAGGTCAGGGAATTGGGATAGAAATGCTCTTCGTAGCGCTGCAGCGCAACAAAGTGAAGGATGCTGGTGGGCCGCAATAGCAGGGCCAGGCCGGTGGGCAAGCCCTTAAGTATATAGCCGGCGAGGTAATTAGGCTTATCGTATCCCCGAATGCCTTCCGGCATCTCATCCTTGTACCACTGGTTCATGTCGAACAAGACGAGCTTGTTCTTGCGCTCAGTGTCCGAGCGCCAGGATAGGATAGCTAACAAGGTGCCGTTATCCCCGGCAAAGCTGAACGTGGAAGCCGTGCTGCAGCCCGTCACGGTGCAGCTGCCAATATCAAGGACCTGCTGATTGCGCACCGAGCAGGCATAGAATTGCTGCAAACCAAGAACGGATATGTTACGCCCGTCTCGAAAACAGTGCTTTTAGACTCACCTGGAAGTGGTACCCGTCGCCGACTTGCTTCATGGACGAGTAGTTGACCGAGTGCAGCAGCATGCTGAGGCGATCGGGGGTCTTGTACATGGCACAGATGTAGAAGCATGGCTTGGGGTCGTCCGGAGGCACTATGGCACACAGCCGTTCCACGGCACCGAGCTCATCGGATTTTCTCGGCGTACGCAGCGTTGTAGTTAACTGGAAGTTAATCAAGTCGTAGATCAGGATGCGGCCATCATCCAGTCCAGCGGCGAAGCCGGGGGCAACTCCAAGGCCCACCAAGCAGCGAATACCAATGCGTGCCACTGTGTTGGGTTATATTTAGCAATATAAGCAAGGTAATCGGCACACACTCACCATCCAGCTCCAAGCTCAAGTGCACGTCATTGGAGCGACACTCCTCCAACAGGTCTTCGATACTGCGCATATACTTATTGCCGGGGATACGGTGAAGCTCACTTTGGGGAGGCTGGAGGCCGGGATTGAAGGTGAGATCGGGTCTGTTCGCTAGCAAGTGCTCGTAGTTCAGATCGATCAGCAGGACTAGGCCCTCAAAGGTGCCCACGGCCAAGCAGCCGTCGAAACAAGCCAGCTGCGTGGCGCTACAGAGGCGCTGATCGAGATAAGCGAGAGACTGGCACAATAGACCACCTATGTCGAGGACACGCAAGACCTGGTAGTAGGTCAGGCTATAGAGGTGCACCTGCGACCGGACCTGGTCGATGTGAGGACCTCGCTCTTCGCCGTTCCACGACTCTAAGCAGACGGCGAGGATTATCGGAGGGTCCGGCTGGTCTGTGAAGATCTCCTCGACGCAGCTAATGCTGCAGTTCAGGTCATCGTTCTTATTGCCAGACTTCCTCCAAAAGGTGTGGCGCGCCATGCGCTGGCCGCCGGCGAGGCGGTGCACCAACAGAGTGGCCTCGCTAGTATTCCGGCTGGTGACCCAGCCCAACTCACCGTCTTGTATGATGCCGCCCAGATAGTCGTCTGCAAGGCAAAGGACACCGAACACTATAAATGACATGCACGTAAAATGCGTTTAATCTCTTACTTACCTGGCGTATCTTCCCCTTTGGGAATGCCCCGCACTGAATCCCATCGAGCGCCAGTGAGCGCCACCGTCCGCTTGCGGTCCAACTCCACTTCGTACCACTCCATGTGCGGTGAATCTTCAGGACCGCGGTCGGTCGGAAAAATGGAGAAGCTTACAGTATACGGAAATATTTCAATTGCCGCAAAGGAATTCCGACAATTCTATTGAAGCGAGAGTGTGTGAATGAGCGTTTGATTTCGTTTTGACATTTCAACACTTGGTTGCCGGTTTTTGTTGTTGTTTCGCCTACTATGGACGCGGTATGGGGCCAGTGTTGGACAATGTTGTTTTTAAAATTCGCAACTTCCAACTGTCAATTCGCGAATTCGGAAATGTGCTCAATTTCGAGACGAGCAAATTTTCGGACTAAGTTTTGGTATGAATTCGGTACAAATGCAATAGATAATATAAAGCAGCCAAAAAGATTCGGCTTAGCATCGGTTTAAGACGATAACAGCGCCGTGACAAGCCTTGTGGTCTGGCAACGCCGGAGCATTGCGAAAATATCGCGCGAGTTTCATAAGAAATTACGGTAAGGGCGCCTGGGCGACTCCTTTTAATTGTTTGGACTGAGACAAAGAAAAATGACAATTCGTCGGCAATAGCTTTATACTTGAGATCACTTTTGGCAATAACACATCGACACATCGCATTCCAATTACACGCTCTGCAGAAGTAAAGGCGGAGACGAGTCCGGCACAAGACATTCGAGCAGGCGACAGCGCCATCTGGCAACTTCCGCACGGCGGCTGTCAACCCTGTCCCGTGCGATTTGCTGCACATTGTTCTAACACGAACCAGCCGGAAAAGCCATTTATCTATATGCGATTCCAATGTGAGGAGGCACTGCGACGCTGAATGCTGTCTTCTCTGGCCAAAGGTGCGACAGAAAGCTGACCAACCGAGTACCCGTTCGTGGAACGCCCAGAGCCAAGGGCCACGAGCGCAAAGCTACCAGAACACCAGCAGCTCTCGGCACACGCACTCCGCAATCCAATCCGGCACCGCTCCACACACCCGCACACGCACGCACACAGACGACACCGACGACTACGACACACGGGCAGCTCTTCTAATCGCGAAACGTCGTCGTCGTCGCACCGCATTGGCCAAAGGCAAAGGCGCAGGGAAGCGCAGGGAGGAACGAAGGAAGCCAGGCAGGGAAAACAGGCCACCGAGCAGGGGATCGAGGAGCGGCAGCAGGCGCCAACAGAGGTGAGTGTCCGGTGTCACGTCGGAGTCGGGCTGGGGATTACAGAGTATGGAGAATGAAAAAATGAAGAACCCCACCCCAATCTCAAATTTTGTTTTTGCAGGGAGCAGCAGGCAGCTAGCAGGAGCAATAGCAATGGCCCAGCATGGAGGAACAGAGGCCCTGGCCGCTGAACTGGCCAAAGCTGTGGACCTTATCATGCACCCGATGACCCAGCAGCAGGCCCGCCTGGAGGCTTACATGGCTTGCGAGCGCTTCAAGGAGGAGTCTCCGCTGTGCGCCCAGGTCGGTCTGTACTTGGCCAGTTCGCCGCAATCGAATCAGCAGGTGCGCCACTTTGGGCTTCAACTGATCGAGTACACAATCAAGTTCCGATGGAATTGCATTTCGCACGAGGAGAAGGTGTACATCAAGGACAATGCCATTAAGATGCTGAACGTGGGCGTGGGCCCGGCGGAGGACCGCACGCTGCTGCCCACAAAGGACGCGCTCTCGCGCATCATCGTCGAGATGATTAAGCGGGAGTGGCCTCAGCAGTGGTCCGACCTGCTGCCAGAGCTGAGCTCGGCCTGCGCCAAGGGAGAGTCGCAGACGGAGCTGGTGCTGCTCGTCTTCCTGCGGCTGGTGGAGGACGTGGCTCTGTTGCAGACGATCGAATCGAACCAGCGGCGCAAGGACATGTATCAGGCACTAAACAACAACATGAACGATATTTTCGAGTTCTTCCTGCGCCTGGTGGAGCAGCACGTGACCGCCTTCCGTGAGACGACTCGCCAGTGCAACTATACTAAGGCCAATGCCCACAGCCGGGTCGTCGAAATGGTGCTGCTCACGCTCAGTGGTTTCGTCGAATGGGTCAGCATCCAACACATAATGTCCAGCAACGGCAAGCTGATGCACTTCCTCTGCATTTTGCTCAACGACAAAGCATTCCAGTGCAACGCGGCCGAGTGCTTGGCGCAGATCACCAATCGCAAGGGCCAGGCTAAGGAGCGCAAGCCACTGCTCCAGCTGTTCAACGAGGAGCCGCTACGCTACATCTACCAGGCCAGCCAGATACCGCCCGACTCTGTGTCGGCGCAGTCCATCGAGCAGCACCACAACTTCCTAAAGAAGCTACTGCAGGTGCTTAACGGCATGGCCCAGCAGCTGGTGGCGCTGTGGGGCAAGGACGATGCTACTCAGCGTCCGGTACACCTCGAGGTGCTGCTCGAGTGTTTACTGCTGCTCGTGCAGCATCCCTCGCTAGCAGTTGCCCATGGATCAGCACTTATCTGGCAGCTGCTGCTCAAGCATGAGCCCTGCTCCAAGGACTTTGCCACGCTCAACTACATTCCCAAGCTCATTCACACGATCGCACCGCGCATTGTGAAGCTGCCATATCCTGCCACGACTAGCTCGCCCGCCAGCCTCTCCACGGAGGCCTACATCCGGCTGGAGTACGACAGCGAAGAGGAGTTCGCTCTCTACTTCTTCCGCTGCCGCACCGACTTTCTAGAAATTTTCCGCCTGGCGACGCTGGTGCAGCCGCTGGTCACCTACGGCTACTGCGAACAATGGCTACAACAGCGTCTGCGCCACGCTGTCGCCGAAGCAGAGGCGGAAGCCAAGAGCGGAACCGTCTCGTGCAGCGTGCTGGATCCCGTTTACCTGGAGTGGGACGCGCTGGTCAGCGTGCTGGACGGCGTGCTCAGTCGGATTCTGCTCGTGGCGGAGCGGCCATCGGTGCCGGCGGGACTGCGGCTGCTGGAGGAGTGTCTCAAGCTGGAGACGGTCAATCCGCTAATCTACTCGATCCTGCTCTCCTGCATCTCGGCGCTGTTCGTCTTCCTCAGCATGTCATCGTGTCAGATCACGGCCACCAACTGCGTGGCAATGAGCGGGGTAAGTCTGCTGCCCCGCGTCCTCGACAAGATCTTCCGGGCGCTGGTGCTGAAGCCACCCAACGAGCTGGAGAAGGTGCAAGCCAAGTCGGCCAAGAATTTGCGTCGCCACGCAGCCTCGCTGCTGGTCAAGCTGGCCCACAAGTATCCGCTGCTGCTGCTGCCCGTCTTCGAGCAGATCAACGGCCATGTGGAAATGCTGCTGAAGGAGCCCGGCCAGCACCAGAACCAGCTGAGTCGCCTGATGCGCACCACGCTGCAGGAGGCCCTGATCCTCATCTCGAATCATTTCTGCGACTTCGAGCGTCAGACGCTGTTCATCGAGCACATCGTCCACGACAAGCGCAGCGAGTGGTTGGCTTTCAGCGAGGCCCTCAAGTCTCCGCTGGACTTCATGAGCTTCGTGGGACTGGACAAGCCTCCCATTTTCGCTGTGGAAGGTGCTCCGTCGCTCGAGAACCGCTCGCGTCTTCTGGATGCTCTGCATGTGGTGCTTGGCGTGGTTAAGCGCTGCACCTGGCCGGATGACCCGGACAGGGCCCAGCGGGGTGGATTCGTGATCGGCTGCACGGAACTGGGCAATCCCATCTGCCGCAATCCGGCCACCAAGCACGTGGTGCCACTGCTCTCGCACGTCCTTAGCCTGATGCGCGTACTGAATGAGCTGTTCGCCCCGGAGGCGTTGGCTGCTCTTTCCGAGGGCTATCGAGGAATTCACGGTATGCTGGAGCACGAGAAGAAGCTGCTGATGGGTATATGTGCCCTGCCCACCGACCCGCTGGACACCACCATACGCAGCGAGCCGACACCGTTCGAGAAGATGCAGACCTTCATGATGATGGTCACCGAGGGTTGCTACCACCTGATGGGCTCTGCGGGGCCATCTCTGGGTCGTGATCTCTACCAGCTCCTGGGCCTGGCCGATGCCATCGTCAGCAATGTGTTCAGCCGCATGGATCTGGTCCCCGACTACCGACTGCGACCCATCATACGTGTCTTCTTCAAGCCCTTTGTCTATTCGTGCCCGCCCACCTTCTACGACAGCGTCCTGGTGCCGCTCTTTGCCCATCTGGCGCCATTGATGTGCGAGCGCTTGACGCGCCGCTGGATCTACATCGCCTCGCTCTACGAGAGTGGCCAGCTTAATGGCGAGGTGAACGACACGCAGGAGGTGCTGGAGGATCAGCTGAATCGAACATTAACCCGCGAGTACCTCGACGTGCTCAAGATTGCCCTCGTGGGTGGCCAGATCGGAGCCGATCACGTCGCAGCCGGTGGTGCCAACGCTAACAGCAACAGCACGGCCATGGAGAACGAGGAACATTCGATGGACAGTGTTCCACATTCGCGGGCCATCCAGTCGGCTCTACTCTCGGACATCATCAGCGATCTGGGTGGTAAGCTGCTGCGGAACAACCTCATTGGCAACTATGTCTTGATGACCCTGCTGAAGGCGATCGCCTGGAACGATGGCATGTGCAGCATGAAGGCGGTGAACATTGCGGCGCCCGTGATGCGCTTTCTGGCCGCCGAGCAAATGATGGATGAGAACAAGGCGGTAACGGCCTTTACGGCCGTCCTGCAGGGCATGCAGGTGCACGGGCAGCACGAGGCCAACCAATCCGGCCTGGTCACCCTCGGTGTGCAGTTCTATGAGCTGCTGCGGCCGCAGTTCCCCATCCTCAGCGAGGTGCTGCAGCACATACCCAGCGTGAATGCGGCGGACATTCAAAAGTTTGACGAGAAGATTGCCGTGGCGCCCGTCAAGGGCAACAAGGTGGATCGGGCCAAAAAGGATATATTCAAGAAGCTCACTGTTCAGTTGGTCGGGCGCAGTGTCAACCAGTTGTTCCGTCATGAGGTTCAGATCGCCAACTTGCCGCCGATGCACAAAGCAACCAAGGGAGCAGCTGCCGGTACTGTGGATATCATGGACAGTAATCAGAACGCCAGTCTGCCCCGGCTATTTAGCGCGGAGAAGTGACAGGGACCCCAACCGAGGCAGAATAATAGCACGGATACGACAACAACGAGGAGAAGGAGGAGGCGGCGTCGCAGCGGAGGGGGAGCCTCCACTTCCACCGCCATCAGCGACCCGGTTACGGTCCAAGGTCAGAATGAGGATCAGGATCAGGTCGAAACCACGGCCACCTCAGCTGCCAAACTAGCGACGACTGAACTTAAAGTAATTGTAAACTAGCTAAGACGAAGAGCCCGTGCTGTCGCAGGAACCACAACCCACGCCTATGCCCATGCCCACGTCCTAGCCCATGACCCAGTCCAAATTCCAGTTTTTAAATTGATTAACTTATTTATTATACGAACTAATGGCCGCTTGTAGCCCTAATTTAATTAAGTCGCTCAGTCAGCCTTCGGCCATCGTTGGTAACCCCATCCACCCCCCTGCAGGAAAGTGGCGACTCGTGACTTGTTACTGCTTTGTTATTTATTATTCGGAATTTGTTGAACTTGTTTGCACAAAAGGAAGTCGTATCGTATCGTATCGAAGATGATGATGGCCAATACTCGAAACAGGAAACCCAATTGCATGGCAGTGAGCGACCCCAAATCCCGACCCCCGCCCGGCCCCAGGCAACAGCAAACCCCCCTTTTTTTAATAATCTAGATAATTAATGAATTGTGCTTTCCTTCCCCATTCTCCCTTCGTTTTGTATAGAGTTACCTATGCGCAGGCATACTGTAATTTATATAGATTTGTACACATAGTATATCCCCTGGAGAAAGATTTCTGGAGTTACGCTTAGGCTTAGTTGATAGGCAGCAGAGAGAGTTAGTACGAGTTATTATTATATAATACATCAATCTGTATATGAACACATGCATCCCGCACCAGCATCCGCATCAGCACCACCCATGCATTATCCTCCCCCAACCTCCACCTTGCAACCAAGGAAGGAAAGAACCTTGAAGGAAAATCAAGAAGGTTACGATAGAAGGAAAACAAAAATTTACACACACACATCGGGATTCTAAGAATTGTAAGTGGCGTGAAGTATGTAATTTTCAAACCGAAATTATATACACCTATTATTTATAATTTATAACGAAATGAAATCGAAGAAGCGGCCAACAATCCGCAAAAAAACACACACAAAATCGAAATAAGCAAATAAATTTGAAATAAATTTACAAATTGAGAACATTTCTTTTACTTATTATAAGTATTGCATCGACAAGGTTTGTATTTTAGTAATTGCTTCATATATTATTGAATATATGTTTCTTCTAGAGCTCATTACCCTTGCTTCTTCCATACTACAGCCTAAGAACAATTGAGGATTCTATAGCTTGGTCATGAAACATGATAATGACCCGAAATAAAACGATGTATGAGGTATATATACTGGAATATAATACAATACAGACAATAACGATATACTCATTCATCTATTTTCACTTTAGGCTTATTGGAAATCACGTTTAAATAAATATTCAGCGCCACTCGTCACATAACTCTATGAACCCGTCGGCCGATTGTCACACAAATTACTCCAGTCGGGCACATGTTCGCTCTTCAAATACGTCTCCTTGGCCAGAGACCGGGTCTGAATGAGATCCGTGGCGCCGCACAGGGCACCACCCAGCCAGGCGGTGAAGTTTTGCTTGCCAATGGGATTGTAGAACTTGAACTGCAGCTGGCCGTGGAAGCGGCTTGCGTAGAACGGGTCCTCGGCGAGCAGATGCTGCATTTCATGGCGGAGTCGTGACTGCAGTCCCTGAACCATGGAGCCACCGCCCATTAAGAGCACACTCTCGACAAGCGCTCGCCGCATATCTAGGGTGCAGTCGAGAATGGAGCGCAGGATAAGGTGCGGCAGGCTGTCGCGCTCGTTGCTGGGCTCAAACATAATCTCGTAGACCGTTTCCCTTAGACTGCCGGGTACATGGATAACCTCATCATGGTCGCTGACGATGTAGTCTACGCCCGGCGGCGGCGTCGGCGCCTGATCCTTGGCACGGGCCTGCGACCGCTCGAAGGTGGTCACGAAGCATGTGCGCACCTTAATGTCTTCCAGTACGCTCTCCGTCAGTAGGTCTTCCTTTATGCCTGCCTCAAGCAGCTGGCGCCGGATCTCTGCATGAATAGCACTGCCACCATAACTCTGATCCTTAAATGCGGACATGATCTGTACACCGCTGTAGACAGGCATCACGCTGGTCTCACTGTACCCAATATCCACGACCACTGCGGTGGGTACGGCCAGCGTGGATAGCGCAATTAGGTGCACGGGTACGAACAGCACAGACGAGACGTCGAAGTGGAGGAATAGAACGCGTGCCAGTGTTTCACGGAGCACGGTGGGTCCGAACACGTTCTCCACTACTACGAACTTGCGCTCCTTGGGGCTGACCAGCAGGTGCCTGGAATCAGAATTGGATTAAGGTAACTATTACGATTACAAGCAACAGCAAGGACCAGCGCCTACTTGAAGAAAATGGTCTGCAGGAAGTCCACCAGCTGGTCGTGTAACTCTTCCGTCGTGTCGTAGTCGAACAGCCGCTTTCGGATTCCTGTCGTGGTCAGCACCACCTCGGTGGGCATAATCTTCCGTGGACACGCCTCCGCCGTGAAGCCAAGCCTGAAAAGGTGGACAAGCCAGCGATGATATCACCTCTTTGCATCAGGCAGACAAGCAGTCGCTGTACTGTCACTCACTTTGTGTAGGCGGTGCCGATGTCCAGGACGATGGGAGGCTTCTCCTGCATCACGCTCTCGTAGATGGGCATGGTCGAAAATTTGCCCACGGCCAAATATAATTTCTAAACGCGAATTCCTCAATGTTTGCAAATTTTTTTTGTTGGAATTGAAATCAGTGTGGCCGAGTGTGTGAGATTTTTATATGAGATATACCAAAAGCAGGGACAATAAAATATATCAGGAAATACTGTTTGCGGTAGTTTATACTAACGGTTTTTAGTATATCTTAGCGGCAGACCGAGCAGCGGTCTTACTGCGAAAAAGTAAACAAATTTTAAAGTTTGATCAACAAATATGAGCTACATACAATTCGAGAGTGGCAGGGAGAAGGACAAGGCCCGACAGGAGCTGCGAGAGGCCCGCGCGGAGATGCTCCAGCAGGCCAAAGAGCGGGCCGAGCTCCGGGACCAGCGGGAACGGCAAAAGGAACTGCGCGGTGAGGCCGACTGGATGCTGCCCGCTGTGGCCAAGAAGTTGGAGAAGTCCTCATCCGCCGTGCCAAAAAACTCCAAGAAGAAGCGAGATAAACACAAATCCAAGTCCAAGTCCTCAAAGGTCAAGAAGTCCTCTAAAAAGAGCAAGAAGCGTCACAAAAAGAGTAGCAGTAGCTGCAGCGACAGTGAATCCTCCGATTCCAGCACCAGTTCCAGCTCCTCCGCCTCTAGCGAGGACGAAAAAGAGCACAGAAGACGCAAGAAGAAGAAGTCCAAGTCGAAGCGAAGCCACAAGGATAAAAGCAGTGATGAGGAGTGGGTTGAGCGTAGTGCTCCCGTGGCGGAAAAAGCGCCGGAGCAGTCGACGTCCCTTCAACGCGACAGCTGGATGACCAGCGAGGCTCTCGTGCTAAGGACCTTCTCCAAAGAACGCAAGGAGCCCGCAAAGCCCAACGAGAAGCTGCAGCAGATCGACGCCTACGATCCGGCCAAAAGCGGACGCGAGTTGAATCCTTACTGGAAGAGTAACGGCACGGGTCTGCCCAGCTTCCAAAAGCCTCAGGCCGACGATGACGACGGGCCAGTCAAGCACCAATTACATCCCCCTGCACAGAGCTCCGCTTCACGCGGCTGGCGAAAAGCAACTGCCAAGGCTCCTAGTCCGGAAAGTAGAAGACGTAGCAGATCTCCTTCAAAGAGTGCCTCTTCAGAGGAGGAGGAGCAGGAGGAGCCTGAAGAGAAAGCTACCCTCGGTTGCCTCACGGACGAGCAGATTAACGAGCTAGCGGGCAAAGCCATCAAGGCGGAGCTAAAGGGCAAGACAGAGCTGGCTGCTGAACTGAACCAGCAGCTAGAGGCGGCACGCAAGGCGCGGGCGGACTTCATAGCCACCGGCAAATCAGTAACAAGTGCCAGCAGAAAGCCAGCAAAGGCTAAGAGCTCTGCTCAAGAGCATGTGCTGCTCACAAAGACAGATCAGAGCGGGAACGTGCGTCCCCTGGTGCAGGCCAAGTCGTCAACCAGCGATCCACGCGAGCTGTACGGCGGGCGCAGGGGTCAGAAGCGCGGCAGCAGCGGCAAGAAGGTGGACACTCACGTAGATGGCCAACGGGTGCGATACTTCGCCGATGATGACCGCTACGACATTAAGCAGATGGTAAGATTGATCTCTAATAAGAATACCGTGCAGACACACAATAATCCTTCAATCCGTTCTCACCAGTTCGAACGGGAGAAGCATGCCACGGCTGCCGAGTCCAACCTGCAGTACGCTGATATTCTGTCCAAGCACAAGAATCCCAACGACGATCTGGAAGACATATTTGCTGACAGGGTGCGCAAAAACATCTCGGCTGCCGACGCCGAGCAGCGGGAGCTGCAGAGCGCCATTCGGGAGCATGAGAAGCTGGCAGCCAGTTTGGAGAACTGCGAACGCTGCTTCGACTCCGCCAAACTGGATAAGCAACTGCTAGTGTCTATGGGCGAGAAGATCTACCTCAGTTTGCCCTGGTATGTGGGTCTGCAAGGCGGCCACTGTATTCTAACGACACTGCAGCATGTTTCCTGCTGCACGCAGCTGGACGAGGACGCCTGGGAGGAGATGAGCAGCTTCCGCAAAGCTCTCACCCGCATGTTTGCCGCTCGAAACCAGGATGTAGTCTTCTACGAGATCGCCAACAAGCTTCATCGGCGTCCGCACGTCAGCGTTCACTGCATTCCCATTCCCTCCAGCAAGGGTGAGATGGCGCCCTTTTACTTCAAGAAGGCCATCGAGGAGTCTGAGCAGGAGTGGTGCATTAACAAGCAGCTGGTCTCGCTGCGCCACAAATCGCTACGCGCGGCCATTCCCAAGGGACTGCCCTACGTGTGGGTCCACTTCGGCATGGACTCGGGATTTGCGCACGTTATCGAGGACCAAGACCGTTTCCCGGCTAACTTTGCCCAGGTAAACCGGAGTTAACGAATACACAAGCGCTGGGGTTGAACTGCTTTCTCTTTCAGGAAATAATTGGCGGAATGCTGGAGTTGAATCCAAATACTTGGCGCAAGCCGCGAAAGGAACAAAACCCCATTGGCAAGGTCAAGTCGTTCGCCGAAAACTGGAAGAAATTCGACTGCACGGAGCACTGATGGAACCCCGCTAGGCTGTGTCCACACTGAGTCAAGGATTCGTCTTTTAGTTGTTTCTAAACATTATGCTTTAGGGATTCTTTGATATTTTTAGTATAGATCAAAAGTGTTAGATAAACAATGTTCATGATTTTATAAGTATATCCAAGCCAAAATACATCGTTTATCTTGGTTATCTCTTTCTGCTCCAATACAAAAATTAATGTAAGCCAAACTGGAGAAACTTCCTGTCTAGGGGTTGCTATAGCCCGCTCTCCCTTTCAGTAATAAAAAGAGGGGAAGCACCGTGGGCAACACCAATGTATAGCTTATGGAACTGACGAAGCCAAAATGCACATAATTAATTGGAAAATCTGGCTCACATTTATTAGTGGACACACCGCAACAAGTGCAATGGTGGTTGGTTCCTCTTCCTTATCAACTAACGTGTGTGTTCATGCACTTCAACATAGAATCGTGAATGGAATTTTGTTTGAACATTTGCAATACGCTTTTACATGCGAGTATATGCACGTAAAAATGGTGTAAGGACATTCGCTGAATGCACATAGTTTCGCTCATCTACATATATGTATATTTATATTATGCATGTTAACTAAACGAAAAAAAAATCTATTTGATGTATGCTAGAATTGGATGATTGGGGTGTTTGTTATTGTTCTGGTCCCACGGCCATTGGCTGCACTTAGGAGCCCACGATGATGTTGTTGATGGGAATGTGTATCAGCTTGACGAAGAAGCCGATGAAGCCCATAATGCAAAAGCCAATAGCGGTGGCGATGGCAATCTTCTGGAACTCCTTGCGGTCGGGCTTGGTGCAGCGCTTCACCAGGCGGATCGAGTCCTTGGCGAAGGCGCGTCCAGGCTCGGCGAACTTAACAACCTTGTCCATGTCTAGGGTGGGATGAGCTGGCAAACTGGAATGAGAGAGCGGATTGGTTATAAGTAAGGGCGAACGAGCGGGCGGCACTTTCACACGGCAGAGACCCCTCCCCACCCCGCTCTACACTATCAGCTGTGACGCTGGCTACGTGGCAGAAGTCGGCGACGTCACAGGTGAAATCTAAAGGCGACTTAGCTCAATTTCCACTTGCACCCCAGGACCCCAGTTGGATTAATTGCCTCGATCACATTAATATTAACAATATAAATATATATTGGTCACGGAATCAGTTAAATGTACAATTAATTCTGGCGAAGACACGAAGACAAACGTCTTGGCAACCTTTGGGTCTCACAAATCGGGAAAAAACACACAGAAAAAGAAAGGCCCTGCGCTAATATCGCGGAAATACCACTGGAAAAGCACTCTTTGTCTGTAAATCTTTATTTTTTAATTGACAAATAGTTTCCAAACACCAAAAATTAAGAGCAATCACACACACCTCCGAGTTGATCGAAAATTTTAACGTAAGTGAGTTGCTTTCGTTGCTGCCGCGTCGGCTTCACGATTTCTGACAGTTCCACGTCAAAGTGTCAGATGCAGGGTTGCTTCGGCGGTGGCGTTGCCACCAGGTTTCCAAGAAATGACATTTCGCCGATAGTTTGTAGTTCATTCTTAGGTCTGTATTAATAAATATACAAAATTATATATGCTTGTATATTTTAATAGTATCTTTTTTTATATTTACTGATTTGTTTTCTGATAACTTTCCAATAACGTCAGTTAAAAAATGCAATATTGTAAAAAATACAAATTACATACATAAAGGTCCACTTGATTTTTTTTTACTATCGTGATAGTAGATAACAGATTTTGTAATATTAATATACTGAAAGATATCTAGTAAAAGTATAATTATATATATCCAATATTGTAAGAAATACAAATTACATAAATAGAGGTCCACATGATTTTGTTTTCTACTATCGCGATAGTAGATAAAAGATTTTTAATATAAATATATTGAAAGATATCCAGTAAAAGTAGAATTATATGTATAATATATATATCCAATATTGTAAACAATACAAATTACGTAGATAGAGGTCCACTTGATTTTGTTTTGCACTATCGCGATAGTGGATAAAAGATCTTTAATATTAATATAATATATTTAATATGTTGTGGATAAAAGATCTTTAATATTAATATACTGAACGATAACATGTAAAAGATTAAGTATATATATATATATATATATATATTTTTTTTTTTAAGCCGATATTGTAAACAATACAAATTACGTAGATAGAGGTCCACTTGATTTTGTTTTGTACTATCGCGATAGTAGATAAAAGATTTTTAATATAAATATATTGAAAGATATCCAGTAAAAGTAGAATTATATGTATAATATATATATCCAATATTGTAAACAATACAAATTACATAAATAGAGGTCCACTTGATTTTGTTTTGTACTATCGCGATAGTAGATAAAAGATTTTTAATATAAATATATTGAAAGATATCCAGCAAAAGTAGAATTATATATATAATATATATATCCAATATTGTAAACAATACAAATTACATAAATGGAGGTCCACTTGATTTTGTTTTGTACTATCGCGATAGTGGATAAAAGATCTTTAATATTAATATAATATATTTAATATGTTGTGGATAAAAGATCTTTATTATTAATATACTGAAAGATAACATGTAAAAGATTAAGTATATATATATATATTTTTTTTAAGCCGATATTGTAAACAATACAAATTACATAAATAGAGGTCCACTTGATTTTGTTTTGTACTATCGCGATAGTAGATAAAAGATTTTTAATATAAATATATTGAAAGATATCCAGTAAAAGTAGAATTTTATGTATAATATATATATCCAATATTGTAAACAATACAAATTACGTAGATAGAGGTCCACTTGATTTTGTTTTGTACTATCGCGATAGTAGATAACAGATTTTTAATATAAATATATTGAAAGATATCCAGTAAAAGTAGAATTATATATATAATATATATACCCAATATTGTAAACAATACAAATTACAAAAATAGAGGTCCACTTGATTTTGTTTTGTACTATCGCGATAGTAGATAAAAGATTTTTAATATAAATATATTGAAAGATATCCAGCAAAAGTAGAATTATATATATAATATATATATCCAATATTGTAAACAATACAAATTACATAAATGGAGGTCCACTTGATTTTGTTTTGTACTATCGCGATAGTGGATAAAAGATCTTTAATATTAATATAATATATTTAATATGTTGTGGATAAAAGATCTTTAATATTAATATACTGAAAGATAACATGTAAAAGATTAAGTATATATATATATATTTTTTTTTAAGCCGATATTGTAAACAATACAAATTACATAAATAGAGGTCCACTTGATTTTGTTTTGTACTATCGCGATAGTAGATAAAAGATTTTTAATATAAATATATTGAAAGATATCCAGTAAAAGTAGAATTATATGTATAATATATATATCCAATATTGTAAACAATACAAATTACGTAGATAGAGGTCCACTTGATTTTGTTTTGTACTATCGCGATAGTAGATAACAGATTTTTAATATAAATATATTGAAAGATATCCAGTAAAAGTAGAATTATATATATAATATATATACCCAATATTGTAAACAATACAAATTACATAAATAGAGGTCCACTTGATTTTGTTTTGTACTATCGCAATAGTAGATAAATCGATATTTCGGTATCGAATCGATAGCTGTTTTTTTAACTACTTCGACCTGTAATTAGTTTTATTTTTTCGAAAAATAAACTAAATTAGCGAGTATCCTCTAGGTCCGATTGCAGGTCCTGTACTTGCACCTAGCCGGGCATACTTTGCTGCTGGTCTCGCGGGCTTGTGGCGAACGAAACAAGGCCACATCGAATATTCGCGATGAGTGCCCAGCCTAGCCCCCTCATGAATCCGCAGCAGCAGCAGCAACAGCAGACCGAGCAGGAGAAGGTATGCCACGCACGGACTTAATAGTTGCCAGGTCAAGTTGACGCTTCTCTTCTTTTCTCCGCCAGGTGTACCAATGGATCAACGAGCTGGCGCACCCAGACACCCGGGAGACGGCCCTGCTGGAGCTGAGCAAGAAGCGTGAGACCGACTTGGCTCCTATGCTGTGGAACAGCTTTGGGACAGCCTGCGCCTTGCTGCAGGAGATTGTTAACATTTATCCGTCGATAACTCCGCCGACGCTGACGGCGCATCAGTCGAACCGCGTATGCAATGCTCTGGCCCTGCTGCAGTGCGTCGCTTCGCACCCGGAGACGCGCACGGCCTTCCTGCAGGCGCAGATACCGCTCTACCTGTATCCTTTCTTGTCGACCACCTCCAAGACCAGACCCTTCGAGTACCTGCGCCTCACCAGCCTGGGCGTGATTGGCGCGCTGGTCAAGACGGACGAGCAGGAGGTGATCACGTTCTTACTGACCACGGAAATCGTGCCCCTCTGCCTTAGTATCATGGACAGCGGCTCGGAGCTGAGCAAGACCGTGGCCACATTCATAATCCAGAAGATATTGCTTGACGAATCGGGTCTGTCGTACATTTGCCAGACATACGAACGGTTCTCGCATGTGGCCATCACCCTGGTGAGTACTCTGGCATCGGATCCTTGAAGCATTAGTTTTATTTTTCCTTATCCGTTTTAGGGAAAAATGGTTATCCAACTGTCGAAGGACCCATGCGCCCGCCTGTTGAAGCATGTTGTCCGTTGCTATCTGCGCCTCTCGGATAATACTCGGTATGTATGGATGGACTGGACTTGGTAACATGAACTGCAATTCTCCTCCATCTATCGCTTGCAGCGCCCGGAAAGCCCTGGGACAGTGTTTGCCCGATCAGTTGCGTGACGGCACCTTTGCCTTATGCCTGCAGGACGACAAGTCCACGAAACAATGGCTGCAGATGCTCCTTAAGAACCTGGAACTGGGCGCCACACCGCAGCAGATTGGCATGTCGCCGCTTGGTTCCTAAATCACTGCCACACTCTCATTCACGCGCTCGCTATAATTCTGCCAAAGCTTTCTGGCAGAACCGAAATTGTACAAGAAAGGAAGCTAACTTTGGCACGCCGAAGTTTTTATACCCTTGCAGATAGAACTTCGATCAGTAGGAATTTCATTTACCTATACATATTATATTTACAATTTTACATCCACAGATTTCGACTTTCCTTTATAACTAACGATCGTTTGTATGGCAGCTATATGATATAGTCGTCCGATCCGCCCCGTTCCGACATATAGACGAGTGAAAGTATGTAGAAGGACTAACTGCAGTTTCATTGAGATAGCTTCAAAACTGAAAGACTAGTTTGCGTAGAAACGGACAGACGAACACGGCTTAATCGACTCGGCTGATCAAGAATATATATACTTTATACGGTCAAAATTATAATACACTCCAAGGGTATAAAAATTATAAAATTGTATGTACCAATATATTAATGTTAATATTAGTTTGTCCCCTGATAGCATATAACTAACAAAGTAAATAAATAACAAAAAGGAGTTTAAATTGACATTTGTTTATGACTGGAATAGGAGTTTTCCCAGGTTATATGATCTTTTCCAGCTCGCTGTGAAGTTTGATATTACACCAATCAATGAAGTATATGGATAGATGATGCCAGAGCAATATAAGTGCTTACGTGTAAAAATAATGCACTTAATAAACAATGCCGCCTGCGCCTTAAACCACAATAAACTGACTGTCTCATCTGCCCCATAATTCTTGGAATATCTTTTGTATACAAATTCCTGGCGACGCGGAGGCGTAAACAAAATCGAATTCGAATTGCGCAGGAACCGGAGAACGCTGCGAGCATGGTGGGATTATATCAAGGTTAGGGGCGGAGGGTGGTGCTGGGTGGATGCAGTAAATGACACTCACTCTCTCGCATGCAGAGGCCACCGCCTGTTGCCATCCCTCTCTATGTGGCAATCAAAGAAAAAGAGAGGTAAGAGCTGCGGTAACGGCAACACACGTTCAAAATGCATATAATATGGACACTTAATACAGCTTGCGATAATTACAACAGTTACAATTACAATATACACACATGGAATTAACTTGTAAACACTAACAGCGCAGCCGAAATTGACTCCTTGCACTAGACATCACTGAGCAGACTCCAAAAGGTACTGTACCAAACCTGTAGGTTGCCTATCAAAACACGATCTTAGCATACACGACTGGGGAACGGTGGTGCAGTGGATGCGATGCGATGCGATGAGGACAGTGGACAGTAGACAGTAGGCAGTAGACAGTACTGCTGTGAGGTCTCCACGTTCGGAGGAGAGCTAACTACGGACCAGAGACGTCCGCGGGTAGGGGACGGGAATCCATTTGCAGCTTAATTGGGCGACTTGGCCTGCCCGGCGGAAGCAGCTGCCGACGCCCGTCGAGCCATCTCGGCCTGCGGCCCACCTCCGTCGCCGACAGTGCCTAAGTTCGGGTTCGGGTTGGGATTTGGGGCCTGGGTCTGGAGCTGCGGCAGGGCCAGCATCTGGTCCATCAGGTCGAAGCCACTCTTCCAAACCAGAAGCTGGGCGCGCAGCTTCAATTTGCTGCGGTTGCGAAGCAAATGCTTCTCCATGGCGAAGCCGCTGCGGGCGCAGGCAAAGTCGCAGGCTCGCTGCCGGAGCACCGGGCAGATGTCGTTGTTGCCGTCACCCACATAGAAGACATGGTCGTAGCGGATGCTGCGCCGCAGGTCCTGTTCGATGACAAAGTGCTCTAGGACGCGGCCCTTGCACAAGTTACTGGCACTTAGCTTGCAGTCCGACTGCTGGTGATGGGCACGGACCACCAAGCGCCCGGTGGCGTCAAATTCGGCCGGATTGGTGAAGACAGCCAGGAAGCAGTCGGCCAAGTTGTGCGCCCGCAGCCACTCCTCGATAAAGACACTGTTCGAGTCACTGATGATGATTAGGTCAAACTGCATCCGCTTGGCCAGGTGCTTGATCAGCCGCACGAATCCTGGCACCTCGGGGATGCCGCGGATGGTGTCGCGAATGCGCGCCTCCGGCACTTGTTGCTCATGCAACAAGCGGAACACCTCACCCATGTACTCCGTCCAGCAGTCGTTCTCCACCAGCTCGTGGGCGCGGGCACTGGTCACCTCCGTGGGCAGCAGGTCGCGGACCACAGTATCCGTATTCTGCGACACAATTGTGTGGTCGAAGTCGAAGGCCGCCAGCCGACGGCGCTGCTGCTTCACCAGCCTGCAGCTGGCCACGGCCTTGGCCACGGCTACGGCGTCCGAGGACGAGTTCGAGGACATCAGTTTTTATGCACAAGATTTGAAATTTTTGAGAACGCGAGCGCAACAAATCAACTTAATTTGTATCCCGAAGTTACAAAATAGAGATGCAAGAACTTCGATGAAAACATCGATGCATCGATGTTTTTTTAATTTTCTAAGGCATCGATATTTTTTCGACCATCGATGTTTATGTGCCATCACTATCAAGGGATTCAATTTGCCCGCCACAATTTTCACGCCAGATTTAGCTGATTTATAAAAGTTAGATAGGTATGGCAACGTTAGAGCTCGAGACTCTAAAGCTTGGCAACGCCGAAGCTGCCGTTACCATATTCAGTTTAAAAACTGCCGCCTTCGTAACTGTTGCAAGCTTGTTAAATCGTTCAAATCAATTATAAATGAATGAATAAATTAAAACTTTTAAAGAATAATTTAATATTTTACCCGCAAGTCCGGAAAACCCTTCTTGTTTAATTTATCAGCTTGATGCGGATATTTTTAACTGGCAGCCCCAGTTTTTGGGATACTTATTTACATGCCCATGAAAAAAGCCAAATTTGAATATCCTAACAATTTTTATTTTTTTTTAATATTCTCAAGAAATATCATTTAATAAGTTATTAACACATAAAACAAACCAAGAGTAGTATTTTGAATTAAAAAATGTTTGTTTTTTCTTATATTTTAACATCATTTTCATTTCACTTTGGTTTGCTGATTTTTATTTGTTTGTTATCGATCCATTGAAATATATATATGTATCATCATATCGGGACTTTCCCGCATATGTTAAAAGTTGTATATTAACTTCTTTCGCTCTCGACTCCATCATCCTTCATCACGTATTCTCCTTGTTCTCTTCTCCTTTTTTTTGTGAATTTTTCTTAGATTTTTGTTTAGATAAATGAGTACAGAATAATTTCAAAAATTTTGATGCTTCATTAGTAAAAGTTGTAAAGTTTGCTATTAGACCTTAATTATATACACATTTAAAATAAATCATATTCCAGTAATTCAGTCTTATGAAATAAACAAAAACTTAGGTACGTTATATTCAGCTGGTAAATCAATCAATCAAAGAAACAATCGTCTAATGCATTTTTTCAATCAATCAAACAATCAAATGTGGATTACTTATAGTTTTTCGTCATAATTAGGCTTGGCTCTTTGGTAAATATTGGTTGGCGTTGCTTTTGGTTTTAGAATTGTCTTCAAATACTTGTGTTTCGGCTGTGTGTGCATATCTATGCGTGTTTAGGTGCTTCCTTCCTGTTACGTCACTTCCGGTTTTGGTGTGCTGTTGCTTTTCTCATTCTAATTCTCAGCCTGCTTACAGATGTCAGTTAAAGTTACAGTCACTGTTACAGTAACTATTAAAGTTACTCATAAAGAAAATTTTATAGTTGCTGTTAAAGTTACTGTTACTCTTGCAGTTACAATTACACTGAGCATACACAGACAATAGAGTAAGAGTAAGTGTTCCCTGTGTGTTTATTATTATTTTATTTAGTGTGTTTAGTTTTTTTTTTATTGTTGTTCTTATATCTCCATTCGAAGGATTAATAAAGTAAACCATAGGTTATAGTAAAATGCATACGTTTGTCAACGGAAGCTTTTTGTTTTTCCCTTCACATTAATCGATATATTGTTTAAGTTTACTTGATTTGTTTCTTTCTATTCGCTTCAAATTGGAACTGTAGAAAATCTATTAAATCTATCATATTCCCATAACAGTTATCTTAACTTGGTGGTACCGAAATAACCGAAAGGTGGAAGAGCAAGCTGTTTTAGCCCGCAGTTACTGGATTGCCTGTACTGAGCCGTACCTGTTGTTACATACATACATACATACATATGTAGGTAATATATCGGGAGGGACCTCTTCCGAGCGCACACCCGGCAGACAGTTGCCGCTACACACCTTAGTCCCTAGTAAATTCATCCGTTCAACTAAAAGGTTTGACCCAACATTGTAAATGAAACAAAATATCGACTTTAGCTCGGTATGGGACTGTCTTGGTCGGTGGTAATCGGCGGTCGGCGATCGAACATCGATCGGTAATCGAAACTATCGGAGGAATGTGGGCTCGACGGGTTCCATTTGATTGAGGTTTCAACTTTAAGCTGTGTGGTAGGATATGTTATTCTTTAGTTGATGCTTTTGCTTCTGAGTATCGTTTCTTTTTAGTTGATTCTTTGTCGTGTTGCGTTCATAAAAATATACATACGCACTGTATTCGCTCTCTGCCTGTATGCCTCTGGTGGTGTATGTACAAATCGTGTTATCGAACAAATCGGGGGGGCGCATTAAGTTTTGGACAATTCGATATTTTTCGATAAACTAAAGTGTGGTTTAAATACACAGTATATGTATGTAGTTCATAGTGCAGGACTATAGCTTAAGTAGTTGGTCCAGAGAAACCAGGAATTTGAAGGAGTGCGTGTGATTAACTGCATACATAGTTTAATTTCTGTATTCAGTATTTCGATTGCTGCTACCTACTGGTTCAGGGGGTGCGTGGTGCATACTGATTTGGCACTCGAAATTGAATGAATCAACGAATTGAACTTAAAATTTGAATATGGAATGGAGTGTGAAGGAAATTAGTCGAAATTAGGCTATAAATCGAATGTCTTAGACGGTAGGTTTGTCTATAAATAGTTGGTTTGCAATGTTGCGGGGCTAGATCGAGTCGAATTGAGTCGAGGGCTAACCCTAGGTTATTGAGTTCTGGATTGTGTTCGTGTCGTGTTTGTGTGTGTGGGGGGGACTTTGTGTATGTACAGAGTTGTGGAATACAAATTTGAATAAATGATCAGAAGTATTATATTCTTAAAAATTTGTTGATTTTGCTTTAACTTTGCCATATACTTGAGTGTAATTTAGTTAAAAATAGTTAGTTACGCATGGTTTGCTTGTACATAGTATATAAAGTGGAAAAAAGTATGCTCGTACGTAAATGTAAATGTTATTATTTTTTTTTTGCTTTTGTTTTTGTTTTTGCTTTCATCATTATCATCATCATTTGATTTTTGTTAAAGTTATCCTTGTGTTTATACATATTTGTAGTTTTATGCTTGCCATCGTTTATATTCTTGGTTTAAGTTTGAATAGCTTCGATAAGTAAATATTTTGTATTCCTTTGGTATTTGTTTATATGGTAATTCTCATAAATATATATGCATATTCATATAATTTTGGTTTTTGCCTTGGTATTCGATAAGTAAAATGAATTATTGTATTACAACGAATGCGAAATGCCGCTTAAAATGAGTTTTAGCTTAGCGCGAGCGAGCCTCTAGGATTAAAAAAAAACAAATAACATTTTGAGATAGATCCGAGTGAGACGACGGGCTTGGGACGGTTGACAGTACGACCCAGCGCCGAATAAAATGCATAGCGTAAATATATATAATATGTAAACAACAATAGAATCATAAATACATAAGGTACGTGTTTCATTTAGATCTCATAGTGTGGGGTAGTCCGTAGGCCGTACTCCTGACTTTGTGCACAGATCGTTCCCTGCGGCCCTGATCTCTCCACAACCCAGGGTTTCTTCTTCAACTATACTGCCATCCCGTGGCGGTGGGTGTGGGGAACTGCAGCTGCTGTTGGTGCCTAGAATGTACAGTTGTGCACGATGATGTATATTGCCAGTCCCCAAACACACCGCCACGGATATGCACGAGGGCATCATGCTCCATCTCGTGCTGAACAATTTCACAAAATATGCATACATATGTATTATTGGTATTACTTTTTGGGGAACTGGGGTGGAGTCTCTGGGTCTTGTGCTAAATGCCGATTGACAAACGTCACCCAAAACGATGGCCAATCGGTCTTGAGCACAATCGTTTATTAGTTATCGGATATTTGTGGGTTTTGCTTTCTCGATTCTCTCGCTTATCGCTAATCGCAAGGTTTTCGGGTAAATGGAATTCGATAACTTTGCACTGTAACTCTTTGCTGAACTAATAACCCATCGCTATATATGTATATATATTTTTTTTTTGCTTGTATAATCAATATATATGCATGTATGTATATTATGTATATATATATATATATATATATATTGTATATCGTATATGGTATAGGTGTATAATGGTGACCTCGCCGCCGGATGGCGACGCACGGAGCACAGTGCACGGTGAACAGTGAACGGTGAACGAACAGTGACTCCGTCGCCGCCACCGGCTTAAGCCTTGTATATGGGGAATGCATCTGCTTTAGCCTCTTGGTAACGACACACCTGGCCATATATCGTTAAACTTAACATCTCTAATCGTATTTACAAGTGAGTGAGCTTCACTCGGCAGAGGAGAGAGAGATCCATCTCCATCGACTGCCATCGAGATCGAACTTGGTGTGGGGCTTAAGCTGCTTTTGTTTTGATACGGGAATGGGGATCGAGGTCGGGAATGGGCATTGGGAATGGGTATCGTAACATACTGGGACTCCGATTGGTAGCTTCTGGGGGCAACAGCTTAGTCCTCCCACGTCGGGAACTGACCCTCGTCCACGAACATGCTGAACTGGCCGGTATATTGGCGCTCCATCGGCGGACCCTTTGTCTGGCCAACGCCAGTGGGCGGTGGTGGTGGCACAGGTCGAGTGGGGCCGCCACTGTTCCTGCCCGGCGCCTTTGTCGCCCCACTGCTTTCAGTGGCTCCCCTAGAGGTGCCCTGTGCCGACGATGAAGACGTCGAGGATTTACCATAGTTGTAACGTTGCTCTGTGGGATACAGGACATGTTAAGGATCAGTTGAATGTCAACATTGATAGAACTTACTTGAAGGCTGCTTCACTTCCTTGCTGGCCCAGACGGGCTCATGGGTTTGATTATATGACTGTTGATCCCACACGGCCTTCTCCTCGACGTTTTTGCTCTGCAAATGACAGCAAAGGATTAGCTATGGGATGATCAAGGTTTAGGCTATAGCACTCACATAATCCTTGTCCACATGCAATTCCAGATCGTCACTGGCCTGCTCCAGGCTGCTGTGCGTGATGCCGTAGTAGAAATACATGACGAATCCCAGGGACATCCATACGGTGAAGCGGACGAGGGTAAGGATGCTCAGCTTGAATATCAGATAGATATTCACCGTGATGGCAATGGCCGGGATGAACGGTAGTCCGGGTGTAAGGAATGCCAGCGCATATCTGGGCGGGAGAGAGGAAGCATTAGTCCTGGAACGTCCTTGAATGGCGGACGGAGGTCCGAGGTGGAGAGCGTATTACCTATTTTGCGGCTGCCTCGATATAATCAATAGTATCACAAATATGCCGATAAACAAAATGAAATAAATGAATGCGGCGAGGCCACCGGACCACCCAATGGCCGCGAACAGGTCCAGGAAGAATATGAGACCGAACATGATGCCCACTAGCTTGGTGACGTACATGCCTGCCGGCGGTCCATTGGTGGATTGGTTATATATCGGTGGAGTTGTATGTTACGTTTCCGATTCGGGTTTTGAGAAAGTAAAGGTAAAGAGTCAATTTCAATGGTAATTTAGTCAGCAGGTCATCGGGGAACCGGGTAGCGTATGGGGCAATGTGTGATAACAAAGTCCTTTCCCATTTCAATTGGATGAAGAAAGTTCATTCTTAATCGAATTAAGCATTTAAAAACCTCACTATTTTCCAAATGTACTTAAGATTCGAAAGCTTGGCGCTGTAAGATCTTCTAAACTTTCTTCATCCAGCGAAAAATATGATCTTTATCCATGAAAAACACCCATGAAACGTACCACTTTCGGTGGTGGCCTGACCGGGATTTATCCAGGGGAAAAAGCCGGGGCACAGGTACGCATAGTCATGTATCTTCCGGGTAACAAAGTTCAGGCCCATGGCATCGAAGGCAGTCGCCTGGCCGGTGGGTCCAGTGGGTGCTCCATGCACACTGCCGTAGAACTTGTTCTCTGAGCGATCGGAGACCAGGAACTGGTCATCGCGTCCACCTAGAAAGCCCTCTGGGCTGTCGTCGATGAAGGAATCATCGGAGTCGGACATGCCGCGCGTCACCCGCTTGATGGTCAGCTTCCCGGGCACCTCTAGCACCTCGGCGGGTGTGACATGGGCACGGGAATCACTGGCCGTTCCAGGTGCCACCGGTGTGCGCAGCTGTGCCGGTAGCAGCTCCACCAGCGAGGTGCTGTGTGGCTGGTAGCGTAGCACCAGGACACAGGTGGATACCAGCGTGTAGGCCAGCAGAGTGCCAATGGACATCATCTCGACGAGGATCTCCAGGCGCACGGTTAGTGCAACCAGAGCGGCGGCCACTCCGCTACCGATGGTTGCCAAACCGGGCACATTGGTGCGTTGCCACAGCTGCGACAGTTGCCTGGAAGGGATGGGAATTTACTAGAGCCCTTGGGTAGCCTTGATTAGGAGCACTCACCTGAAAATCAGCCCATCCTGGGCCATGGCATAGATCACGCGCGGCATAGGGAACATTGAGCCGAACATGGCTACCGAGAGGCCGGCAGTGGCACCAATGGCCACCACAGCACGGCACTTTGGAGCATTCACATACGACCACATCTGCACCAGAGCCGCTCCCGTGTTGATGTGATCATAGGGAACTGTGATAAATATATATTCATAATCCTTAAAGGAACAGAGAGAGAGAGAGAGAGAGGGATAGAGCGAGGACACTTACCCACTAAAGTAAGGACTAGACTAACACTGACGTAGGCAATTAGCACGACGACCAGGGAACCAACGATTGCCTTGGGAATGCTCTTTTGGGGATTGTGCGCCTCCTCACCGGTTGTTGCGATGATATCGAAACCGATAAATGCATAGAAACAGGTGGCGGCACCCGAAAATACCTGTATAGAAAGGAAATACTTTATAGTTTCAAGTTTAAGGATAAATCTGATATACTTACGCCACTCCAGCCGTAGGGTAGAAAACCCTGGTGCTCGGACCACGTCTTTGTGTCCACATAGAAGAGCCCAGCGGCCATGACGAACACCCACGTGGCCAGATTGATGGCATTGAGGGAGTGATTGAAAATGACCGACTTGCTGGCGCCCATCGCCAAAACGCAGGTCATCAGCAACGTAATTCCAAAGGCAATAAAGTCCGGGGGCTTGCCTAAGAGTCCAAAGATACAGGATATAGAATTTATATAGAATGTCTAGTTATAGTATATACTCACCGAATATCGTGCCAATGGACTCGCTTATCGTACGCGCTATGGTATTGCCAGTCAAGGAATCGAAACTAGAACTTAACGCACAGGCACAGGCACTTGTTCCTGGTTTGATAATAGAGATGAAAGTCGATCAGGATAAATGGGGACATTTGTACTCACCTATTAGATATTCCAATATCATGTTCCAACCAATTATAAAAGCTACAAATTCTCCAACTGCCACATATGAATACATATAGGCCGAGCCGGAAGTGTGCGGCACACGAACGCCAAACTCCGCATAGCAGGCGCCTGTTGAAAGATCAGAATTGATTAGAGATTAGGATCAGGATCAGCTAATCATGATATGGATGTGAAAGGCTTACTGGACTGGGAATTAGACAACTAGATTTAATCTTATTCAGCCTATGTAAAAAATTGCAATTATTATTATAGAATTTCGTTTTTAGTTTTATGATCAGTAAGTATCTTTCGACAGTAAGTTACTCTGAACAGGAAGTGTATATGACCAGAAAGTATGTACGATCATGTATGATTTATGATCTGAACAGTAAGTATCTATAACCAGTAAGTAAGTATGATCAGTTACTAACTTTGAGCACTAATAAACAATGACTTGCAACTTTTGTAACAACACATTTCTGAGACGTGGCCGGCAGCAGTCACTTCGTTCCGGGGATGTTAGAACTGGTTGGGAATTATATACATGGGCGAGATTTGTTTTGGAACATATTTAGGAGCAAGCTACTTGAATGAAACTATGGAGTTATTCTTCTATATAATTTCACTGGTATATAAGTCGGAGCATGGCGAATCGGAGGACTATATATATACATATATATAGCTACCATAGGAACAATCGGACGATATATAGAACAATAATCAGTAATTAAGTATGACCAGTAAGTATCTATGACCAGTAAGTAACTCGGAACAGTAATTAGCTATGATCATTAAATAACTATGATAAGTAAGTATTTATGAAAAGTAAGTAACTTTGACCAGGAAGTTACTATGATCAGTAAGTATCTATGACTAGTAATTAACTCTGATTAGTTAGTTTCTATGAACATTAAGTAACTATGAGCAATAAGTAACTCTGAACACTAAGTACCTATGACCAGTAATTATCAATGACCAGTAAGTATGTATAATCAGTTACTAATTTTGAACACTAATAAACAATGACTTGCAAGTTTTGTAACACAACACATATCTGAGACTTGGCCGGCAGCAGTCACTTCGTTTCGGGGATGTTAGAACCAGTTGGGAATCATATGCCCAGATGTTTGAGATTTGTTTTGGAACAAATTTAAGCTATTTGAATGAAACTATGGAGTTATTCTTCTATATAATTTTACTACTATATAAGTCGGACCATGGCGAATCGGTGGACTATATAGATATACATATATATAGGGCCCAAAGGAACGATCGGAAAATTTTAAGAAAAAAATTATAACTTTTCCAGTTTTCAACAGATTTTCATCAAACTTAATATATAGTCATTATATATTAATCTAGAATTTTGTGTAAAATCGGACAACTTTATCATATAGCTCCCATAAAAACGATCTTTAAAAATAGAGGAAACTGCAAAACGGTCGTTTTTAACATAAATATGTATAAATTATATTTTATTAATTTCTAGTGATCGAAGATCTATCTGTAAGCTTATATAAACTTCGGCATGCCGAAGTTACCTTCCTTTCATGTTTGTCATTTAAAATAATCAAGGCAAGTAAGTCAAGGCAGTTTTTAAATTAACTCAAAGCAATATCCCTTAAAACCTTTCTCATATTTAAATTACATTTCATAATGGATAAATCTCCAATTAATCTAGTCAATCTGTGCAACAATGGCCTTAGCATCCATGCGACTTAGTCCAATTAGCCTGACGACATTCAGAGTTGATGGGGACACGTCCTCCTAGGGACTTTCTTTCTGTATTTTACCTGAGAATATACTCGCTATGGCGGCTATAATAAAACTAATAATCACACCGGGTCCGGCTATCTTCTGGGCCACCATGCCGGCCACCAGGTACATGCCCGTGCCGCAGCAGGAGCCAATGCCCAGCGAGGTCAGGTCCAGCGTGTTGAGACATTTCTGTGGCGAGTAAGAGAAAGACACAGCTGCAGCTGCTATAGGAGGGGGATCCATAATCCTGCGTTTAAAATCCAGACTCACCGTTAGCTTGGGCTTCTGTGGCTGTGCGTTGCCGTCCTGCAGCTGCTTCACGTCCTTGGTGCGGATGAGCTTCGGCAGGAGCGTCGTCGAGCTGACTCCCGGCGGCAGGGGCACCCTGAACTTGACCTGCAATTGGAGCGAACGAGCAATTAATTCAACGGGGGCCCACGTTCGAACAGCTGCCACTGAAAGATGAGTGTCCTGGCACCATCCTTCCTCCCCTTCCCCCCACACCTCCCCCACAAAACACCCAACCAGAGGCGAGTGCTCTTCACTGATAACTGATGGCAAAGGACAGCACAGAGCAAGGACTTTGGCAATCGATTTTTTTTGCAACAAGTCCTGCCTGCCTGCCCTTTCACGCTGTTGAATCCACCTCCATCTTTGTAGATGATTTAAACATTGTCGAAAGGAATCTTACATGGGATTGCAGGTATTTATATTTAAGGATTGCAATTATAGTTGAGTTCTATCGGGTAAGCTCCGGTGTTCACTTTCACACGATTTGATATGAAAAACGATATGAAATACGAGTAAGTTTGTCATTGCGAATTCAGATACATTTTGACCTTATTTTCAAAGGAAGCAATTAATTTAATAACAAAATTACTTTTGTTCGTAAGTGGATAATGTCAACAATTTAATTTCTATTTTTAATTCAAAGCTTTTCCACCACGCCTTATTATTTTCGTCGAAAGCTAGCACATGATCCTGGAATTAATGAGAATTCCTCTTTTAAATACTTGTTTCTAGGAAACTCCAAATGCCATCGTCTGTCACAATGAACGTGCCTTGAATTATTTAAAATTGAAAGTCAACTTGATGCTAAAGGAAGTGTATTTCCATTTGGGGTTTGTCAAATCAATTAGATTCCTATTTTGAAGTCCCTGCAAGCATCACATATTCAATATTTCAATAAAAAAACGATTGTAAAAAGTTTGTCAAAACAGGAGCACCAAATAACTTATATTTTGAGATCTGTGAAATATAGGTCATAGATTTTTGCTCTATTTTAATTAATTTTAGATTCACATCTAAAATTATTGTATATCTTTCTTGAGTGAAAATCACCATAGGTTAAGCAGCGATTTTATCTGCGATTCGAACTCCAGAAGATTCTCTGAACTACTGACTCCTGGTTTTCACATTTCTGCCTAGGCAACCTCATCGCTTGCATTTCCGGCAGAGCCTTGCCCGCTTTGATGTCAGCCGCAGTGGCCAACTTCATTTGCTTTCCAGTTTCCCAGCTAAATGCCATGTCAGCGGGCAGATAGTCAACCGCAGATGTACCACCACCATTCTCTATGTCTCTATGGTGGGCAACTTGGTTCAGTTCCGGGACAGGCAACGGGCAGGCCTTGACGCAATCAAAGCAACCGGAGCAGCCCAGTCCTCCTACTCGTGGTCGTCCGCCGGATCCTCTGCGGCACATCCCATTTGCCATTTACTAGGAATCATAGCCATTAACCTTCGACCCGCTCCCTCGGAGCCCTCGTTCTCGAACCCTTTGTATTCCAACAAGTTGCATGCTGCGGCGACATTTGTCGTCCCCATTTATTTTTTCCCCCCTTCTTTCAAGGCTCTCCTGGAGCTTGGGCATGATAAGTTGGCCGCAGGTCCTGGCGATATTAAATAAGTGCCGCAACGACAGTAGTTTTATGAATTACATTCCAACTTGTATATTATATATTTTTTACTAAAACTATTTTTAGTATATATAATTCAAGAGGCAAGAAAGTGAAAGCAAACTAATATATTATTTGCATAATTGGAATTGCCACCAAAAATTAAAGGTCAATAGGGGACACTTTAAGTTGAACAAGTTCGGAAAACTACAAAAATTTCAATTCCTGCTAAATGTCAAGTATTCTAACCAAGTATTTAAATAGTTTTGAGCAAAGGATCATGTTTATAAACAGTGCAGTTAACTAATTAACTATAACAACTTGTTTTAAGGAACGATGCATACAAACAAATATAAACTTCCCTCCCGCTTTTGCTTGGGTATTCCTAGCTTCGACCCCCAGACAGTTCCTGTTCCCGGTGGCCCTTATATGTATATACACTTTTTTTTAGCGAGTTGGCGTTATAAATGGCTTGCCAGAGCCTGGGGATGAGTCGCACTCAGCTGCAGTGGCAGCCACACAAAAGGTCACCCCCTGTCCAGGAAGGATCTGGACGCGCTAGCAGAGGATAATCGCGAGGTACTCCAGCATCTACAAGTGGAAGACAACTCCTTAACCGAGAGTGAATGAGGCATCTGCACAAATACAAAAAAATTAACTGTTCTGTCCAAGAAAACAAAAATAATAATAATAATAATAATAACGAAAGATCTCGAAGCTTATTTACTGAAAATTACTATTATTATTTGATTTGTACTCTTTTTATATGATGGTTAGAAAAGATATATTAACTTCGCCTCGTTTATTTTTCCCTCTGTGCGGTGGTGCTTTGATGTAGCATACTTCTCGGCTGGCTAAGCTGGTCTTGCTGCCTTTCATACACTGCGTATGAGTGATATTGCCATAACAAAGCCCCGTTACGTTACGCTCGCCTCGTCTCACTTGCACCTAATCCGGCCCCAAAACAGATGCTTTATTTATAGAGACATACCCCCCTCCCCCCCATCCCTTCCTTCTCGTATCTCGCCCTCCGGCGGGATAAACTGGACAGCGGAATTGGGATATGAGGGGGATGTAGCTGGTGAAGCGGTTGCGGGATTGGGGATTTGGTCTAGGGACGAACGGCGGCTCCAATTACAGCTGCGGCTGTAAAGGGCCAGCGCAACAGAAGTGGCAATAAAGATAACGGAAAGCCAAAAAATGTGGGGAAGTGTGTGTGTGTGTGTTTGTGTGTTTGGCTGCGTGCTTGTGGGTTGCTGTGCCATCCCTTTCGCGCACTCTCCCAATCTTTACTTGTGTGTGTGGGTGCCTTCTCTTGTTGTTGTTTTTACGCTTCGGCATTGGAGCTCACTCAGAGTTACTGTAACTGCTGTTGCTGTTGTTGTGTCGTACTTGCCACGACTATGCTGTATGTGTGTGTGTGTGTGTGTGTGTGAGCGTAATTGTGTGGGTGAGCAGCTCCTCTGCCAAATGGATTTGCATAAGTTCACACGCAGACACACTGTGTGTATGTCTGTGTGTGTGTCTGCGTCGGCGTTCGGTATCATAATGACCTTTTTACGGCATAGCATTACAACAAAGCTTCATTCACACACACACGCACAGTCACAAATACACGCAAACGCACGCACACGCACTCGCTTTGAGGTTTTAATGTGTGTAAGGACTCCAATTTTAGCAGTGACCAAAACTCTGTGTCTGCTTCAGTGAAGAATTATTAATAAAAATACACCTTTCGGTGTGATTCCTTCTTCTTTATTTTACATCCTGGCTCACTCACCTTCTCTAGGACCAACAACAAATCCGATGGCTTCATTTCGCTTATCTGCTTCCTTTTCCGCTCGTCCTGTCTTCCCTTTTTCCTATCTTTTTCTCGCTCTTGCACACTGTTTGTCTTTGGCTCTGTCTCTGTCTCACCGACTCTGCCTTCAACAGTTATTAAAGCGAAGGATGGTGCAAAAAGAGCAGGCAATGTTGTTGTTGTTGCTGTTGTAACTGCTGTTGCACTTGACTGCGCTGACTTCGCGATTTGGGTACCGTTAGCTGCTGCTGTTGCTTAAGCTTGAGCTCTCTCGCTTTCACTCCCTTTCTCTCTTTCTCTCTTTATCTGTGCGAAAGGCGCGTTGTTGCTGCTCCTGCTGGTGATGGTACCGTTACCGTTGCTGATGTTACTGTTGCTTTTGCTGTTTCTTTCTTGTGCCTCACATTGATTTTTGTGTGCAACGTCATTCTATATTCAACAGATAACGGCTGTTGAAGGATCCGCACTCGTTGCTGTTCGTATTCAATTTTCACTTTCGGTTTCGCTTTTCTACCAGCACTGTCACTGTCACTGTCACTTTCTCTACCTCTACCGCTCCCTCACTTTCCCCACCGCTCGCCGTTGTTCCGCGCCTTCGCCTTCACGTGGCCCCAGAACACACACGCACACTCGCGCACCCGAACACCCGAATGGAACTGCAGAATGTCCGCTTGGGATTTAATATGAATTTCCTTTTTTCACAGTTGCACACACAAACAAAAAGTCGAATTGGACCGTTAATCTCTGCGTTTCAAAGTTAATTTTTGAGTGCTTTCAACAATTTTTCGGTCGCTTTATTGTAGCACGTTTCTTGCAGGCGGTCGCGCTTCTCGCCTCTGTATTCGGTGAATGAATGCCTGCGATTTTTCCGTGTGTATCACTTTTCGGTGGAGCAAAGCGATGTGAAGCGAAAAAGTGTGCTGCTGCTGCTGGTGCTGCTGCTTCTGCTACTGCTGCTTCTTCTTTCTACCATGGTAGAATTATACAAGGTAGTCTCGTCGGCAAAAGCACTCCGCTATTCATTACTCACAACAAGTGCGAGTGAGAGGAGTCTGCGTAGTAAGTGCGAGTGAAACGACAAAAGAGCTTTTAGTTTAGCCCTTAGATGGGCCATGGGGGTTAAATTGTTCATACATAGTAAAAAGAGTTGAAGTGTTTTATAACTTAATTTTTAATAGTTTGGAATTTGACATTAATCTTTGTTTTTGTTTTTGTAAAGCTATTTTTTTGTTTAAATTCTTAATTTTAAAATATATCCGAATCTTAAAGTAAAATTTTTTTATCTAAATTAATGTTTATGTTCTTAGCAGAACGACATCGCACACAAGGGTTAATAGTAAGAAAAAAATCGTCCGCACACAACCTTTCTGCTTGACAAACACGAACGCACTGAAAATAAGCCGAACGGTTAGGCAGCCGACGAGACTACCTTGTATAATTGTATCATGCTTTCTACTTCGCTTTTGGCCTTTCTTCGTGCCATTCCTTTCTGCAGGAGAGCTTTTCGCCTTACAGCACTTTACATGCGAAGCGGCGAAGTTGCCAGGCCGTGTCGCGGACATCTGGCAACGCCGCGTCTCGCGGACAGGAAGTTTCCTGTATCTATAACAGAGTTTCGCCTGACTTTGCCCCAAAGCTACAAGTTTCCCAACTTTCGATTTCGCTCTGCTCGCTCTCGCTCTTTCACACGCACACCGGCGCATACCCATCACATGCGCTCCCTCTCCTTCTCGTCCTCGTCCGCTCTACTGCCCTCTCACTCTCTCTCTCTCTCTCTCTCTCTCCGCTCGAAAGTAGGCAATGAAAAGTGCAAGCAACAAGAGCGCAAACGCACCCCAACCCACCACACTCTCCCCTCTCCACAATCCAACGTGCGCGTAGGCGTTTGTACTTTCGTTTTTTTTCGGCTTCTTTTATGTTTGTATGTGTGTATGTGTGCGAGTGTCTCTCAAGGATATGTAAATACACACGCTCCCCAGAGGCGCCGCTGTTATCCGAATTGTGTAACGGTACAAGCAGCTTATGTGTGCGCACCTGTTAGCTGTTACCTGTCTGCCCCCTCCCCCTCGACTGCTGCCGCCCCGCGCTGTCAAGCTGGCAAACCGTTATCGCATTTGAAGCTGCTCAAAGCTCAGCCATCAAAAGGGATAACGCTATCGCGTGTGTTCGCCACCATTCGTCGCTAGATGGCGCGCGAATATCCTGGATTTGCGCCGAGTATCGCTCAGAATCTGGCAGGACTTACCTCTAGCTTTAGAATGGCTATAGCATAAAAGCCCCAAGGACCAAGGAGTTGATATGCAAATCAAAAGAATTGCTGTTTTGTTAGAGGGCAACAGTACGTATGAGTGATAAATGTGCAGGCACAATGTATTATGAAATTCATGGAGGGCACAATGGCTGGTACCCATTACAAAAATAAATGTTTGAAGAATTTTGATTAGTTATTGCTTTTAACCCTTAGTTTTCCAATTCTTTTCCTACTTATGTAGAATATTCATTTCCAACAAGGATCTTCTATTAACTTATAAATACTTTTACAATCTATACTTATTTCGATTTGTGGGCCCAAGCAGTTAGTTCTAATAAAGTAATTTATTTGGTTTAGTATTTTATACTATATTTAATTTAAAATAATAAAAGATATACATAGTTAAAAAATCATTTACAGTTCCTGAAATATTTTAAATATTTCCGCTGCATTGTCTCCTTAAATTTTAGGGCTTTATAAAGGACAACCATTAAACTTTCCTTTGAAAACTGAATAATCCTGGATAACTAGTCATATATTTCAGTTCTATGAAATCCTACATTTACAATTTAGATATGTAATATAAATGAATCCCTTTCTTAGAATACTAAATCATTTTTCCGTATTAAAAAATGAGCATAAGCTGTTTCAGGTCTCAGTGAAAAATATCCGAGTTCAATAACCCCTCCCACTATGCCGGAGGAGAGGCAGATATTCAAAGAGATTCGATGTAACGCTCGTATTGAACAAATGTACATACATACATATGTATATGCCTCTCATCTAAAAAGTTTCCTTCGCTAAGATATTGCCACGAATGGCAGCGGTTTGGATCGTATCCGCGGTGGTAGCCTGATGTCTGGTCCCTAGCCTACGGTTGTTAATACGCCGCTTTAAAAATAGCAACTATAAATCTTATGTACTCTCGTCGCCGCTTGTCATTGGCATACAACGTTCGTTGAACGTTCCCCCGCGGATATCTTGAGAGGAGAACATAGATCTGGTTGCCACTGGTGGTTCTGATGATGGTGCTGGTGTTGATGGGGCTCTTGTTGTGTGCATCCAAGCCCATGTAAATCCGCCACATGCACTCACTCATCTGTCCATCTGTCGGCCCAAGAATGCACTTCAAAAAATCAATAGAGCAGGATATGGAAAATGGTATTCAAAATATATGTTATATGAAGAGAAATTTAAATATTTATAACTTAATATATGTGAGCTTTATCAAATTCTCATATACGAACATATATTTAATTAAAATTCAGCAAAATCTCTTCTTATTTCTTTAAATTCCCAAATAGAAGGGTTAAGGTACATCTTCATCTAAGGTTCCTTAAAATTCCCAAGCTCATATTCCTCAACTATCTATATCATTCTGTATTTTCGTTTAATGGCTATGTGTAGTATTTTGGAAATATATTTATCTTTTTGAAATGAGTACGGTTCCAATACTATTACTTCATCTTCATCTAAGGCTCCTTTAAATTCCCAATTACACAATTCGCAACTATCTATCTCAGACTTATTTTTACAGATGGTATGTTTTAGTATCTAATAATGCCTGCTTGGAACAAAATAACAATTTGCTGCAAGTGTACACACATGTTTGCATCTGTGTGTTGGTATGTTTGTTGGGCTGAAACTATCGAAACTAATGTTACTCGAGTTGCCAATGGGATGGGGGAGAAACGATCCTACAGTCCACGCTGAAGATCATCGGACCCAGAAAGAGAAACAGATTCAGATTCTGAAAAAGATTTTAAAGCAGATTCAGATACAGCTACAGATACAGGCATACAGATACCGACGTACAGATGCACATACAGACATAGCAGCTACAGCTACGACCACGATCGTGATGCTGTGGCAGAGGCGAGGAAATCTCAAGGAGGGGATGCGAATGGGAAATGGTAGGGGGAAATGGGCATGGCGAAGGGGTCGGGGGCGGGGATGGACAGCAACTACAGAAACGGAGCGTAAGCAATGTTAACGAGTAAAAATCAAGAAAATTTTAGTTCTAAAAATAACCATTGTACTCATTTTCGTTTCAAAACGGAAAGCAGCCGCCAACAACAGCGGCGGAATATAACGAGAAACGACCGAAAACCAATAGCTATAAAGCGCAAAGATACTGAGATACTTGCACTCTGCGCAACGGCCCCAGATACAGATACAAAATACAAAATACAAAACACAGATTCAGATACATCTACAGATACATAGCATCCACGGGATTCTTGGCAACGCCATCGGGGCGAAATACACATACTGATTTTACATATACTATGCGCATTGTACTTGGCATTAAATTAATAACTATTTGGAAAATTGCTCAACCTGAAGGCAAAAACTAAAAGATAGATATTACTAGATGATACTTATGAAACCTCAATGAAATGATATATTCAAAACCCTTGTTTATAGTTTATTAAGGTGTCAGGAATGTGTTAAAGCTTGGTGCAAATAAAGACACTTGGTATTTTAATTATAAACATTGCAAGAACTGGAAGATGTTTATGATAAATTGTAGCTAAATACCCTATAAAAATATGGCTAAAATTAATAATCCCGTCCCATCACAAATGTCCCATCTCCGTAGCCTATTAATCTTAGCTTCTACCAGTAGCTAGTAGCATTTGTCAATTTAGATGCCGGCTTTGATAACAGTCCGGCTGGCTTCGAATTCATATTACAGTAGCAGATAGCTATTCTATTCTATATATTTAAATTTAGTAAACTGTATTTACTTTTACACAATTATTTCGACACTTTTTTATTGGGGTCATCATTAGCATTTCCTAATCACAGTAGGAAAGATGGTTCGCTTCGCTTGTGGTTCTTCCTGGTTTCGAGATGGCAGATGACAGATGGTGCCCCAAGTCGAGCCTAGGGACCAACTACCAAACTGCAGTGATAACTCATTGGAACCGCGATAACCCCGACGCCACCGCCGTCTAACACTGTTTTGAAGCGTACAGAGATTATCGTAACTACGCGCGAGACGACTCAATGCCCATTCCCCGTGCTCTCTGTGCCTGGGATTTCTGCGCCGAATTCGGATCTGAGTCCGAATCAAGCAGTTACACTTTGGTGCTCCAGATCGGACAAGATCGGGGTTCTATATAGTCCATGGAGAAGCACAAAGAAGACATTAAGGGGAACAGCGTTCGGCGAGAGAGAGAGAGAGAGAGATCGTAAAGCGAACCACATAGTACGGATGCAGATACAGCTACAGCTACAGCCACGGATACATACACTTATTTTGGATTACAAATAGAATACGATCGTTGCCAGCGGGTGTGATTGTGTGTGTGTGTGTGTGTGTATGGTATATGTACTAAAAATTAAAAATAACGGTGGGGCCCGTGAGTAAAAGTTGTATGGCCCCAGCAACGCCAACAAGTTCAATCCCCAATCCTGATACCTCGAAAGTCGAACATTTTCGGAAATTACCAGATACCATTCTTTCGGAGATTGATCCATAAAAGTGACTCAGGCTAGGCTGATCAATGAAAATAGTCAAACACTTTTGGAAAGCGGGATCAAAGGGTTCAAACCAGAGCCCACAATAGAGTCATTTGATTACGCCTAGTACCACACACTCGTCCGGATGTCATTGCATATATCTGCATATGCTTATAGGCAAAAAAATTCTTTGTATACTAAGCTAATGTTTTACCATATATAGTAAATCCTACTGGGATCGTATACTTGAATAATATGCAAATGCAGGTCATTGATAGACCTCTTCTAGGGCAATTATAAAGGAACGGAAGGGTAAAGTAATGAAGTTGATCCTATAATCCATTGTAATTCTTTAAAAGTTTAGAAACATATTCTACACAATCTTATGGTATATATTCCATGGTATGGGTTAGTCACTGATCATGACATTTAGTTATAGGATCGTATCGGAAGTCAATCAAATTTAGGCTTTCGTAGTCCTTCAATCAATATTTTTATATGACAACCAAAGTTTTAAAAACTCATAAGGGGTATACAAATAATGAAAAAATAATATCTAAGAGTTAGGATACGTAAAGATCTTTAAAGTTACCTCTAAAATTGAATGACTCGAAACCTGTACATAATATTCAAAGTAGATAAATGGACATGTGTAAAGTGGATTTTCTCATATGGTAACAGGGACACAAAATGTCCCCAGTTTCCACTTGAAAAACGGATTCCAACTTGTGACAGATGTTTCCTAGATCCCTGATGTCCTGCTACAGTTGCGTCGCCGCCACGGAGATCATCAACCCAAGTCGAAAGTCGACGCAAAAAAGGCAACCGGAGCCAGACCACTTGGGGTGCCAATGGGCATACTCGCATCTATTTTTAGGCTACGATTTTTCCTTCCCACTTGGCCCTTCGTAGAGCAGCATCCATCCCCCATCTCTGCCCCCGCACACACACACACACACACACCCAACCGATGGCTGACTGAGAGAGAGCACGAGTGGGAGAGCGGTTCCTGGAGTCGGGAATCGGAGTAACTGCTTCCCTTCTTGGTTTTCGGTTTTTGGTTGTTGGTTTATTGGGAATCTTGCTAGCTGCTGCTGGTGCTGATGCTGCTGCTCCGTCGCTGTGCTGCCATAGACGTTGCCGTCCGTAGTAGCTGTAGCCCGTCCGTAGTCGCGTTCTCTGCCTGATTCTATAAGTAGACATACATACATATGTATTTATGTATATTTATATACACGCACACACGTGTGCCCAGCTGTGTATGCGCCACACATGTGCACCGGCGACGGCGGCGAGAGAAGACATCGCCCAGCGCCATCGTCTCTCCGCCGCAATCTACCAAGTTAGAGCAGCGCCGTTCCGTTCTCTGTCCTCCGTTCCGAGTTCCCACTACGAGGAGGAGCAAAGGAGAGCATTCGTCCGCCTAACGATCGTAGCAGTAGCGTCCGTGTGACTGTGTGAGTGACCTGCCGCTGAAAGTGTGTGTGTGTGTGTGTGTGCCGACTGCCGTTAGTATCGACAACGGGATCGCCACGAAAAGTTCAGTTTCAGTTTCGTTGTTGTTTCGTTTGGTTTGGTTAGTTTTAGTTGGTTAGTTGGGGTCTCAGGACGGCGGAAGACGGAGAACGGTTTGTCCAGTGAGAGGAGTGCGTGCCGATTTTCTCTCAGTGCGTGAGCGTGAGAAAAACGTGGGGGGGGGGTCAGGTACCGAGAGTGAGAGACAGATTCGCACTGGTCGTGAGTCGCGTGACTTAAAGCGCGTGAGTGGCGATCACAGGAAGATCCGGTGGAGGCAAGGGACTTGTAACAACAAAAGCTTCGGCGAAAGTAACTGTAAACTTTAAACTGTAAATGCCTAGAGCAATACGAAACGGACCCTCGTGTGTTGTTTGCTTGGACACATGTGCATTTGATGTCGTGATTTGTTTTATTTCTATTCCGTTCTGCTTTTCGTTCCTTATTCCCGTCGTTTGTGTGTTATTTTGTTTTTGTTTTTTATACTTTAGTATAATGTTTTTTTTTTGTAGACGTAGCCATAGCCGATGAGCCGCCGTCGGAGGCTAAAAGGTTAACTTCTAAATATTAATAGTCGTCGGTTGGTTGTCAACAACAAAATGCGAGTAACGCCAGCCACAGCCAATAACAATAGCAACAAAGAAAGAGTACAAAAATCGCGTTCATTCGTGGATTCCGTTTTCGGTTTTTCTTGTGCTTTACTAAATCGTTGTTTATCTTGTTTTTTTTTTAGTGTCATAGAACTTGTGTGATTTTAAAAATGATACCAAAGTGTAAATTCTAAAAAAGACAACTCTGGTTAAAGCATGCGCACACACATGTACAGTTAAAGTTACTCGGAACATCGTAAACCGTTAACCGGTACACAAGTGTTACGTTACGTTCACACTATACAGTTTTTGAAATGCAACAGTTAGACAGCCGTATTGGCATTAGTAAGAACACCACAAAACCCCGGAGCAGCTGCATCAGCACCGGCATCCACAGGAGACGCCGCTAATAGAAAAGAATCCATAGCGGAGAGCACATACAGAAGACAAAAGCAGCAGGAGACGGCAAGGGAAGAGAGATCTCATAGTTACGCTTTCTCAGCAAAAAAAAAAAAAAAAAAAAAAAAACAGAACAGAGCAGGAGGAGGACGTGGAGGAGGAGAGAGCACCGAGGAGCGGAGGAGAACGAGTCACCAAGAAGCCGCTGACTACGACAGAATTCCCAAATGGTAAGCAAAGAGCGCACGGAGATCAGCTTCCAGGGAGATGCTGCGATAGGGCCGGGAGAAGCAGAGAGATGGCGAGATACAGATATTCGTGAATCTGCTGAGAGAGTGATCGCCATACACTCGGAAGTCAGATCGGATCAGATCAGATCGGATCGGTTCGGTATGTTAATGTTAGAAGCCATTGCACGGATGATCTGTCTGCAGCAGTGCAGTAATGATGCGACACTCCGCGATCTCTATCCCAACCAGATCAGTTGTTAGTCATCGTACTAATCTTTCGAAGAAATTGCGAAGGCATGAATGAGTTTGCTGGCCGAAATAATAATAGAACAGCCCATTCATGAAAGAGGGTAAAATAGGAATTTATGAATGTTTATGTAGCTTTTTCACAGCTATGAAAAGGCATCACATCACCAATTCCACAAAGATCGGATATTAAATTTGGTAGGTTGAATTCAGATAGGAGTCAAAATACCCTATATTCTCTTGGGAAGATAGGAAATATACTTGACCGATTGGCAAAGATACAGTCAATCTGGAAATAGACTGAGATTGAGTGTACCCATTAGGTTAAAAGATCGAATTAAATTTAAAATACACTGTTAGGTTCTTATTTTAAATATAACAATTAAAAAACAATTACTAAAAAAGTCACAGATAATACCAAATAAATTATCGTTAGAAAGTCGTCCTAACTGAAGACTCCTTTTGTCTTTCTTTTTATCTCAATTGTAACACAATTCGGTGGTTAACATTTCTCTGCTACTTGGTATCGTTCAGATAAATTACAGATATAGAAAAAAGTATATTTACCTTAACGACACGTTTATTTTGTCTTTAACAATTAGCAGAAAGAGACACCAGATATTAGAATCTAAACATTTATCTAGACAAGACTTTCTTAAACATTTAATTAGGATTTTTATTATAAGATTTATTCTTATAATTATTATGAGATCTCGGGACTCGAATCAAAAACGTGTAGCAAACAGTCATACAAATCGACCTTCAGAAGATTTGCTTTATTTATTTAATTATTAAATTAAATTTAAATGGGCAAAGTCCATCTAATATGGCTAGGTTACAGTACTCTTTTTGCAGTTTACACATATCTATAGTACATATAGAATGTTTATTCTAAAAAAGCACAAATCCCATATTTAATTTCACACAAATAGTAAGAGTTCGTACATACAAAAATAGTTTAACTAAACACAGGATTTAAAGATTTCGTTTTTTTTGTACTCCATAAAATAACGAAATACCAATTAAAAGTGAATGTAAAAGACAGAAGGAGAAGCATCACCAGACTAATCGATTTAGCATATCCTTATCTGATTAGAATAGATTATTTTTGCTCTTAGTTATAACATGTTTATTTATTCATTTAAAAAATTATGTTTAATGTTGCACTTAATTAGCTGCACTAGTGTTCAACTCCAGAGAGGGTATATATTAAAAAAAAATATATATATAAGATTCAGCCATTCTATTCTGATCACTCATCGTCTATATTCACAGGAGACAAAAAATCAGCCACCGGTGACGAGCAGTTACCACCATCAGCGGGCACCGCGTACTCCGGAGTCGTACTTCAACGTGCCGGAATCGGTGGCCCTGCTGAATATCGTCAAGTCGGAGCGCATCCAGAGCGCCTTCCAGTCCAACCGTAAGAACCATGCCAGCGTTTGGGAGATGGTCGCCGAGGTGCTCAACCGCTTTAGCGCCCGAAAGCGGACGGCCAAGCAATGTTGCAATCGGTATGAGAATCTCAAGAAGATCTACACACAACTAAAGAAGAATCCGGAGCGACATGTTCGCCGCAACTGGCCATACATGTTCCTGTTCAAGGAGATCGAGGAGCAGCGCGGTGAGTGCTGGGGCTCCAATGGCAAGCGCATAGCGCTCATATCCAAGAACCACAACGAACTCTCCTACTACCAGCGACGCAGGCAGGCGGCGGAGCTCAGTGTCCTGCTCAACAAGGACAACCTTACGCCGCACCAGCACAGTCTCCTGCAAAGCCTCAGCCAGAGCCACACGCACTCGCATGCCCACTCCACTGACTCCTCGCAGAGCGGGAGCAAAGTGGAGCGCTTCCTGCCCAATCACTTCGTGGAAACCCAGCTGAATGATGTCCCCTGTCCCAGTGGCAGTGCGGGCAATGGTGGTGTCGGTGTCGGTGGCATGCCCAGCGGCGTCTATGACGAGAATCCCCTCCAGCTACAGGTAGCTGCCGCTGCTGCAGCAGCCGCCGTTGCTGTGGCCGCCCAGAAACGGCATGAGCTTCAAATGGGACAGAATGCCGGTGGTCCTCAGATTGCGACTGAGGAGGACGACGAGGATGACCCCCAAGGGGCTGCATTTAAGGATCACCTTCATGGCCACAATCATAGTCATGGGTTGGGTCATGGCCACCCCCATGGTCTGGGCCATGGTCCGTTGGATGATTCTGGGGAGGCACCCGACTTCGAGAAGCACACCAATGGAGCCCTCAACTTGCATCACCAGAACAGCAGCCAGCATGACAACAACATATCCATGAAGTGAGTAAAGATCGTTTGCAAGGGATGATCTGGGGGATCACAATAAGATATATTATGTATCTATTAAATCTTTAGAGCTTTCCATAAACGCAAGTACTATAAATACTACTACCTAAGGGATAATATTTATGATTAAGGTTTTAAATTAATTTCAAAAATTAAATTTTTTCCATCTTCAAAGAAAAACTAGTATTTGCTTTATGTATTCATAAATACTCCTATTTATAGGGATAGAGATAAAAAGATAGAAAGATATACAGAAAGAAAGAGAGAAATATAGTTAAATGGCGAGTGAGATGGATAGAGAGAGAAATTGAGCTTGAAATTGAGATTGAAAATAAGATTGAGATTGAGTTTGAGATAATGATTGAGTTTGAGATAGAGACTGAGATGGTTTTTGAGTTTAAGAATGAGTTTGAGTTTGAGAAAGAGACTGACTAGTCCCTTCACTAAATTCAAAACTTTTAACTCGACCCTTCCATGCAAAGCTTTTTAACAAGAATGTCAACGCTGCGTATGCGCAATGGCAATAATTAAAAGTACATAATTACATACATTTAGTCAGAATATTATCTTCTCTGCTGCATTTCTTAATTATAGATGAGCTCATGTTATGTTATATTTAATGTTGTTGCATAAATAAGAAAACCTGCCAACCCCATCAAAATGTTATTACGCATATGTAATATTATCTTCTATTAAAAATAAATTGATAGGGCTGAGACAACTCTAGGACAGGGTCCAGAGAAATTTGGAAATCCTAAAAGTTTTTTTGACAGGAAAGCAATCACAATTGTGAAACAATTATTGAAAGAACATTTACAAATTAATTTTCTTTGAGTCAAAAAATGGCTCGAACGCGATTAAGACCTGGGCAAGTTGCCAAATCGTGTAAAAACTAAAGGCACACACTTAATTTCTGTTCTCTGCAGATCTGAGCCACTCTCGGAGGGGGAGTTCAACCCGGACGATATCCAACTGATGCCATCGAACTACAATGGGTGAGTGTAGTGGTGGGGGGGGGGTTCGAACACGCCATGGCATCGACTCTCTTTCTGACATTCCTGTTTCTTGCAGCGCCCAAAACTTCTACTCGCAGGGTCTGGATCCCAATATCCTGCATCCGGACGTAATCGTTGACACCGATCATCTATCCGACTGCACCTCATCCACGCTGATGAAAAAGAAGCGCAAGCTGTCCACCTCGACCGATGGCGACAGCACAAACTACGAGCTAATCGAGTATCTCAAGCGGCGTGAGAAACGCGACGAGGAGTTACTCAAACGGATGGATGCGCGAGAGGAGCGGCTGATGGGTCTGCTGGAGCGTACAGTGGTGGCCATTGAGGCGCTGGCCGTGAAACGCCTGCAGCCGCATCTGCAATCGCAGCTGGCTGCTCCTCCGGCGCCTATTTCGAGAAAGATTGCAGGGCCGGTGGTTACGGTGCCGGTAATAGTCCCGCCAGCAGATCCCACAATTACACTGAAAGAAGCACGCTTGGCCAATCCATCACCCGCGCCTTGGAGATCCGTGGACAACGATCACTGTTCAACGAGCGCTGACGCCCACTCGACCGATGCGCCTGTCGACGATCCCGATTGGCAGATCCTGAGCAAGGCTGCTGCCGAAGCCGCCGAAGCTGCAGAGAATGAAGGACTCCAGTCAGCAGCCGCAAGAGCAAGCCAGCCATAGAATACGCATACGTGCCACAACCCGCCACAAATATTTATGCCTAGACGCTCGAACTATACCTACTCACACCTTCCACTCATACTCCCCCTTAAATCGCGAGGAGAAGGAGGACAACACACAGTGCCAAAGACGAGACACGTCTCGAATTTTAATTGAGATTGCCACGCTTACTTAGAAGATGGATGAGCCAAGCCGAGCCAGCGGACAAGAGAAACTTAATATGGAATATTGCCGGAATAGCAATGTTTGTGCCACCAATAATTATATACTCTTTTGTTTTAAATTAACTTAAGGTTCAGTGCATGGACCAGGGAGGGAATCTCAGCCATAGCCTCAGCATAGGCTCTGCCTAAACTCAATCTAGTTGGAGCTGATATGGGGCTCAAATGCATTTTGTGCAGGAACAATACACAATTTCACATCTTTTTTTTGTAACCTAGATAAATATGATGTACGATTTTACAAACAAGTGGTTTTATTTTACAATACCTATGCTTACAATTACCTTGTATATCGGAGAAAGCCTCAGCTTCAATTTTTCACCGCCCGCTTGTTTCGTTTTTGCTTAATGTCCTTGCTGGGCTGGTTCTTCTTAGTCTTGGCTATCTTGTTGCTAATAAGCAGCTTAAGCCGGTTTCGCACCTGGTCGTAGTCGGCCTGATCCACCTCCTTCTTGGCGGACTTGAAGAATTTGGCTGCTTCTGCAGAATAACAAGAATGAAATTAAATTAAAATTAACAGTAGAACTAGAGTGGACAACTTACCCTTTAGCCGAGGATCGTTTTTGGGAATGAAGAAGGACTCCATTTTTATCTTAGGCTTCTTCTGCTTGGTCTTTTTCTTTGCGGGTAACTGGTTTTCATTGCCAACTTCTTGCGGCTGCGATTCTTCTTTCCCCTGCGCATCCTTTTCCCCGTCGTCTTCGCTGTCAGACGAATCGTAACTAAAGGGATTGATTGCAGCCAGGCCGAGAAGTTTGCTGGCCGAGGCGGAGTTCTTGCCAACTAGGATCTTCTCGGGACCAAGCTTCTCTAGCTGGTCCTGCCGCTTGGCCACCTCCTCGTCAGGAGCTTTGCCGAACATGTCCAGCAGACTGAAACCCTCGCCGCGCATATTGAGCGAATCCTTTAGCGTGTCGGTAACCATGTAGAAGGCCGCCTTGGAGACAGGAGCAGGTGCGGCAGCATCACCACCACCATCACCAACGACAGTTTCCGCGTCATTCTTGACCGTCTTGATCTTTTCAGGAGGTAGCTGCTTCTGTCGCACCAATTTCTGATGGTCTTCCTTGGCCGGATCAAAGCGCAGCATCTTCTTGCTTTTTGCTGGCTTTCCATCATTTCCATTGGCGCTGCTTATTTTGTGTCCCACCACCTTCTCCAAAATGTCCATCTGCCATTGACGCTCGCTCTCCACTGGTGCTGGCTGTTCTTCCTCTTCATGTTCCGCCTCATTTTCCTCGTCGTCGTCCACAAAGGTAGATGTAATGCGGAATCGAGGATCCAGACTCTGCTTGCTCTGCATCTCCACCAAACGCTCTCCCTTCTTACCCTTGTGCTGCGGCAGTATTACCTGCTCGTTTTCCTCACCTTCCTCGTCGTCGGCGAATAGATCCCTTTTCGTCTTCTTGGCAGGCGCAGGCTCCGCCTCGTCGTCGCTAAACTTGATCCGTTTTGCCTGGCCACCGACTGATAGTGCAAGCTGGATGGCAGACTTCTTCTGCAGATGCTCCTGTCGCATCTTGTTCAGCGATTCCATACGCTTCTGGTCCGCCTTGCTAACCTTGGCGTCTGGCTGCTGTTTTGCAGGTTTCCGGTGCTGCTCGATGATGTGCAGCGGCTTTGCGTCGTGCTCCTGCTGGATAACAATCTGCATCGGAAAGTGGGGGGAAAGTTGATCAGCTTAGATGACAATAAATGGATGTTAAGCGGATGGAGGATGCCTACCCTGCCATTGTGCATGGAGTGTGAGGCACGCTTCTTGGTAATGAGCAGTTCCGGTGCAATTTCGTCGTCGCCGATCTCCTCATCCTCACCGAAAACCCGCCGCTTGTTCTGATTGCTCTGAGACAGCAGCTGGGAGCTTTGCACCGGCTGCTCCCAAGCCTCTGGTTCGCCCTGCTCTCGCCGCTGATTCTCCTCGCGCTCCCGCTTCAGCCGATCCAAGAAGGACTCCTTGGCCAGCGAAACACGCAATTTAGTCCCGTGCAGCTTTTGCCAGTTGAGCTCGTTAACGCCTGCAAAGACCATTCCGAGATTACTAACCACTTGAACCCACTAACGCTGGGAAGACTTACAGTAGTCGGGGTCGTCCGTCTGCAGGGTGACGAAGGCTATCACCTTGTTGGCTCCATCCTGCTCCTTACGCTTCAGGTCTACGTGCTCCACATGGCCGTAGTCCTGGAACAGCCCCTTGAGGTCTGCCTCGGTGGTCCGGCTTGGCAGATCCGCCAAGAAGAAGCGGGTACCGCCCATCGCTCCTACGTTACAATTAAGTTTACGGATCAAGTACGCTCGGCACGTGTAGTAGCTGGACAAAAACAATGTAGGCGGGCAGCCAGTGTGACCACACACAGTATGGTTAAACGTATTCTTTTTTTTAATATCGAAACTATCGATAGTGACATCGATGTTTAGCATTTCTGGCTGCAACGAAAACTGGTCACACTCGCAGCAGACGTCACATACTTCTAATATTTTGTTTTGTTCTTTGTGCGAAAAGTTTAGAATTGCCGGAGAACGGGATTGCCATAGGGCAGAGCAGATCCGCAAGCGACGGCAACATGGCGAGCGGGACAAGCAGCGGAGCGACGGCCAGCACAGCGTCACCGCCGGCAGAGAAGTGGGGCTTTCCCCTGCAGGAGCTCTACCGCCTGGCGTTTGCCTTCTACAAGCGTGAGTGCAGTGAACTCGGGCTTCGTCGCAGTACCACGTAATCGCTCGCCCTCCCATTTCCCCTTTACCCATATTATGCAGAGAACTCGGGTAAGGCCATCCATCTGTCCTATGAGGACAACCTGAAGCTGATCGCGTTCAAGCAGCAGGCGGCACTCGGTCCGTTCAATACGAGCCGGGCGCCAGCTCTCGGCGTTCTGGACGTGATTGGACGCGACCGGCAGCAGCACTGGCAGCTTCTGGGCGACATAACGCGCGAGCAGGCCATGGAGGGGTTCGTCGACCTCCTGGACACCATGTGCAGCGCCTTTCGACCCTATATTGAGGCGGTGCGACAGGACCGCGACGAGACGCTGCGCAAGGAACTGCGCCGCATGGAGGCGGAAAAGGAGGCCCATGAACGTCAGGAGCGTGCCCAGCAAGAGCTGCTCGAGGAGGGCTACAAGGAGGAGCTGCAGCGCCGCCAGCTGCAGGACGCGCTCAACAAGCAGACATACCAGCAGTTCAAGGTATTCATAGCCATGGCCCTCATTGATTTTTTCCCCCACTCCTTCTACACCTGTTGTTTTGCTCCTCTATAATGAATGATAAATATCGGGGTAATTGCTGGGACCAGCCTTGGCGGCGGTCCCTGCCATTGAAAGGGGGTCACGACCTAGTTCTCAGGCCTGTCTGTCTGCCTGCTTGTCTGTATTGCCCTCTAATCCTTCACTCCTTTCACAGCTTTATGCAGAGAAACAATTCCCTGGCAATCCAGAGCAGCAGGCCGTGCTTATCCACCAGCTGCAGAAGGAGCACTATCATCAGTACATGCAGCAGCTCCATTTGCAGAACCAGAATCAGCAACAGCACAGTCAGAGCCACGAGGCTGGGCAGGAGGAGGACAACGCTTCTGGCAGCAACAATAACAACAGCAACAGTGGCAGCAGCAACAACATTCCCGATCTGTCCAACGCCATGACCGGTCTGAAGTTGGGCGACCTGGAAACGCAGCAGCAGCAGCATGCAGAGGAGCAGCAAGGCCATCCTGGCATTCACGGGCAGGAGGCAGTGCAGGAGCAGCACGGCAGTGACGAGTATGATGACTATGTAATGATACGACCGGCCAAGATCTGGACGCGTCCCGACATCGAGCAGTTTAAGACTGAGGTGTCCGCCGGTGATGGCGACGGTGTCATCACCATTGGACACGGCGACACAGTGACGGTGAGACTCCCCTTCTCCGTGCAATCTTTGCTTTTCTCACATGTAGCTACTTGGCACTTGCAGGTTCGCGTGCCCACCAACATGAACGGCAAGTGTATCTTCTGGGAGTTTGCCACGGATAGCTATGACATCGGTTTTGGCATCTACTTCGAGTGGGCCAAACCCGTGACCAATGAGGTGACCGTGCACGTGAGTGATAGTGACGAGGATGAGGACTGTGTGGACGAGGACTATTTGTCTACCACCGAGGACCTGGAGTCGGGTTCGCTGTCGCAAGACCGCGGCGACGGTGGCATCGGTTCGATGAGCAACCCAACTGTTGCCCCCAAGGCTCCCATCTCCATTATAGTTCCCATTTATCGGCGCGAATGCTACAACGAGGTGTACGTGGGCTCCCACTCCTATCCCGGCGAGGGCGTCTACCTGCTAAAGTTCGACAACAGCTACAGTATCTGGCGCTCAAAGACCCTGTATTACCGCGTCTACTACGAACGCTAAGAGGCCAAAAAAATGTGTATTTACTATCCATTAATCTTAGATGAATCCTATATGCCATGTGCATAACCCCAGAAAGTCCCCTGTTTGGTGTTGGGTGTTGTGGGTTTGTTGATGATGCCTTTTAGGCAGAAAAAGCTGCCAACTTGGCGACACCATCTCTTTTATTTTGCATAAAGTACATATTTTATTTATTATTTAGTTGTAATCTGACGAAAGAACAGTCCAAAATGAAATTTGAATTGAAACAATAAACAAATAACAAGACACTACTGTAAGCGACGAAATTTTGTATTTTGGATTTTTAAAAATGATTGTTTTCTTTGCAATAGAGAGATATTGTAAGATATAAAATAACAAACTTATTTTTTTTAAAAAACCTCGATAGTGCAAAAAGAATCGATGTTTTGAAAGCAATATGCAAACATCGATAGTGCTGTGATGTTTTGCAGCACGCGCTCGCTCGCTCGCAGATGAGAGCGTTAACAGAACAGTGCTGGTGAATTTAAGAAATTGAGAGTGTTAACAGAACAGTGCTGCTGAATTTTACAGATTGAAAGTATTTACAGGGCTTTCTTTTAGTTTCGATCCGATAGATACTTTTGTATCTTTGGGATATTAGTATCTTTGATATATTAGTATCTTCGGAATACAAATTAAATTATTTTGCTGCGCTCCCTTTTTCCGTCCAAAAGCGACAAAAACGAAAAGCAAATAGCTACAAGCTAGGTTCAAACAAACTCTTCCATTTTCAAATAGGCTAGGTTTAGCGGGAAGTAAGCCAAAGCGTCAGCTTGTGGTGTTTTGCCAGCACTAGTCACGGTTCTTGTAGCTGAAAAACTAAAAAACTTAAACAAAAATAGGGACGGTGCCGCGAGACTGTGTTAAACTCGGCGATTAAGATTTGACAAAACCATATATTTATGTAATAAACGGAACGCCGGAACGGCAAGAAAAGTTATGACCACGCCGACGGCAAGAACGTATTAGTATTCAACAGAATATTGGAAGGCCCCACCATCCATCCCAAAGTGCAAGTGCAAGAGCTCAATATAATTAACAACGTTTTTTTTTTGCTCAAATCGGACGACAACAACAAACGCCGCGATCACATCGAACAAACACACACTCACACAGACACATACATATATCTATATTTTTTTAATTTCTCATTTTATTGCCGAAAAAGAAAAGAGAAATATAAAATACAGGACGCACACACACACATTGTGAGAGTGAGAGGGCAGCGGAGAAGAGGAAGCACGGACTTGAGTTCTTTCAAAGAAGAGGAGAAAACAAAAAGATAATATCGCCGGGGAACATCGAAAAGCCACCGAAAAGCAGCACATATTATTAAAGTTGGAGTGGGAGCTGAAAAAGACCGCGAAAATAACGACGAGAAACTTTTTTTCCACGCAACCTGGGAAGCCTCTTGTTATCGATTTTATGTTCTCCGTGTGCACCGTGCGCCGTTTGTGTGTGTGTTGCGCTCCCGCGGTTGCGTGCGTGTGTGTGTGTGTGTGACCACGGCATGTTATCAACAACAAAAAATAAAATATAATAAATAAATATAAATAAATAATTATAAAGCAACGAGTGGCGTAACATAAAACACAACAAAACCGCGTTAGCCGGTTGTTCCAAAGCATCTCGCTCGCACGCATCTAAGATCGTCGTAGACTTCAATTTTATCAAATTTATTGTTGAATTTTATCCAATGATTTCGCTGCTGCAAATGAAATTCCATGCGCTTTTGTTGTTGCTATCAAAAGTGTGGACATGCATCTGTTTCATGTTCAATCGCCAAGTGCGAGCTGTAAGTAAAGTAATATTAATGTATACCGGGAGCAGTGCCTTCCCTAAATATGTACATATATCTGCCAGCATATGTAGTTAATATGTGTTAGTTAACGTATCAAATAATAATATTAAATAGTTCCCAACCCGATCCACAATCGACACGCGTTCAACTACCATAATGATAATAAAAAAAAGCCACCGCAGTGATAACGCCATATATATGTATGTACATATATGCATATTTATACATACATACGTACAGAGGGTACTCGATAAGTTTGTTCAGGGAAAGGAAGGTTTTACCAGTGTACCCTGTACCTCTTTTAACCGGCGAATTGTTCTGTAAAGCACAAACACGTCAATTTATCTGTCCGTTAAAATTTAAATGTGAGGGTAGAAATCGGATCTGAATCTTTAAACAGACATTTTTCAAATCCACTCTATCTGAAAGGATTGATATATAAACAGGTCATTGGATTTGGATAATTAGTCTGACATTAAATTAAATAAAAATCAGTTTCTATACTTTAAACAATGTCAATTAATGTTAAACCCAATTAATATCAGATATATGTATGCATTAATATATAAAGTATAATGAATGGCTTTCATATATGGCTAATATTTGTTTATATGATAATTTAGCTCATTTTAATTGCACTATAAATCCATTTAAAGTCAATAATTATTGTATTTCGGTAAAAGCTGACACGTCCGTTCAAATTTATTACGGTTTAAATTCGGGTTTTATTTATTGAATTTTATAAATTGCTTTATTTTTTATTGGGTTTTCATTTTTTTAAAACATTTCTTGGGAGCTGTCATATCAGAATACTTTATATTCCTTAAAACAATGCACTAAACAGTGCTCACCCGTCGTCTGCTTATCGCCTTTAGGGTTCTCGGTTTTTGGCCCGAAATCGTGACGCTGCAACAAGTAACTGACCTTTGACCTGGTGCTATTCTTTTCGTTTTTACAAACTATAATACACTCTAGGTTTCGATAGCTTATCTAGCCCACCAGCACAGGAATATATCGACAAAGTTTGCTGATTGTAGCTCATTTTTGAATATTCTTCACTTTCAAATTGTTTGTTTTCATTTAAAAACAACATTTTTTGAAGTAGAAAAGACTAGATTAGAAGGATAACTTTGTAGCCATGTATGTAACATAACCGGCACCTCATTTTTAATCCATTAAATGTACTATTCCGTTGATTGTACTATATTAACTTTCTTAGTTTATCCAGTATCAACCGGTAAAATATGAACTCTTCCCGCTGTCACCCGTCTCGCGCCATCGCCTGAGCCTGGTGCAGCGAAAGACGCTGGTTTTGGACCTGGACGAGACCCTGATACACTCCCATCACAACGCGATGCCCAGGAATACGGTGAAACCGGGAACGCCGCACGATTTTACAGTCAAAGTGACGATCGATCGGAATCCAGTGCGATTTTTTGTACATAAGCGACCGCATGTTGACTACTTCCTGGATGTGGTAAGTTTATAATTTAAATTATATAATATTCCATGTATATTAATGTTAACTTTGAATTGATCATTAATGCAGGTCTCGCAGTGGTACGACTTGGTCGTATTTACGGCTAGCATGGAGATCTACGGAGCGGCGGTGGCGGACAAGCTGGACAATGGCCGGAACATTCTCCGGAGGCGATACTACAGACAACATTGCACGCCAGACTATGGCTCATATACCAAAGACCTGTCGGCCATATGTAGTGATTTAAATAGGGTAAGGATCAAGTGAAATATTACAAATGAAATATTTAAATTTGTTGCTCTTGACAGATATTCATCATTGACAATTCGCCGGGAGCGTACCGCTGTTTCCCCAACAATGCCATACCCATCAAGAGTTGGTTCTCGGATCCAATGGACACGGCGCTGCTGTCGCTGCTGCCCATGCTGGATGCCCTGAGATTCACCAACGATGTGAGATCGGTGCTGTCACGAAACTTGCATCTGCATCGCCTCTGGTAGCAGGTGGGCCTCCTTTCGCTAGTGTAGTCTATCTAACTTTTTCGAAGGAGCGCAGTGTTGAGATACCTTCTTCAGAAATTAACAACAACAACAACAAATGGTGGTGCTGTGACACATTAACGAATTTTTTTTTCATTATTATTACATATGTCAGTCTAATTGAGGAAACAAGAAAAGAAAAAAGTAAGCTAAAAGTTCAGAAGAGAGAGATAGAGAGAGCTCTAAAATCGATAGTTTTCTTATTGCGTTAATATACTTAATGAGACTATATAGATTTTTGTAACAAGCTAATACACGAATGCATACATATTTTGTGTAACAATTTTCCTGCTTGTTTTTCGATTGATTTTCCTCCTGTAAATGTTGGAGTTGTTTGTAGACCGTGTATGTATGTATGTTTTGATTATATATTAATATATATGTATATGTATATATATGTATAATTATATATATGATTATATGTATGTATGTAAAGTAAAAGCTCTTGATATAATACAAAATGAAGAACAAATTTGTCAAGTTATATATATCATAATATTATAAAAGCAAAATAATTATATCTAAGGCACACTTACACCAAGAGTCTTGTAATTTCTATACTACGATTAGGGATTATATACATACATACATATAAATTAATGTAAACCTGAAATTGTTTTAATTATTGAAGCAAAAAATACTTATAATTATACAAATTAGTTGATTATGAAACTTTCCTGGACATCATTATTATGGATAATTAATTATTATGAATTAAATATGTATAGACTTGCATTATACCCTTTGTTTCCTGTACAAAACTAAGAAGAACCATTTCATTGCTTGCAACAAGAAAAGGAAAAGGAGTTACATATACATACATATACCTACATCTAAGCGAAACAAACAACTATGAACTACTAAATATAATGTAAACGAAACAAGCGACAAAAACTGTTCTATTTTGTAAGGCAAGCAAGCAATGAAAGATCGGGCTGGGATCAGACATATGTATGTAGGGATACGTAGGGAGTTATAGAGCCAAATCACTTATATTAAATACTAGAACCGATTTAGTCTGAGAATTGCGAAACCGTGGCACATCATCCGACGAGACATCACAGGGCGACGCGGCATGGATAGAGGAGGAGACCAGAGAGAAGATAAACAAATGATGAAAACTGCTTCCATAGTTAATGTTACATATTTTCCAAAAATAAAAAGGCATCACTTCAACACTGACACCGCTTATACACCTTTATACCATTCTTCCCGAACCTCCAATCCAATCGAAATGTCTTTTTTTTTATAAATTGAATTGTATATTTTACAAATCACTATTTGTATATTTAATGCAAAGAAAAATCATGAATAATACTTACATGTATGCGATGTTTGTTAATTTTAAGTAGTTTGTAGACAATTTGTTAAACTGGAAAGAACGTAAATTAAATAAATAAGAAAGAGGGAACACAACAGCAGAAAAGCAGATAAAAAAACTACGACAACAAAATCAAAGCATTATTTTTGAAATTGGCGGGTACGTTTGAATGAATAAAAAAAATTGCGCTCGGTTAACAGTCTGTTAAAAATGCGAAAAATCAAATGTTAAAAATGTTCTGTTAGCACGCACCGTTGCTGTTATGCGCATTACATTTGAAGAACAGATATGTTGCCAATTTAGCCATTTTCCTAATACATCGAGCATTTTACAATTTCAGTTGAAAATTTGATTATTTTAACGTTGGCTTTGCGTTTTCTGATAATAAAATTAATTTCTACAATTCATGGCTGCTGTGGTCTACCGTTCGATTAAGTGTGTAAAAATTTTAATGTCTTAGCTATAGCTGGTTTATCACCCGAAGAGATGGCAACACTGTTGAAGAAATTACTCTTAGTTAACCTAGCACTTGCTCTTTGATACCCTCTAATCAAGAAAACGAATTGATTTTACTCGAAAACTTTGCATTTAAATTATTTTGTATACAAATATTATTGCCTATGAGGAGGAAGCACAGAAATATCTTGTTCTGCATTTAAAAATCTGAGTATCTATAATTAAAAATATAAATTAATTTTATTTATTTATTTAACAGACTGTAGTCGAACAGACACGACCAATTGTAGGGCAACCAGAATGTTAAATGCTCTGTTAACAGACAGTTTGAGGTTATGTTCGCCGTTCATTGTCCGGCCAACGACAACAGCAGTTGATTAACGTAAAAGCAAGGGAGCGCCGTAGTATTTACGCAACGCAACTGGTAAGAGCCGCTTCCCATCGCCTTGGGTGCAGAAGAGATTAACCTGGCATTATGATTTCACAGGAAAGCCTCACCTTCACCCATGGCAACCGCAGCAGCTGTAGCAAAAGTTGGAAAATCAGTGCACCGCATTTTCGTGGGCAACCTGCCGTGGACGGTGGGCCATCAGGAGCTCCGTGGTTACTTTCGCGAATTCGGACGCGTGGTGTCCGCCAACGTAATCTTTGACAAGCGTACCGGCTGCTCCAAGGGCTACGGATTCGTTAGCTTCAACAGCCTGGCGGCGCTGGAGAAGATCGAGAACGAGCAGAAGCACGTCCTCGAGGGCAACTACCTGAACATTCAGAAATCGTAGGACTCCAGCCTTTACCAGTTATATAGTTTTAAGTTTCCAGTTTACAAAGCACAAACATACATAAATGTCGGACAGCGATTCGGATCCCGAGGAGGAGTTATTTCACCGCGCCGCCGACCATGTGACCCGTCAGACAAATGTTCTCAGCTCCACAGACCTCCTGGCGTTATATGCCTATTACAAACAGGCCCTGGAGGGTCCCTGTGAGGGGCCCTGTCCCAGCCTGCTCCAACCGAAGGCTCGTAGCAAGTGGCAGGCGTGGCATAATCTTGGTAAGATGACTCCCTCTGCAGCTCGCCAGGCGTATATACAGAAACTTGAGACGCTTCAGCCCGAATGGAAATCTTCGTCGAAAGATAAAAGCCGAACCGGCTGGGTAGTGCACTCCATAGAATCGGCACCAATTGAGGAACAGCGTTCCGAGAGCGACAAAACCCTCTTCGACCACGTCAAGGAGAATAATTTGGAGAAATTGAGAGAGCTGCTATCGCCTGGCAACTTGCTGGCGCTGGACGAGAACGGCATGTCATTGTTACACTGGGCCACCGATCGCAATGCTGTCGATATCATCAAGTTCCTGGTGCGAAGCGGTGCCAGTGTGGACCAGCGGGATGCGGAGCAGCAGACGCCGTTACACTATGCCGCCAGTTGCGGTCATCTGGAGGCGCTAAAATGTTTGCTGGCGCTCCAGGCCGATCCGGAGCTATGCGATTCCAATGGCCAGACCTGCTATGATGTGGCTGATGATGAGCATATAAGTGGAGTTCTGCAGGCGGAGCGACAGCGGTTGACCGAATCCGAATCCGTATCGTAAATGCTATTAAATTGCAAGTGTAACATTTTCAATTTCCTTTTAAATACATGTCTAAAAAATACCTTCATACGCTTTTAAATTCAATACTGTCATTTTAGGACGCTTTCGTTCTAACTCAAAAAGAATGAGATGGCTATAGGTCTCAAGAAAGAAAGAAATCCAACAGACCATAATAATCGAGCAACATTTATATATTTTACCCTTGTGGTCAGTTTATATTTATTTTTGCAATTGCAGAAATAATGCATTGCTAAAGATAAGATCGTCTTGCTAATGATTTAAAATATAAACTGAATCTTAAACAGAATATCCACAAAGAGCAATATAATAAAAAAATATTTACTTTACTAACTGATATATTTAAAGCAAAGGTATAATTATGTTGCCCTACTTCCACAGCTTCTTGATGGACATATTCTTCTCCGAATCCTTCTGCATCACCTTGGCCACGGCCATTTCAAAGTCCTCCTGGGTGACATGAACACGACGCTCGCGGAGCGCATACATGCCAGCTTCTGTGCAGACACCCTTGACCTCGGCACCAGATGCTCCAGGCATTAGTTCGGCGATCTTGCGGAGATTTATACCACGGGTAAGGTTCATCTTTCTCGAATGGATCTTCAGAATGTCCAGACGTGCCTCCTCGTTCGGTGGGGGGAACTCGATCTTGCGATCAATACGGCCTGGACGTAGGAGAGCCGGGTCCAGAATGTCAATGCGATTGGTGGCCATGATCACCTTAATGTTTTTGGTGGCCTCAAAGCCATCGAGTTGATTGAGCAGCTCCAACATGGTACGCTGCACCTCGGAATCTCCGCCAGATCCAGATTCGATACGCGACGATCCAATTGAGTCGATTTCATCCATAAAGATAATGGATGGCGCATGCTCACGGGCCATAACAAAGAGTTCGCGCACCATACGGGATCCCTCACCAATGAACTTCTGGACCAGCTCAGAGCCGGAGACGCGAATAAATGTGCATTCGGTGTGATGGGCAACGGCACGGGCCAGTAGAGTTTTGCCAGTACCGGGTGGGCCATAAAGAAGCACTCCCTTGGGTTGGGCAATACCCAAGGCATCGAAAAGCTCAGGATGCTTGACGGGCAGCTCGATTACCTCTTTGATCTCCTTGATCTGCTTATCCAGGCCGCCGACCATTTCGTATGTGGAATCGGGCACCTTCTCCACCATCATCAGTGAGACCAGCGGGTCCACCTTGTTGGGCAATATCTTGTGCAGAGTGTAGCTCTCGTTGCGCAAGGCCACACGGCAATTGGGTGTAACGTCGTTAATGTCAATGTTTTTGTCCAGATCGACCACGAACTTGCCCTCGGGATGCACCTTGACCAGCACCTTCTTTTTATCCATGGGTTTCACCACCTCGCCCACATAGCTGCCTTGTTCTTGAAGCAGCTGCAGCTCCTCACGCAGCATACGCACTGTAATATGGATTTAATAAGTTTAAAATATAATTTTAAGAAACGAGCCATTAACATATGTATATACACATGTGCATTTGTAAATTTGTATTACCTTTCGCATTAAGCTCATTGCGCTGAGCCTGCAGGCGCCGCAAATTTTGGCTCTTTTCGGCAACAATTAGCTGGAGTTCCTCGATCTTTTGGATATAATATGAACGAAATCCTTCGCCTTTTTGGTAAGCGGACTCGATTTCCATCTGCAAAGTAAGAAAACAATGTTATTTGCTGTTTTGAAAGCCAACTTCCTGCCAAATATGCTTTTACCCGATTTATCACCGTCATTTTGTTAGTTGTTTGTCTACTATACTGTTCTTTAGTCAACAATTTATCCTTCCACAAACTTTTTTTTTTAATTATGACTCGGCATTCTTTGCTTGTTGTTAGTGCTGGGAAAACATCGCTGTCCTATCGATGCAATCGATAGTCTATATCAAATGTGTTCATCGATGGTATCGATGTTTAATTCGTGAAAACATTGACAAAATCGATAGTTAAAGCATTGATTTTTTGCCAGCTCTAATTGTTGTTTGAGATGTCACTTGTGCGGCTTATCGCACAAATATTGAACGGCCGATTATTATCGACTACGGTGACTATCGATGGTTTTGCTGGTTTTAGTTTTAACTTGGCGGGGGAATTTAAATTGTGAAAGAAATAAAATATCTCATTTATCAGCCGGACAGAGAGATATAGATAGACAGAGACATGGGTAGAGAAAAAATGAGATTGAGAGAGAGGGGAATATGAAAATAAAAAGATGGAGATATACAAAGTAAATAAATTTATATACATATACATATGTATGTCTGATAGAATGAATGTTCATATATATCGCTTATTTCAAGTGTATGGTAACGGTGTCAGAGCTTGGGTTCACGAGACTTTCAAATTGTGGGCATTCCCGCTTTTAATAATTAACATGTCTTAGCTGAGCGCAAACATGTTGCGAGTAACCATGGGGTTAGTTTTCCAACGCTGGGAATATTCGCACGTGCCTAAATGCATTTTTTATTAGCGCTTTCAATAATAAATTCGTGGACATTTATGCCGAATGATTGATTTTTCAGGTGACGAATTTTTATTGACTTTGCAATAAACAGAAATACTGAATGAATTTACCCTTTAATTGGCAGTGTACTCCTATAACGCTTTTATAAATAATAATAATACTTAATATAAGCTAATACTAATCTTAATTTAATATCAAAGAAACACAATAAATTTATAAGTGTATATTCAAAATCTATTCCTCGATAAAGCGCCGCGCGCCCCAGCCCCTCTAATCGATATACGATTATACAATCAATCGGCGCTCGCGTTTCTAGCATTAGAACTGTCACTCTCTCGTTCCCTCTCATTTACTTCCGCAGCTGGCGTGACGTAATAGAACCTTTTACGTATTGTCGCTCTCGCTCTCCTATCTCTCGTCATTGTTGTTTTTAAATTCGTTTCACTTTGTTTGGCATCTCCGGCGGCGTTAGAAGTGCATTTTTCATACGTAATTCTTTTACCGTGTATTCGTGCGCGTGTGTCAGTATCAGTGCGCCAAACAGCTGTTCGGAGAAGAAAAGAACAAAATAACGGGTCAAGTGCGGTGCCACATTAGTGAATGAATTGGTTGAACCATGAACTTCTGAATCCCCAATGACGCAGCGATAAATGAAACAAATAACAGCGCCCCATGTAAGTTTACGCGTCGTTGTGATTGCATGTATGTACGTATATATATATATATGTATATGTGTGTGCGCCCAATAATCATTAGACGGCCGGGCTGTACAGTGGGCCTAATCGCATTATATTTGCCGGTTCGTTAGGTGAATGTGTTTAACATGTTCCTTGTGCCCTTGGCCCTAGAAAATTATAGCACACAACGCATTTGTATGTGACGCGCCAAAATTGTCTGTATAACGGTGCATACACATTTTCCCGGGGCGTTAAAGTTTTGCATGCGCAATTGCAGTGAATGCAGCCGGTCCTCATTTACAGTTATCGTTGAAGTGGTTCCCGTTAGAAACCGCCCAACGCTGAACTTTGCACTTTGAACGTTTCTTTGCTGGACATTCGCAGTGTTCCAATCTAATTTTCGGTATTTATCTAAACAATATCAACAAGCAAGAGTTGTTTACATTGTATGTGGATTTCTTAGAAAAATAGTCCTGTCATGAATTTTTTTAAATGTCGATGATGTCACATTTTCACGGGCGGACTTTTCATCAAAATTCATTCCAATAATATCCTATTTACAATGGTTATTATTAATCATTAAATAAAGTACATTTTACCAAATAAATCATCCATTCTTTGCTGCATATTTTAGAGAGAAACAAAAAAATAGATTTTTTAATCTCAAATAACTACATTTTTTGTAAAAACCTTCATAATTTCTGTTTCATTAGATAAGATAATTATTTTTTATGTGCTTATATGTATGTATGAGAAAAAATAAATGCGATTGGACTCATAGATAGATCGCGGATTTTGAAATATACAGAAATTCTTGAGCAGGTTGTACAACACTTTTTTAATTTGGTTTTTAAATTATGTTTGTATCTACAATATGAACCACAAAATGAAAATGAAAATTATAAGTTAAAAAAAAAAACAAAAGATTCATTCTCATAACGAAGCCAAAAAATAATTAATTTTGATTCGGAAAACTTTCCTATGTTCGATTTTTTTAGGTTTATAAAGCTGCATACTTAATTTAAAATAAAAACAAAAAAGTTTGTATACCCTTGCAGATTAAAATTCGATCACTAGGAATTAATACAATATAAATTATATAAATTTATGTTAAAAACAATAAAGTAATGTCTGTTTTCTATATGATATATTAGTCTGGTTTTTATAAAATTCTGGATTAATATATAATGTATGAAATTTGATGAAAATCTGTTGAAAACTGGGTAACATATAATATTTATCTCTTCACACCTCTCACACATCTCTTTCACACATCTGTGCATATGATTCCCAACTGGTTCTAACATCCCCGGAACGAAGTGACTGCTGCCAGCCACGTTTCGGATATGTGTTGTGTTACAAAAGTTGCAAGTCATTGTTTATTAGTGTTCATAAATAGTTACTGATCATACATACTTACTGGTAATAGACACTTACTGATCATAGTTACTTCCTGTTCAAAGTTACTTACTGTTCATAAATACTTACTGATCATAGTTACTTAATTGTCACTTACTGGTCAAAGATACTTACTTGTCATAGATACTTACTGATCATACTTAATTACTGATCATAGTTCTATAAATCGCCCGATTGTTCCTATGGCAGATATATATATAAATATATATAGTCCACCGATTCGCCATGATCCGACTTATATAATAGTAAAATTATATAGAAGTATAACTCCATAGTTTGATTCAAATAGCTTTAATTTGTTCCAAAACAAATCTCGCACATCTATGCATATGATTCCCAACTGGTTCTAACATCCCCGGAACGAAGTGACTGCTGCCGGCCAAGTCTCAGATATGTGTTGTGTTACAAAAGTTGCAAGTCATTGTTTATTAGTGTTCAAATTTAGTAACTGCTCGTACTTACTTATGGGTTAGATACTTACTGCTCAGATCATACATCATACATAATCATACATACTTGCTGGTCATAAATACTTCCTGTTCAGAGTAACTTACTGGTCATAGACACTTACTTTTCAGAGTTACTTACTGGCAATAGAGATACTTACTGATCATAGTTTCTTACTGATCATAGTTAATTAATGTTTATTGATACTTACTTTTCAGAGTTACTTACTGGCAATAGAGATACTTACTGATTATAGTTTCTTACTGATCATAGTTAATTAATGTTTATTGATACTTACTGATCATAGTTACTCACTGGTCATAGTTAATTAATGATCATAGTTAATTAATCTTTATTGAAACTTACTAATCATAAATACTTACTGATCATAGTTACTTACTGATCATAGTTACTTTTTATTCATAGTAACTTACGGCTAAAATATACTTTCTGATCGTCTACATTTAACAACCATTTCTCTGGCACTTATATTATATAGTATTCCGATGTTCATAAAACTAAAAATGGAATTCTATAATAATAAAAGATAGCTTTGAATCAAATAAGATAAAAATATGTTAAAAACTGCCGATCGTCCCTATGGCAGCTATATGATATTGCAACCTTCCAAAATTATAATACCCTCCAAGGGAATAACAATAAAATGTGTCCTTTAAATTAAATGGTCTTATTCTAAATACATATGAATGTATGTACGAATGAATATATCAAAGTTGATTGTTAACACAGTGACAATGCATTTATAACGCAAGAAAGTTCAGTTCATCAATATAAATACTTAATTGCAGTTGCCGCCAGCCGATTTGCCAATCAATTATGCAGCAATGCCCAATGTCGCGTTGCCCTGATCAAATTTTTATCACTAAGTGCCCCCACACTTAATCGCACGCGTTGGAAAATATCAACAATAATAAGAATTGCAATTGGAAATGCATTTTCAATTATGGCTAGTACAACACCCAGCAGTGTTGTCAGCTAATGTCTATAAAAACAAGGCAGATAGAGCTGAAAAAGGGGAAAAATTTGACAATAATTTTATATAAATTGGATAATAATGTAAAAAATAACTGTAATACATCATATGTTTTTAATTTTATAAATGTATTTAATTACTGGAAAGTAATGTAGACACTGGTGTAATTTAAAGTAAATGGTTCTATCATATAAATGTACACATACAAATGTAAATGATTTCATGGAAGACTATATAAATAATATGAGTTAAATATTAATTTTCTTTTGTTAACCAAGGAATAAAATAGAACAGATTTGCCCTGTAAAGGGCCTTTATGGCAACACTGATACTGAAAGTGGTGATTCACAAAAGTAAACAATATATAATGCAATGGTGTGCAGGGACTTGTTAAAGTTATTAAAAACTGACTCAGAATTAATAATAAAGATTGTGGCTTGGGAGTTTTTTTTTCTTCTATAACTACATATGTGTGTTGTGCTTAAAATAGAGTTTAATATTTACATTATTACTTAATAATATTAAATAATAATACTCGGATTATTGGTAGAAGTTTTAAAGGGTCAATTTGAAAAAGAAAATGCATAAAAGTAATGTTTTTATAGTTCCTAGACAGACATTTCGATTACCGATCTCTTTATTAACTCTTAATATACCCTTGCAGGGTATTATAATTTTATCCAGATTAAGTTTAAAAAGTCATTATACAAAAACATACAAACTTTGGCTTACCGAAGATACCTATACTTTATTGTTTTTATTAAGATTTAGAACAAATTCAAGCACCTATTACTGAGGCATGATCAAAACTTTCTTGAAAGAATTATTCCTTGCAAAATAATATTTATTAAATTATATATGTATTACTTAGTAATGTATTTGTAGATACATTTGTTCCTAGCTGCGTTTAACTACCAATTTCTCACAACAATGGCCGCGTGCCGTTAGTTTATTGGATGCAAGATAATGCCGCCCATTATCACCGCAATCCACTCTCGTCGAGAACTAATCAGTTGGCAAATTGTGAGCTCCTTATTTTATGCGCGTCACATGTCAAAATGTCAGGTGCCATTGAGTACACCCGATGATTCATCGGAGCACTGAAATTATTAGTCATATGATATGCTGCAAGCTCTCACGATGAATAGTAGTAAGTAGATGGTTATTGCTTTCAGTACATTCTCGGAAAAATAGCTCCATATCATACATTTAGTCTAAGCATTTATGGCACCTTGTGCGGTTTTTTAACTCTTTTTTTTAGAAGTGTTTGAATATCTAAGGATATTATCCTTTGGCGTGATAATTTCTTAAATATCTTAAGGATAATTTTGTTTCATTTTTAAATCAATTGGAGCTATAGGTACAGAGATATAGCCTTGTGAAAATAAAAGTGTTTCTTTAAAATATATGTTTAATAATACGATACAACAAAATAATAATATGAAATCTAGTAATGGAAATCTATTAATGTTATTATAAAGTAGGTATACATTTTTTTTACAAAATCTAAATAGATATTAAACGTATATTGTAATGATCATATATCATAAAATTATTTTATTAAAGTAGGTATACATTTCTTAACATAATCTAAATAGAGATTAAACGTATATTGTAATGATTATATATCATTTAATTTTTTTATTATGTGGAACCTAGAATATCTTGCAATAAGGAGGATGTTTCTATAAAAATATTTGCACTTAGCAATCTAGCTTTGTTTTGTTGCCTGTTCCATAATATTTTTGATCATCATCAACAGCCGCTTCGATCTAGGTATGTCCGTTTGTCCGTTTGCAAAGTCCTGTCCGTTTTGATCAAACTTTACCAGTAGTCTTCTTCTTATTATATAGCTCCCATAATAAACGATCCCAAACTTAAATGCTACAATTAAATTATAACATCATTAAACATTATAACTAACGCACAATTAAACTAGTCACATTTTTAATCACTTTCTTGCTTTCGGTACATATCAAGTACAGTCCACCGATTATTTATGATCGCTGATATTACGGACATTTCATATAGATCGGGCAAATATAAAACGTGTTTGCACTCTGGATTTACTAATATAAATTTAACAGGTGCGATATAATAATCCGGTGTCATAGTTACGGTTAAAACCGTTTTGGCGATAAGCCCTTGCGGAAATAACAGGTGTTTGTGGGAATCGCGTCGATGGTAATCAAAGTCTCACTGCTATAATGTTTAAAAAGAATTCATCTTATCACAATGGGGCGCATGACCACTAGAGATTCGCATTAATGCTGTCAAGCAGTTAAGTTACCTTCTTCTTACCAACTTGAACCTGGCGTATTCCTGGCAATATATATGTATAGATCACACTCGATAGCACGCTTTTGCCAAAGATAATGGAAATAAGGGTAACGCGTCCCCCGGATGATTCATCGTTTGGGTGTGTGAAAAGTATTGATTCGACTTTGAGCACTCAAGTGGGTAAAAGTCTTAGTCATGACATATTCATCAATAGTTCATTCACTTAACTATTTGCTTACGCTATCGAAGGGGATTCCACCAGCTTAACGTGAATTTTAAATTGAACAATAAATTGTTAACAATTCCACGTTTAATTATAGATTATTATAGATTCTTTCTTGGTGCAGTTAGATATCAGAATATTGATTTAACCTGGATTTTAGAAGTAAGCAATATTTTTTTTAAGAATATCAGCTTAACGTGAATTTATTTTATTTATTTATTATTTTTTTTAATTATAGATTATTATAGATTCTTTCTTGGTTCTTGATATCTAAATCAGAATATAGATTTGACTTGAATTTTAGAAGTAAACAATATTTTTTCTAAGAATATCTTTTTAATTATATTTAAAGCAAATTTTAGCCCTACTTTTGATTTTTTTACATATCAGAATATTGATTTATCGTACATATATCGTTTTATATTTTACACTTTATGGTAAATATCGATATGGTTTCTATGTATACATATATCGATCATTTTGTTGCAAAGATTGCTTTAGAAATTCCCAAGTCTTAATTCCGAGAGACACAAAGTTAAAAAAGTAAATGCCTTTCTAAGAGCCACATAAAAGGGGATTTAAAAGGGAACTTTTAAGATTTCTTACTTAGTCACGCCAAAGAGTCAATGACAACAGAACACAAATGAATTAAAAATTTAATAAATCGATAAAAAGTAATTAAATATTCATACAGATACGATATGACCTACTTTTTTTTACCTGAATATTAAATTATTGGTTGTAGAGTTACGATTGACTTTAAGAATTGTTAACTTAAGTGCGTGCATAACTTTTTTGAAATTTGTGTTTAGGGAATTAATCCATTAAAGGTCTCCATAAGATATTATCCTTAGGAATTTAAAAGTATTACATTTTAAAGCTTATGGTTTATACAAATTTATTTTTCGATAAGGTTTCACATTTTGACCCAAAGCACTTGATTATTTATCTTTAGTAAATGTTTAAGTTACTTATTTAGGCTGTATAAAATATACTAAAAGGGATTTTCCTTATTATAATTACTTGGATGGATTGCACGCTTTTGACTTTGATCGATACAATAAATGTCATTTCAATTAGCCATAATTAAAATGCATAACTTCTTCATTGAGTAATAGATCCCACTAACGATATATATACTATTATGGGTTTATGGCTAACCCAGACACCCCTCTATCGACATCGATATGGAATCGAAATAGAATTCAGACATATGTCCGCGTGTAAAGTGTGAGGGTACTTGCTTATCACTTTTTAGCCATGGCCAAAACCAATAAATGCTATTCACTTTATTGCGTTTAGATTGTGTTCTATTGATAAAAAGGGAAGATTGCCTTACGGCATGGTTCAGTTCGAAACTGTCCGCAAACCGAAACGGTCGAGTGTCCGCCGAAGCTCGCATTGTTGCCATATATATATATATATATATATATCTATTTTTTTTCGATTTCACGGTCCTCATATATAATTCTAGTTTTTTTTTTTTTGTTTGTGCCGCGTGAGACACTTTTTTTGTTTGGCTAAGCTTCGGGGTAAGTTCCGTGCTCAGGTGGCAGGTGGAAATGCCACCGCCAATCCCTCTCCCCGATTATCATTCTGGATTTATGCCACTTTATCTCTTTGTTTATTCCTGATCTACACAAGTGTGTGTGCGTTGACGTTATTATTATTATTATTATTTTTTTTTTGTGTGAGTGTGTGTGTTTTTTTAACGCTCTAATATATGTGGGTGTAACTGGATAATAGAACCAATAGTGGCAAAGAGTCGGGAAATTCCCATGAATCGATTATGATTGGAGTTACAAAGCTCCGTTGAAACATTATCCACCATTTCCTAATTATATATACATACGTTTTCCAGACGGCTTTAATGGATTATTGTTAATAATACAAGTGTATTTCTATATATCAACATTGATATATATTACATTGATATATCAACATATAACTTTGTTCAAATGATTATTGTTGTTGAAAAGTATCCTCATTATATTTTCTTTATTTACCATAAAGGTTTAGTAGTTTAGAACAAAACGAATAGGGATTAAAATTGTACAATGGTACAAAAATTTGTATTATCATATTTGGAATCATTTTAAAAGTTCAACCTTTCTTTGTTCTTGAATAAATGCGAAATCAAAAATATTCTACCAATAAGAGATATATACTATAATATTCCTATTTATCATGCGATTACTCAAGCTTTTCATTCACATTATTTCCGAGAGTCAGAGAGAGTACTTCCTCGGAAGTATATTGCCTTCTATAATATTGCTTAGCTTATCGTAACTCTTTTGTGCATTCAACTTTTCATTTTATGCGAATCATTCTTAGATCAGCAACTTTTCACATTGAGCTGCCGAGAATAAATGTTTATCAGAAACCAGTTGCTAGCTTGAGGTTTAATTTTCATTAAACTTTCAGTTGTTAACTGTTCTTACTTACTTAATGTACTTACTATAATTAGGTATCAGGCCATATACACCTAGATTAAAAGTCCAGACGATTCGAGTGCATTTGATAATGCAGAAACAGAAACAGAAGCAATAAATGTTTTAAATCCAATAGCTATAAATAAATAAATGTTTATTGATAGTAATAAAAAGTATTTTTGTAAGTACATACAAATATGTTTGTATTTATTTTATTTATATTAAGTGCCTTAATTTGTAGTCTGATAAACATACACACACTCTCCTCTCCTGAGGGCTATCCCCCATCCGACCTTCTATTAATATCAACAAGTGACTGAAATGATAGTGTTTACAAAAAGTTATGATTTAATTTACCGGAACCTTATCAATCCTAACATAACCAACGATGTTTACATAGCTTTGGGTATACTTTAGATAGTTTTCATAGATGGAATAGAAGTACTTGACATTGGATTGTTAATAGATACTCTGGACATGCGTTTTTTGAAGTTGTTTATTTGTCTATTTCCGGAATTCCTTGATATATTTGTTATGTACTTTTCTTACTTCCTAATATTTATGATTTGACATGAATACTTAATTCAAAAGTAGCAACAAAAAGTCCTCGAAACAAGTCAATAAAATTTCGCTCATTTACAAGAAGTTAAAACCCCTACTCATGGATATTATAAGTTATTCGAATTTCAGATATCCCTTAAAATGTTTTTAAACAACAAATGCAGCAGTTTTTTGTCTTCTACCACAAAAGTTCTTCTCTAAACTTCTCTAACCACTCTTTGCTACCACTTTGACTAAATAAAGATTTAAATAAAAATATATTAAAATGTCTAATTTGATTTATCCGATTGATTTATTCTTTTGCAGCAACTAATTTTAATCGATTTTAATGTTGACCTAGTCTAAAGCTATAGCCAAAGCCACAACGAACAAAGCCTCGAAATGGCCAAGGTAACAAATTGGGATAAATTTGTGCTGTTGCTGTGGAAGAATTGGACCCTCCAATGGAACCACAAATGGCAGATGGTCATCGAGCTGGTGCTGCCAGCAATATTCTCATTGCTCCTGGTCCTGGTCCGCACCCTGGTTGACACGGAGCAGATGGACACAAAGTACTATACACCGCAGGGTATCACAAATCTAAGCCTGTTACAGTGAGTATTGTAGACAATAAATGTGTTTTCTGGTGTGTATACGATGTCCCTAGATTTTTATTTATTTATTTTTCACTCTAGCTTTTGTAGGCCTTTCCCTGATAATATTTATATTATTATTATTATTACTATAATTTATTTTATTTATTTGTAGTAATTTTCTTATTTTTTTTTTAATTTGATAAGGTTGATTCTTATGAACAATTGTATGTATTATTGTAAAAAGCCGAAAGGAAGCTAACTTCAGATAGCAGAATATTAAATATCCGTACATTCAAGTTGTATAAATCTTTATATAACAAATAATATATAAAATAAGAACTGTAATTCTTCTAATTCGGCACGCCGAAGTTAGTATACTGTTGCAGATTGAAATTCGACCTCTAGGAATTCATACAATATAAGTTATTTATATTTATGTTAAAATACAATGAGGTAATGCCTGCTTTTATTTAATTTACCGTTTTGCAATTTTCTCTATTTAGAACGATCGTTTGTATGGCAGATATATGATATAGTAGTCTTTTGATAAAATTTTACACAAAATTCTAGATTAATATATAATGGCTATATATCAAATTTGATGAAAATCTGTCGAAAACTAGAAAGCAAATTATCCGATCGTTCCTATGGCAGCGATATATACGTATGTATATAGTCCACCGATTCGGCATGCACCGAATTATATACTAGTAAAATTATATAGAAGAATAACTCCATAGTTTCATTCAAATGGCTTAAATTTGTTCCAAAACAAATCTCGCACATATATATGATTCCCAACTGGTTCTAACATCCCCGGAACGAAGTGACTTCTACCAGCCAAGTCTCAGATATGTGTTGTGTTTCAAAAGTTGCAAGTCATTGTTTATTAGTGTTCAAAGTTAGTAAGTGATCATACATACTTACTGTTCAGATCATACATCATACATGATCATACATACTTGCTGGTCATAGATATGGACTTACTGTTCAGAGTTACTTACTGGGCATAGATACTTACTGCTCATAGTTAATTACTGGTCATAGTTAATAACTGATCAAAGTTCTATAAATCGTCCGATTTTTTCGATGTCAGCTATATATGTGTTTATATATAGTCCACCGATTTGGGATGCTCCGATATATAAACTTGTAAAAGTATATAGAAGATCAACTCCTTAGTTTCATTAAAATAGCTTGCTCTTTGTTAAAAAACAAATCTCGCACATCTGTGCATATGATTCCCAACTGGTTCTAACATCCCCGGAATGAAGTGACTTCTGCCAGCCAAGTCTCAGATATGTGTTGTGTTACAAAAGTTGCAAGTCATTGTTTATTAGTTTTCAAAGTTAGTAACTGATCACACATACTTGCTGGTCATAGATACTTGCTGGTCAAAGATACTTACTGTTCAGAGTTACTTACTGCTCATAGTTACTTAATGTTCATAGATACTTACTGGTCATAGTTAATTACTGATCATAGTTCTATAAATCGTCCGATTGTTCCTATGGCCCCTATATATATGTATATATATAGTCCACCGATTCGCCATGCTTCGACTTATATACTAGCAAAATTATATAGAAAAATAACTCCATAGTTTCATTCCAATAGCTTAAATATGTTCCAAAACAAATCTCGAACATCTGGGCATATGCTTTCCAACTGGTTCTAACATCCCCGGAACGAAGTGACTTCTGCCGGCCAAGTCTCAGATATGTGTTGTGTTTCAAAAGTTGCAAGTCATTGTTTATTAGTGTTCAAAGTTAGTAACTGATCATACATACTTGCTGGTGATAGGTACTTAGTGATCATAGTTACTTAATATTCATTGATATTTACTGATAATAGTTACTTAATGTTTATTGATACTTACTGGTCATAGATACTTACTATTCAGAGTTACTTACTGGTCATAGATTCTTACTGATCATAGTTAATTACTGATCATAGATACTTACTGTTCATAGTAACTTAATGTTGAAAGATACTTAGTGATCCTCTTCATTTAACAACCTTTTTTCTGGCTGTTATATTATGTAGTATTTCGATTTTTTAAAAACTAAATACGAAATTCTTTAATAATAAAAGATAGCTTTGAATAAAATTAAAAAACAAAAATTTGTCAAAAATTGTAAAACTTATAATTTGTGTTCCTATGAATCTTTTGACTGAAATTATAATGCCCTGCAAGGCTATAAAAAGAATACATTTAAAATCTTGATTATAATAATTTTCTTATAGTTTTTTTTACCTAATAACATGCTTTAAATTGTGCGTATTATGTAATTTTGCTTATTTTTGCAACCTTGCTAAATTACCTTAATATTCCCAAAAATGTTTATATTAAATATATGTCCAATGTTTTTTGTATTGTTCTCTCCACAAAACCTGAAGGCATTCGTTGCATAGTTCGTCCTACCTTGGCAAGCTTCTAGCGCTGATTGCACCTAATCGAAGGAGGTAAAAAAAAAACAAACAAACAAAAAACACAAAAAGAAAACAAATTAAACTTTCAACACTGTAACTAACCAATTGTAATTGACACTTTAACAAAATTGTACAATTAAAATACATCACAGGAAGTACCCTTCTTATATAGAAGTTCTTTCACATTTTCAAAATCGAGAGATTTTATTAAAAAAAAATTATTTTCGCATTGAGTATTTAGTATTCTTTTAAAACCTGCATTTAAGTCTGCATACTAAGCATAATATTTTAAAGCAATTAAAAGCTAATGAGATTAGAAGCTAAGCTCAATAAAATGCTAATTAAATTCCTGATTATATTTGGATATGCTCCAATTTAAAGCTAAAATTGACCAGTTTTTTAAATGAAATTGCTATTCAAGCAACGTTATATATATATAAAATATATTTACATATTTACATATATATGTATTTAATATATATTATAATATAAATATATTAAAATATATATAAATATATATAAGTATATTTTAATATATATATATATATTTATATACATAATATGTATATTATAATATATTTATTTTATAATATATGTATATTAAATACATTTCTTAACAACACAAACCCAACTAATAATTCGGATCACTGGTCTTCAATAATTTACATTTATTGTTGACAAAATATTAATATTTTTCGGTATTGCTTTGTAGAAAAAAAAAAATCAAAAATACTAAACACAATAAGCTATATCCACAAACTAATCCAAAACTAACCCAAATCCATATTTAAGCCTTAATTTGTGTGTTAATTAGACTTTAGTGTGCCCAGGTATTAATGTGATGCATTTGTAATATTTAAAAAAATTATTTAGGAACACGCTGTCAGGGAGCAATTTTCTATATGCGGTGTACTATTCGCCAACAAATCCGGTACTGGAAAAACTGGTCTCCGAGGCATGGACGAACCTTCTGATGTCCAACAATACGGTTTACGCATCAGAAAATGCTGCCCAACTGCAGTTGGATGTGGTTGGCAAGAATGCCTTTGCCGGCATCCAATTCGACGATGCCTGGTCAAATATCACAAATATTGGGGATTTGCCGCAGGATTTTCATTTCTCACTGCGATTTCCATCGGAATTGCGAACGGCAACGATAGCGATAGCAAACACTTGGCTAACAATGCGACTCTTTCCCACCATCGATTTGACGGGGCCGCGTAATGAGAAGGATGAGGATGGCGGTATACCACCGGGATATCTACGCGAAGGATTCTTGCCGCTGCAACATCAACTATCGATGGCGTACATCAGACAGAGATCGGGGGAGCAAGATCTACCGGATGTGGTGATGCAACGCTACCCATATCCGGCCTACATCTACGATCCACTGCTGGAGGGCATGTCCTCAATAATGTCACTGATCATTCTGCTCAGTTTCATTTATCCCTGCACGTACATAACCAAGGTAAGTGCTTAAGATCGTAATTGAAGCCTATCTATATCAATAACCTTTTTTGTAGTACATCACCGCTGAGAAGGAGAAGCAGCTCAAGGAGGTTATGAAGATCATGGGGCTGAGCAATTGGCTGCATTGGACCGCCTGGTTTGTCAAGTCCTTTATAATGCTTACCATATCGGCCATATTGATTGCTATACTGGTCAAAATCAATTGGTCAGAGGGTGTGGCAGTGCTAACACATGCCAATTTCACAGCATTGGTCTTCTTCCTCATCATATACATCATTGCCAGCATTTGCTTCTGCTTCATGATGGCCACCTTCTTTTCGAGAGCCAGCACAGCTGCAGCTGTCACAGGTCTGATATGGTTCATTGCCTACATTCCGTACTCCTTCACCATCAATACGTATGACGACATGAGCCTGGTCTCTAAGCTGGGCTGGAGCTTGATCTCAAACACGGGCATGGGCTTTGGCATTAAGCTGATATTGGGCTTCGAAGGAACCGGCGAGGGCTTGCAGTGGAGTAACTTCTTTACTCCGGTATCTGTGGATGACACCCTGACTCTGGGAGCTGTGATGATTATGATGCTGGTGTCCTGCTTCATCTGCATGACCATCTGTTTGTATGTGGAGCAAGTGATGCCGGGCAGCTTTGGTGTACCACGTCCCTGGCACTTCCCCTTCAGCAGAGAGTTCTGGTGCGGCGAGCGGGAGTACACAGGTGTGGAGGATATACCCAATGGAGGACCTGCGAGGGAGCAGAGGGATCCCAAGGCCTTTGAAGCGGAACCGGAGGGCAAACATATTGGCCTGCAGATGAGGAATCTTAAAAAGCGTTTCGTTGCCGACAAAATGGTGGTAAAGGGTCTGTCCATGAATATGTTTGAGGATGAGATTACCGTGCTGCTGGGACACAATGGTGCCGGCAAGACCACAACCATATCGATGCTGACCGGCATGTTTCCGCCAACGAGTGGCACAGCCATCATTAATGGCAGCGATATTCGTACCAACATCGAGGGCGCTCGCATGTCCCTCGGCATCTGTCCGCAGCACAATGTCCTCTTCGATGAGATGAGCGTTTCGAATCACATTCGATTCTTTAGCCGCATGAAGGGTCTCAGGGGCAAGGCGGTGGAGCAGGAGGTGGCCAAATATCTGAAAATGATCGAGCTGGAGGACAAGGCGAATGTCGCATCTGCGAAACTCTCGGGCGGCATGAAGCGCAAACTATCCGTTTGCTGTGCCCTGTGCGGCGATACAAAGGTGGTGCTGTGCGATGAGCCTAGCTCTGGCATGGATCCATCGGCTCGTCGCCAGCTGTGGGATTTGCTGCAGCAGGAAAAAATTGGACGCACTTTGCTATTGACGACACATTTTATGGATGAAGCCGATGTCCTGGGCGATCGCATTGCCATTATGTGCGACGGTGAACTTAAGTGCCATGGCACATCGTTTTTCTTGAAGAAACAATATGGCTCCGGATATAGATTGGTAAGTCTATGTATAGTAAGATATATAAAGCTAGGAAATCTTTTAAGAAACTACAACTCTTAACTAATTATACTCTTTTCATAACCATTACCCTTTAGATTTGTGTTAAACGCGACGATTGCCAGACGAACGAAGTGACAGCGCTGCTTAACAAATATATTCCTGGTCTAAAGCCAGAATGCGATATTGGTGCAGAATTATCCTACCAACTGCCGGATAGTGCGTCCGATAAGTTTGAGGAGATGTTTGGCCAGCTGGAGGAGCAATCTGACGAACTGCATCTCAATGGCTATGGCGTTGGCATCACCTCAATGGAGGAGGTCTTCATGAAGGTGGGCGCCGAGAAGGATATTAGCGGCAACCTTAAGGATGCAAGTGAGATAATGAATGGCGGCACCGGTTACCATGCGTCCGGTGAGGACAATGACAACGAATCAGTACAATGTAAGCAGTGCTTGAACTCGATCTCATATTATTTTGGACTTCCGATAAGCTCAATTAACTGTTTGCAGCCGATGGTATCTTCTCGGAGAATCGACGCCTGCTTCAAGGATTACAGCTGCTGTCCAATCAATGGAAGGCCATGCTTCTCAAGAAGTTCCTGTATACGTGGCGTAACAAATTACTCCTGCTCATTCAAAATATAATGCCCGTGTTCTTTGTGGTGGTCACCATTTTGATTATAGAGACGCAGGGCACGTTCCAGGAGCTGAAACCCATCACCATGTCGCTGACCCAATATCCCCTGGCTGTCACCGTACTGGATCGTTCCCATGCGACCAGCTCGAATAGCTCTGGTGTTGCCAATCAGTACGAGGCGCTGGCCAAGTCCTATGGCAGTGATTATGCTCTCGAGGTGACGGGTAATACTGACTTTACTGTAAGTATTTATATACTTAGTTAGAAGCCATTAAAATTTACCTTTGTAATGTCTCCCCTCGTTAGAACTACATCCTCGAGCTTGGCAAGACTATTCAGGTGCGAATCAATTCACGCTATTTGGTGGCCGCCAGCATTTTTGAGAAGCAGATCATAGCCTGGCTGAATAATCAGGCCTTGCACACAGCTCCGCTGACCGTCAACATGGTGCACAATGCCCTGGCAAAGCAATTACTCGGTGCTGATGCACGCATTGCAGTGACGAATGCCCCATTGCCATATACGCCGAATACGTTGCTCTCACAGTTGAGCACGGGCAACAATCTGGGCACCCAGCTGGCCTCCAATCTGTGCTTCTGCATGTGCTTTGTCAGTTCCATATACATCCTGTTTTTGATCAAGGAACGTGAATCGAGAGCCAAACTTCTACAGTTTGTGGGCGGCGTTAAAGTGTGGACTTTCTGGCTTTCCCAGTTTATATGTGACTTTGCCACCTACATTGTGACGGCTCTGATTGTTGTGATCACGATCGTTTGCTTCCAAGAGGCAGGACTGTCCACCTTCCCGGAACTGGGAAGATACTTTTTGCTGCTACTGCTTTTTGGATTCTCCGTTCTGCCGTTTATATACATCATGTCGCTGTTCTTCAAGGAACCAGCCACAGGATTCGCACGCGTCTCCATAGTCAACATCTTTTGCGGCATGGCCTTGTTCATTGTCGTTGTGGTAATGTCCTCCGATTTCTTTGACACAAAGGATACGGCGGATATCTTGGGCTGGATCTTCCGCATCTTCCCTCATTTCTCATTGGCAATGGGTTTGAATAAGGTCTACACCAATACGGCGACGAGGAATGCCTGTGAGAAGGTTTCAGCGATTCCGCCCATTCTGCTCTGCGAGTTAATACCGCAGTGTTGCAGTAAGTAATTAATTACTAATTAATAAACTAATATTCTTAAATGGAATTTAATTATATTTTTCATAGATATCAAGCCATATTTTGCTTGGGAAGCGCCTGGTGTCCTGCCCGAAACTCTGTACATGACTGTCACCGGTGTTGTCTTCTTCCTCGTCATCATCATTTTGGAATTCCGACTGATTGGTGAACTGATGTTTAAGATCCGTCAAAAGTTATCGTGAGTATTTTTGTACAGAGAATGTCTGAAAATATCAATAAATCAATGCTAAAAAACGTAAAATCGATAAATTTATGTTGCAATATATTTGTAATATTTTTTTATATATCAGAAAGCAGAACATTGTCCAGATATTCTTCGATAAAATTAAATGTTTTATGTTAAATGCGATAGTGTTTGCTATTAAACATTTCAATACATCAAACTTTTAGATTTTATCGATATGATATAAGTGAAATCTTTTATTTCTTCTTTTTCTTACAATATAATTCAGCGATATTTATATTTACTGTCTGACAGAACCTCTTTAATTTAATTTGTTCCTCTTTTTTGCATAGGAAACCACCGCCGCCTCCACCTGCAGGCCACTTGGATGACGATGTGGCATACGAGCGTGAACGCATCCTTCACATGAGTTCCGATGAGCTGGCCGCTAAAAATCTAGTCCTGGATCGGGTCACCAAATACTATGGACAATTCCTGGCTGTTAATCAGGTGTCGCTCTGTGTACAAGAGTAAGTTTCAAAACCTATATTAGGCCCAAAGTATATGATATAGTGTAGTCCGATTTTCATAATATTTTACACTGATTTCTATATTAATATATAGGCTATATGTATATTTTAAATTTGATAAAAATCTGTTGAAAACTGTAAAAGTTCTAACAGTTCTTCTAACATTTTCTGATCGTTTCTAAGGAAGATATATATATATGTATATATATAGTCCACCGATACGCCATGCTCCGACTTATATACTAGTCAAATTATATAGAAGAATACTTCCATAGTTTCATTCAAATAGCTTAAATTTGTTCCAAAACAAATCTCGCACATCTGTGCATATGATTCCCAACTGGTTCTAACATCCCCGGAACGAAGTGACTTCTGCCAGCCAAGTCTCAGATATATGTTGTGTTTTTTAAAAGTTGCAAGTCATTGTTTATTAGTGTTCATAGTTAGTAACTGATCATAAATACTTACTAATCATAGATACTTACTGTTCAGAGTTACTTACTGGTAATAGATAGTTACTGATCATACTTAATTACTGATCAGAGTTACTTACTGCTAATAGATACTTAATGAGCAGAGTACGTACTGGTCATAGGTACTTAGTTTTCAGAGTTACTTACTCGTCATAGTTAGTTAGTGTTCAGAGTTACTTATAGCTCATAGTTATTTACGCACATCTGTGCATATGATTCCCAACTGGTTCTAACATCCCCGGAACGAAGTGACTTCTACCAGCCAAGTCTCAGATATGTGTTGTGTTACAAAAGTTACAAGTCATTGTTTATTAGTGTTCGAAGTTAATAACTGATAATACTTAATTACTGATCATAGTTATTTACTGATCATAGTTACTTACTGGCCATAGATACTTACTGTTCGAAGTTAATTACTGATCATAGTTACGTGCTGATCAAAGTTACTTACTGGTCATAGATACTTACTGTTTAGAGTTACTTACTGATCATAGTTAATTACTGAACATAGTTACTTACTGGTCATAGATACTAACTGATAAAAGATACTTACTAATCCTTTATATTTACCCAACCGTATATTCTTACTAATTCCATCCTTATTCTCTCCCACAGAGTGGAATGTTTTGGTCTGCTGGGTGTGAATGGAGCCGGCAAGACGACAACCTTCAAGATGATGACTGGTGATGAGCGGATCACCTCTGGTGCTGCATATGTCCAGGGTCTGAGCCTGGAATCCAACATGAACAGCATCTACAAGATGATCGGCTACTGCCCGCAGTTTGATGCTTTGCTGGACGATCTGACGGGTCGTGAGGTATTGCGCATCTTTTGCATGCTGCGCGGCGTCCAGGAGTCTCGCATTAAGCAATTGTCTGAGGATTTGGCCAAATCCTTTGGCTTCATGAAGCACATCGATAAGCGCACTCACGCCTATAGCGGTGGCAATAAGCGAAAGTTGAGCACAGCGATTGCTGTGATCGGCAGTCCGTCCGTCATTTATTTGGATGAGCCCACAACCGGCATGGATCCAGCGGCGAGGCGACAGCTCTGGAATATGGTCTGTCGCATTCGAGACTCTGGCAAATCAATTGTCCTCACCTCACACAGCATGGAGGAGTGTGAAGCGCTGTGCACGCGTTTGGCCATTATGGTCAATGGCGAATTCAAGTGCATTGGTTCCACGCAGCATTTGAAAAACAAATTCTCCAAGGGTCTCATCCTCAAGATCAAGGTGCGTCGCAATATGGAGGCATTGCGGCAGGCGAGATTAAGTGCTGGCTATGCGAGAAGTCCGGATGAGCCCACGGTTCCAGCACAAATGGAGCAGCAGAATATTGATGCCGTCAAGGAGTTTGTGGAACGCGAATATCCACAGTCCATTTTACAGTGAGTAAAAAATTTTCTTAGTTTATCAAGTATATATATTTATTTTCTAATATTTTGTATGTTAATTATAGGGAGGAGTACCAGGGAATTTTAACGTTCTACATTCCATTAACTGGTGTGAAATGGTCTCGCATTTTCGGTCTGATGGAGAGTAATCGCGATCAGCTAAATGTGGAGGACTATTCGGTTAGCCAGACAACGCTGGAGGAGATCTTTTTGGAGTTTGCCAAGTACCAGCGCGAGGATACGCGTGCCAATCAGTGAGCTAGCCTAACCCCCTCCCCAAAACAAACACCTTAGATCCAGTGTTGCTAACACCACCTGGCTTATAAGCGGGCTTCTCGGCTTTTTGGCTTCATCCATCTACCTACCTGTCGCATCGCAAAACTAAAATCAAAGACAAGCACCGAAGCACAGCTACACTTTCTTCTCTCATACAACGACAGCACAGCATAGCATATTCCCAAAAAAATTTTATTCTTAACGATTTTATGTTGTAGTTTGTGGCTAACCCATACCAAGGCCTAAACCATTTAAACGAGCTAACTTCGCCGCATGCGTAGATCACGTAGAAAAGCTAACATATGGAGTATTTTATGATTTATTATTTCAGTGTGTCTTTTTGCTCCAATTTCCCTAAGCTACTAATGTTAACTTGTGTAATGTTTGTTCTCTCTTTTGATTCCCCTGAAAAAAATATATATATACAATATACTACCAGCAGCCTGTCCGAGTTGAGGAAGCTGTGCCAGTGCCTGCTAGCCAATGAGTATTGAGTACCTGTACGACATGTTCCTCACCTGAACTAATTACCTACACTCACATACACAAATGATAATGTTTTATACAACGCCGATGCCTCAGCAGATAGTTTCTAAGCTTGAGACCAGACAATAGATAGCAGAGATTATGCCTTATTTTCTTGTGATCATCTAGCAAATTTACACATTTAAGAAGAGAGATTTGTATATTGTACTATATAAATATATATATATATATATTTATGTATATCTGGTTGACCTACACACACGCACATCATGTTTTAAATATATATATCTGTATATTTTTTTTGCCCTAAAAGTATTCCCAAAATTTGTTGCATATATGATTATGTGTATTGATATCGATGTACTTAGAAGCGTGTAAATAGGTCAATTTTATTGTGGCACAAACCCTACGATACATATGTATGAGAATTTACCAAATAATGTTAATGTATACTATACAAATTAATTAAATTTTATCTAAATGTAAACGAAAACATAAGCAAACAATTTATTGGGAGTTTTTAATGGTGAGAATGAAAGATGTATGACATTTCTTCTTTATTTGGGCATCATTCAAAATGATGGTTTCGGAAAGAATACATATTAAATTTAATAAACACCACAAAACTCGATAATAATGATTAAATAAAATACACTTTTCGTAACAATTAAAAAATGGTTTTTATATTGATGGGAAAACAGTGTAATTTATATTTTTTATTATTAGTATTTATGTTTATTCTATATTCATTTAAATCACTTTACCACCTTTTAGATAGAATGCACAAATGCTTCAAAGGGGCGATCTCATCAACAAATTATATGCGTAAAATAAATGTCGTTCGTTTTTCTTTCCCATTTTATGTATATTACCAAATGTTATATTCAATAAATAAATTTAAATAATAAAGTTTTATCCTAAAAAGTATAAATATTTCTAAAATATTGATTCATTTATTAAAAGAATCTATTTAATTCACTTAAAATATATTTCTCCTTTGTACTAATCACTTCTTATTCTACTTAAGATATCCTTTTCCCTCCTTTATTTATGGGTAACATAAGTCTCTGTGCTCGTCCTTTCTAAAGTCTTACTGACTTTTTTCGATAGCTCTTATTTCTTTTCACTTTGTTCCCTTGAAGCTGGTCATCCTTCCTTTATATAGACATATGTACACTCATACATATGTCAATCGCATGTTGATTTTTGGCAACATACAGGCGTATTTATTTATCCTTTGGCATAACGTTTTTATTGCATTCTAAAGCAAACAAATGACAATAAAAGCTTTTACGAATTCCACCAAATAGAAAACGCAGAGAGAGCAAAACAGACATTAAAATAACACGAAAAGTGCTCTAAAAAAAAAGAATCGAAAAAGATGTGTTTGAAAATCCTGGCGACGAGACGAAGGCGTAGAAGAGATGTTGGTTAGGGTATTGCTAAAATAATGCACTTTCTCTAATATTATGATGCAGCAGAGAGCCTTAAAAAAATACTTTCTTTAAATACTATTAAAAGGAATTAGTTTGAGAAATTTTAAGGAGTTCTTTGAATTTATTTTATTTATTTCCATAATAAATTAAATAATATAAATAATGTGGTGTGTTATTAATTGGGGAACTAAAATTCTGAAAATTACTTATGTTTTATGGTTATCTTTTGAAAGAATAATTTATTATGTTAAATGTGGATTTTCTTCTACAATTTTGTTTGCCAAAATCAATAAATTGTGTGTACTAAATGCAACTTGTAACAGAAAAGCTATTAAACACTGATTGTTAAGACATGTTTTTTATGCTCTCTTACAGAACATTTTAGAACATATAATTATATAAAAAATATATTAACAAGAAACTAAAAATAAAAATTTAGATTTTTGAATAATAAGTCTCAGAGGTAATAAATGAAAATATATATAAATACATTACCCGAGACCTTTAACTAACTAATAAATTTTACAAATTTCTTATTTTGTAGAGCATTTCAAGTTCGTATATTTTGACTGCGATCACATTTAATTTGTTGGTGTTTCCTTACACTCACGTTTTTGGTGTCACTACCAATTTCATTCGTTTCTTGGACTCTGGCGCTTCACATTGAATTGCATTTATTGACCGAAGAAATATTTTATTACTTTACGCTTGGCAAATATTAGTTGCCCATCGCCCATGGCGGGCTGTTTTGGTCGCTAAAGGAGGAATTCCTTCATTTCTTTCTAGCTTTTTCTTATTCTTTTTTTTTTGAGGATGGACGGAGGGCTTACAGCAAATTTGTTGTCATTGACGCAGGCAGCAAAATGAAACGATGATGCTGTCCCTGTCCAGGCTAATATATCCGGCCTGGTTTTATCCCCCCCACCCTTTGAACTCCCTGCCCTAACCATGGCACTTTCTCACTTTGATTTCTTGCCAACGCTCTTTTTTTATCCTTCTCGTGCACTGGAAAAAAATAGTTGAACTAAAAAGAAAGTAAGGAGTATGAATATATATTATATCGATGCAAAAATCGTTCATTAAGTTTTAAAATTTGTAGAATAGCCAACAATTTTAAGGATTTAAATAGTAAAATAAACTTGAATAAAAGATACGTATTGGCAAAAGAAGTCAATAAAAAATATAACAAGTAAAGATACATATAAAAGAATCATGAAGCAATTATTTACAATATAAAATATCCCTTAAATTAAATTCATGCTATACTGAAATTAATTGCAATATTTATATCGATAAAAAACAATAATTTAACTTTACATGCAATAAAATGTTATATAATCAATTTGTTATCTTATTGATAAAATGTTAATTTAATCCTTGCTTTAGAAAAATATTTCTATTCATTTTCAGGTTTCAGGGACCGACTTTTTTTTCTGTGTACTCTCCTTTTTTTTTTTTTTTTTTTTTTTTTTTTGGGGGGGGGGGGGACTCGACGAACTTTTGCAAATATTTTGGTTATAGCCGAGATTTGCGTGCCTTGCCAATGGTTTTGTTTGTTCTGCTATGTCCAGTCATCCTACTATTACCCTCTGTTCCCGCGTTCCCATTTTCTTCTCTCCCCATATCCCTCTCCACCTCCCCCTCCAACACCGTACAGGATAGGGGTTAACCCTCCCCGCTCTCCCCTTCCAACCATTCTCGCAGCCGAATGTGGGTAATTCGGTCATAAATATGCGAACAATTTCAACCATTGTCCGAGGAGCATTTTTTGGGTGCGCATATTTGTCGCAAATGGACTACATTACAACATTACAGTTATCTTTTGATATACGAGAGTGTTAGTGTGTGTGGTACGTAATACCTCATAGAGGACATTACGGAGCGAAAGCCTAAATAAAGAAAGCCAGCAAAATATCCCATAATATGTATGCGCATACATTAGGGTGGACGCTTTAAGGGCAAGTACAAGGAATATTTCATTAAATCAGAAGAAATATATTAAATATGATTTGTTTGTTTGTTCTAATTTATGTAGTTATTTTTGAACAAAATAAAATATTTTATTCTTGAGTCTTGAGACATAAATATGAAAATGTTCAGTTGTAAAATCCTTTCAACTCGGTTCTAATAAATTTTAAACCTTAATTATGATTAATTAAAAATTTAATATTAAGTATTATACGTATTATATTAATGATTTAAAACATTTTACGTTTAAAACAACTTTTTTTAGAAATATTTCAAGATATAATAAAAGACCACACTGCGTATGAGTGATATTGAACGTGCAACATATATTACTCATACGCTCAGTAGCCCATATTGTATAAAATAACAATTTTTGATACATAACTATGAAAGTGTTGAGTTTTAAAATAATTTTAATTCGATTCTAATCAATTTTAAATTTTTAAATTAGCAAAGATCTTAATATTTTAATTATGTTTTTCTAAAATATTTATTTAATAATTATTATACTTAGTATATAAATTATCTTATACATTTTACGTTAAAACCATTTTTTTACAAAAATCTGAAGATATAATAAATGACCACATTGCGTATAAGTGATATTGAACGTGCAACATATATTACTCATATGCTCAGTATTCCATATTGTATAAAATAATTATTTCATTTTATTTTTGAGACATAAATTTGAAAATGTTGAGTTTTAAAATCCCTTTTATTCGATTCTAATCAATTTAAAATTTTAAATTTAGCAATTACCTTTTTAGTTTAATTATAATTTTTATTTATTGATATATTAAATATTATATTTAGTATATGTAATACATAAATAAAGCCACTTTTTTTCAGAGAAATTTTAAGATGTTATAAAAGACCACACTGCGTATGAGTGATATTCAACTTGCAACAAATATTACTCATACGCCCTGTAGTTCATATTGTATAAAATAATTGTTGTTTTTTTTTTTAATTTTTGAGTCATAAATATAAATATTTCTTGTTGCAAAATCCTCTTAATTCGATTGTAATCAAATTGAAATTTTTAAATTAGCAATCAACTTAATATTTTAATTATGTTTTTTTTTTATTTATTAATTATTATGCCAGTTCTATAAATTATTTACTAAATGTTGCGTTTAAATACAATTTTTTTTAGAAAAATTTAAAGACATAATAAAAAACCACACTGCGTATGAGTGATATTGAACTTGCAACGAATATTACTCATACGCCCAGTAATCCATATCAAGTATGTATGTAGGTTGACCTGAAATTTGGCAGGTGACTCAGTTCCACCCTAATTTACACACAAATGTACATACATATATCTGTAGGTTTTATGTGCATAAACAAACAAAGGCCGCATAACATTAAAATGTAATACAAAAAGCCACAACAACAGTGACAGCAACATTGCATGTTTTGTGTTTTGTGCGATTCAAATTAAAACAAGCGGCGACATGTTGAACTTGAAAAATTTGTTGTGAGATGCTTATGACAACAATAATAAAACTGACTCGTGACACCAATGTTTATATACCCTTTTCTTTGGCGCAGGTAAATTAACTTGGAAATACTTGTATATTTCTGGGCAAGGTTGTACCTTACACAGATATTTATGATTTATTTTGATTATAGTTTTTTTTATGGAAAATTATAAGTATCAAAAGTATGTACAACAAACCTATAATGATTGTTTTAGTTTTGTCTTTACCAAACTGTTAGTAAAAGTGTATTATAAATAGTAAAAAGGGTATCAAAACAAAAGCACGTGGACAAAGAGTGCAGTTGTTAGAACGAGAGGTGTGTTTTAACAGTTCTAATAGAAATACCAATGTCATAATAACTCTTCTGGAAAAGAAGAGAGAGAAAAAAATCATTGTACCATTAACACTCCGTCCCAATTAAAATAGTTCCGTTGCTTACTATCTCTCAATTGGCATTTCTGCTTTACCTTTCATTTGTGCAAGCGACTGCTCTCTCTCTTCTTGAAAACGTGAGCATTAGATGCAGGGTATGCAGGGGAGTGTTGGACGGTTTGGTTAAGGCTATGGATTACACATGTAGCAAACAATGGGAATAAATAAGAGAGAAATAATAATAATATAAGAATAAAACGCCATTTGGATAAATATTTGCTTACCTGGACATGGGAATATTAAGACAATAGCTATTTGTTTCAGGCATTTGTACTGATCTATTTTAAATTCGTAGCAAGTATTGCTACTGATATCAATATTAATAAATAAATGATAAATTAGTTAATAAATAAATAGTATTTATTGTTTTATAGGTATGTCAAAATTTACAATATTTTTTATATGATAATGATCCAGATATATTTGACAATAAATAAATCACAGCGTACTTTCCCTAGCTCATATAACTCTAAAGTTATTTTCCGACATGCATTGTCCCCTAGCCTATATGAACCCATGCTTGAAAATTAAACGGTATTCGAAGGCGATGCATTTTGACGCTTATAAAACAAACACACAGCCACACGAGCTGGCGAACGCGGTCGGTCACACATGCGAGCGCGACAAAAAATCAAAACAACAAAATCCACGCTGGAAACAGCTGCTTTGGCTTGGCATTGAAATCGGCGAGAGAGGAAGCGGGAGCGGACTGGGGAGCGACATGGGGGCGAGAGTGCAGGCCGAGAGCGAGTGTGCGAGCGAGCGAGCGAGAGGCGCCACTGCGGATGATGATGATGCGAGGCGGCTTGCACGAAGGCCAAAAAGCCGAAGAATCCCGAGCCCCAAAGCGAACGGTTCATGTGGTGCCGAACCGGTTTTTGGCGCTACATTGGCGCCTCAGTCAGTGCAAAACGAAGCGCTGATGTTGTTAGTTGTGCGAGCTTTATACACCGGTTTATCACAATATTCCCGCATTTCCAACGCAGCGTTTAGCGATTTTTGACGCAAAATTCAAAGTACGTAAGCCGAGACCGTGATTTCCACACAAAAGCGCGTTTCGAAAAAATAACACAATTCAGAAAAGAGCTACATACTATATAAAAATAGAAATTAAAAAAAAGAAGAATACTAAACGTACAATTAAAGTGCTAATGATTTGGGATTTTTTCTCACAAACGTATATTCTTAATTGTGTTGTATTATTTATCATATTTTTGTTCGTGTGCCATTAAGTCATCTTTCCAGCGAAAAAGTGTTAAACAAAACAAAATATATAAAATAAAAAAACCCAAAGTGAAGTCAACGTGAGACCGCCTACCGTTGTTACTTATTACTGTTGTTGTGCTCAATTAAAACCTATTTCGTATATAACAATTTTTTTCAAGTGTGTGAGTGTGAGTGTGTGATCGTGATCGTCATCTCAGCTTATTTTTCTCTTTCTTGTTTTTTTTTTTCTTCGCTCTTGCTGATTAGCAATTCAAATGGCAATTGTTGCCGATTTTATTGATTGATTTCGATTGCAAATAATTTAAATGTTCAAAACAAGCAAATGCATAAGCAAATTCAGGAAATGTTCTCAATTCTGGAAATAGTATGGAAGATCTTGATCGAGATCAAGGGAATGTCATTGAACTTGGGGAGTAGAATTAGGAGATTGAAAAGCTCTTTTGACAAATATTCGGTATACTTTTAGAAAGTATATTAAAGGGTGCTAAAAAAAAAAAACACTTAGAATTTGAAAACTAGTAAGACAGTGGACCTTAAATATTTTGTTGAATACTTCTAAACACCTTTTGTAACGAATATCAAAACCCTTTGAGTTAGAGATAGTTTGATTTTGGATTCACCATTTATTTTATAATTATTTAAAGGCGTATAAAATTCCTTAATTGCTTTTTCTTCATTCAATTTAAGTACTTAAATAAAAAAATAACTAATGATATCAAAAATAACTGAATAATAAATTCAAAAGCAGAGACTAATTTTACTGAAAGTGGAATCAAATACGTATCACAACATATTTTGTATAATTGATGTTTCTGTAAATTATTATAATAACACTGTTGGTAATATTTCTTAAATATGAATATGTTTATGACGTGACCATGAAAGAAAAATAAATTTGCAAGTTAGAAAGTTTTTAAAATCAATTTATAAATAAACCTTCTTGACGATTTTAATATCGGTTCTGTTAAATTTGAATAAAATCAGTTATTTGTATATGAATGTTTGGCGTCTTAACAGTTTTCAATGCTTAAACAATTTTTATAATCCTGGTTCAAATTATTGAAGTTTATTATATTTAAAATATTGCGCTATTTAAAATAAATTTCTCTAAAGTTCAAGCTAAACATTGACCAGTTAAAAAAAATCGTGTTAAATTTTCCATTAAAATTAAACATATAAACTTGACAAATCTCCAAAATTTTTAAAGTGTATTTCTCAGTTAAAAGTTAAAAGTTGGAAATGAAAATATAATTCCTATAAGCTTTATTTTCACTTCGTCTGACAATTACTCAGATTTCGCCTTTGAGCTTTTTTGTTGTTATATACAATTCGGTTATTTATTTATTTATATTTATATATTTTTTTTAGACCGACTTGTGTTACGCCACCTAATACAATAATTTACATGGCTAATAATGCCTTTTCTTACGCCTGTGAAAGTGAGAGGGGATTCCCCCACACAGACAAAAAAAACTCCCGGCCAACATTCTGCAGGCACTGCATATCGCATCTTGGTCGGCGAACTATAAACATTAAATAACAATAATAACAACAAGAGAGCCGGGCAGAAAGTTGAAGCAGTTTGTCTAAGTGGCTTGGGGCTTTTGTCAAAGCATGGAAAATATAATACAATAGAACGTATATAGAAGCCACAGCAACAACAGCAACAATAATAACAACAACAACAACAACAACAATAACAACAATAATAATAACAACGAGAGTACGTCGCTGTTGTTAGCTCCAAAACACGCAACAGTCCGTCAGAATAAAGTCAGGCAGGCAGGCAGGCATCGTTAGAGACCCCACAGCCTTCCCCCCTCCCTTGTGCATCTCCCCCCCCCCCTCCAATCTAGGATACATATATCCCATATTTCCATATATAGTCGTATATAATACCCCCCGCCCCGTTAAACATCGCGTGTTCCGGGGGTCCCAGCATGAAGGACCCTCTCCAAAACAAAAAAAATAAAGGGGGGATGCCAAGGGTCCGACTTCAAACAGCCAAGGCTCCAAAGCCCAAACTCCACTTTTCAATGGAAAAATGCACTCGGAAAAAATTATGACAAATATGGCTATGTTCGATGTATTATAAAGATCAGTTTAGGATATATAATATATATATTTAATTAGTTTTTTATAAACCAGAAAGACTGTATGCTACAATTGAGCATTTTAACGAAAATGCAAAGCAAAATACAATTGTTTATATAGATAGTTCACTTATTATTCAAACAAATTCATGGTTAAATTTCTATAAATTATTAAAGTAATTTATTAGATTTATATTATATATAAACCAAATAATGAGCCTAGTTTCAAGGGTTAAATTTTCTAAAAAACATTCACAACTTGCTTGGAAAATTACTCCTTACTCTCAGTGTTTGCTCAAACACTTATACTTATAAGCCTACACCACATATGGAGTACACTTTTTTTTTCTATAATAAAATTTTCTATATTTTTTTTTCCTCCTCCTTCATATTTTTTATATTATTTTGTTTTTGTGTTTTATTCTTTATTTTTTGCTACCGCCGCCACCGCTGTGCAACGTTCCCGTTCTCCAAATCCGTGCCCGTACTTGCAACTGAAGAGTAGGTCAGGTCAGTATGTGATACTATTTTGTTGTACTTTACACATAAGAGGGGAGGAGTAGGGGGAGGGGGGGAGGGGACTTCCGGGGATTTGTGGGGAGGAAGGGAAAGGCCCCCCCCTGATGCCGTGTGTGTGCGGCAGGCTTATTAATTTACTGCGACTTTTGTTGCGTTTGTGCTGCATTTCAACGGGAAACGTCTCGGGCTTGGGTCGCCTTGTTGCCGACAAATCAATCATGGAAACTTGTTGGGGAAACTTGAGAAAAGTCGGGGAAACTCAAGGAAACTCGAGGAACCCAAAAGAAATCTAATGGAAATCCGGGTTGGTAATGCAAAACGCTTTTGACTCAAGTCGATTCCGTTTAAAATAACAAATCTATTAAGGAGTTACTGGGAAGAATTATTAATTTGATAAATTAATACATAAAAATAAAGCTAGTTTATAAAAATTATTATTCTTAGATTATTCATGAAACAGAGAGTCTCAATTATTTATTTAAATCTTAGTCATAGTAAATTTATTAACCATTAAAAAGCTCTACGTTTTAGGTAGAATATAAATTGAAGTGAAATAAGTTTGCCTTATAAAAGATCTTAAAAAGCTTTGTCTTAATTTATATTAATCCTATAATAATCTAGTTTAAAATTTCTGTGAAGAAATGTCAAGTTTTAAAGAGCCTATTTATTAAATATAAAAATTAATTCAAGCTACTTCAATATCAAGTACAAAGCCATACTTATTATTTGTTCATCTATTATTTAATCTTTGCTTATGAAATGAAAATAATTAAAGGCATAAAAAACTATTTAATGGAATGAATATAATGCTTAAATTACATATATATATAAAATGTTAATAACTAGCAGGACAAAATATTCATTTTTATAAAAATAACATTCATTATGGAAAAAAATTAATGGTATTTTCAATAGTTATTCCCATAAATAACAGACACACAGCTAACCCGTTTTACCTCCCGAAAACAATTAATTATTTTAATACCAAAAAAATAAATAAACCAAGTATGAACAAATTCAATTAGACTTCTTCTAACTATCGACCAGAATCAATGAAATAATGATTCCATAGCCGAAAATTATATCGCTATTATGCAAAACGAGCGGCAAAACTTTTGCCCAGCCTGGCTCAAACTTTAGCAACAAATAATAATTTCTATGAAGCTAAGTTATATTCGATTATATTTTTCCTAACCCAAACCCCACACGCATATTATTTGCAAGTTTTTTTTTGTGCTCTTGGAACGAGAAAGTTTTGCTGACTCAAGCAATTAGCCGCGATTGAAAGTTGTGTCTACTTTGGTGGAGACTGAAGGTGGAAAGAAAAAGGTATAACCATTTGTGGCTAAAATCTCAGATCTCAGATTTTTTTGTTTTTCGGCGCGACTGTAAACGTATTTTAATAATGCAAACATTGGGAAAACCGCAAGAGGCAAGAAAAATCTGAAGAAGAAGGAGATGAAAAATCGGAAAAACTGAAACAAACAAAATGAAAAATAACAAAAAAATATATATATTCAAATAGAAAGACAGAGAGAGAGAGAGTGAGAGAGAAAGGGGAAAAACAAAGGCTCGAAGCGCACTTTTGGTTGCTGCGACTGTCAAGCCAAATGCACAGAGACAAAGGCTAAAAACTGGTGAAAAAGGGGTGGAAAAGGGGTGAAAATTGGGGTTTGAGAATAAGGGAGGTCAGTAGTAGTAGTAGGGGGGATAGAGGAGGCTTAGAGGCACCAACTGAGGTGGAAATGTTGCCAGCCATGTTGCACGTTTTGGCCAAAAAAAAATAAAAAAAATTCTAACGCTTTTGAGAGTCGACCAAGAGATATCCCATTTAAATATACTTTGCTATTTATAAATTTAGAAAATGTATGTATAGTTTCTTTTAAGAAAAGAAAGGAAAACCATTAAATTAGTAAAGAATACGTTTGAAGCTTAATAATTACTATTTATCATTGTTTAAAGAAATTATTTGGAGTGTTAAAACCCTTTAAAATGTGTCTAAAAGTATGCAATGTTATATTTCTACGAAGTTGAATTTGGAAGCAGCATTTGTTTAAAAGCAAAACATACCTAAAAGTGGGCAATGATATATTTTTACAATGTAAAATTATATAGCATAATCTTAGACACATTTTTAAGTAGTTTTAAAAAGTCCTAGTGATTTCTATAGCATCTTCATATAACTTTTATTTAGAATTTTTTTTTATTAAGATTATTTATAGATTAGAGACGTATAACATTTCAGTACAGCTGAGTTTAGTTTAAATATTTTTGTTCTTAAAAATGAGTTACATTTCCAACCAATATACATTGAGTTACATATTTCTATGACCTTCTTTGGCTGCCCACTGTGGCAGTGGCAGTTGGCTGTCGGTGTCCTGCGGTCTTTTTCCGTCCAAAAAGCAATGTTGGTAACAATGCGCTGCAATATTTTCAAGGTCTCCGAACTGCGGCAGGAGTAAATCATAGGCACAAAGACAAAAGGCTACCAAGTACCAAGGAGCCTTGAGATAGAGAAGGGCTAAGGACAAATCTTGTGGTCGGTCTGCTGAACTCAGCCTCAAGGCCCAAAGAGTCTCCTTCAAAAAAAAAAAAATAGCAAACTCAGGCAAATACGAAGGATAACGAAACGAAACTAAATCAAAGCAAAAGTCTGGCAAATTAAATAATCAAAAACAATTGCTGGAGACGAGGGCGCAAATTGGATTACGTGTAGATTGGTTAAGAAGCCGCAAAAACACAGAGAAGACGCAGCTGAATATACCTATATGTACTCTATATATATATATATATTTATATCTCTCCGCACACTTTACTTATATATACTTGTGTATATAAAGCGGAAAGAGCTGACCCTAAAGGTTATCTTCGCAGAGCAGTCTTTACGATTTCAGTTCATCTTGCGGATTATTTCTATTCGTACACATTATCTCCAACACTTTTTATATTTCTATTTTTCTGAGAGAGATACAGAGAGAAAGAGAGAGAGAGACGAAGGGCATTTCAATCATTGGTTTATAATTATAAAAAGCTTTTGGCGTCTACAACGCAAAATATGAAAAATTATATAAGTATTTATATATGGGAATATTTACTTGTTTTCGATTGTATGTTAATTTATATACACATACTATATGCTTAATAAATGGGAATTATCATGAATGGATTACAGAAATTGAGCCTTAGGCAAGCTTTTATTTGTAATTTTTGTGTCTAGCATTATTTAGAGTTTTTATTTTTGCTCTCAAGGTAATTAAATTTTGATTTAATCTTTAGTTTTGTCTGGATAATATATTTGAGATAAGGTATGATTTATTTATCAAGGTATCTTTAAACCCTTCAAAATTTATGTGTATTTAATAACATCTGAGCTGAAACGTATAAATATACGTATAAATATGCAGTAGTTAAAGTTTTATATTAGAAGTTTAAACCACAGCAAAGATTTTTAAGTACAAAATTCTTAGAAAACAGCAAATACTAAGAATAACTGAATAATCCAAAATGTATCCCCAAAATAAGAATTTGAAACTTTCCTCCACTCTTAAAATTATATTAAAATAACATTAGTTTCTTCTTGAATTGCATTTTTCTACATTTCTCTTTTAAAATGTTTACTAAATTCATGTTAAATATCAACTTCTGATTATCAGAACCATTAAATTAACATTTATTAATAATTTAAGTAGACCTTTTTTTTAAAGCTTTTAGATCTACTTGGTCCTTAAAATGCTCAAAACCAAATTGAACATTTGTCATTTCAATTCACAGACAGTACAATATTTGTTTATCATAAGCTACTTATTTGCATTCAATTTTCCCCAAGAGATTATTTTTAAATATTTAATAAACGAAACACACACACAGTTGTCGAAACGAAAAGAAATAAATCAAACACGAACAAAAATAAGAAAAGTTGTTTGAGTGATTTGATTCTTGACTTTTCATTTGCCAGCTGACTTGATTTTGTGGTTAGGGGGAGTGGTGGGAAACATTTTTGAAACAGAAAACGTAAATAAAAATGGAAGAGGGAAGGGGAAAAGTTTTCAATTTTTGAGTGGCCTCATCCTAATCGCCCCACAATCTGTGTCGTTGTCGATGGTTTGTTCAGAATCTGTGAAATTTGATGGTTACTGAGAGCGAGTTCTGTCAAATTAAAATCAAGGCAAGTTTCGGCACCGGAAGTGGCAGACACTTACAGGAAACAGTCAAATAGCAAAATGGCAAAAGTAACTGGATCCTGAATCAGTAACGTAGATTGTGAATCAGAATCTGAATCACCAAAAAATGAAATAGAAGCATTGCCTGCGGTCCCTGCGACGAAAAAGTTAACCTTGAAATGTTCTGCCAACTTTATAAACGGATGTGACAATTGAATTGTCAGCGTTGCAGCATCCGTGGTTGCCTCAGATTTCAGTTTTCGTTTTCGTTCTCAGCTCTCGGTTCTGGGATCTGGGATTTTCAGTTTCCAGTTTCAACTTTGACTGCAGCTTGCCGCCAAGCAGAAGCACAAGGCAGCAGCGAAATTTGTCATGTCATCTGGTCGGATTTGAGCCGGATTGGATTGCAATGGCAGCTTGAAGGGCGTGTGTCTCTAAGACACTGCTAGAAAATACTATATACATTTTATTTGAATTTAAATATATAGTTTTTTGAACCCAAAAACTTCAATGAACACAATTTAGAAGCTAAGAAAACGTTAAATTTATGAACTCTATAAGAAAGCAATGCTTTCATGAATGAGTTTAATAATTTGATTTCCCAATTCCTTATGCCTTTCTTTATTATTATTTTATTAGGGGGAATACATCGTAAATTTTAAATAAATATAAATAAATTTTATACATAATATATACATAACCTATATTTTTTTAACCAAAAACTTTAAGGAACACAATTTGAAGGCCAGTAGCAAAGCTTTTATGAGTGATTTCAATAATTCCTTTGGCTTTTTCTGTGTCGGTAGAAATACTAAGTAAAATTTAAACAAATATTTTATATATATAATGTAATCTAACTTCCAAGAATATAATTTAGAAGCTTAGAGTTTGTTGAATGCATTAAAACATTAAGAAAGCAATGTTTTTATTAATGATTTTAATAATTCCTTTGTCTTTTTCTTGATCATAATTTGAATGAGTAGAATACTAAGTAAATATAAATATATTTCCTATATAATTTAATCTATATTTTTTAAACCAATAAACTTCTAAGTTTTATCAAATTGTTGAATAAATTAAATCATTGAGAAAGCAATGCTTTTTTAAATGGTTTTAGGCTTCTATTGACTTTTTCTTGATCATGATTTTAATGAGTAGAAATACTAAGTAAATTTAAAAAAATATAAATATATTTTATATATAATTTGACCTTTTTTTTTTAACCAAATAACTTTTAAGAACGCAATTTATCAGCTAAAAAATAGGTCAAAATTAAATATTTGAGAAAGCCAGCGAATACTTTTATGAATGATTCTTTTATTTCTCTTGACCGTTTCTTAATCATAATTTTAATGAGTAAAAGTACTAAATAAATTTTAAATAAATATAAATATAATTTATGTAAAATACAACCTATATTTTTTAATCGAAAGATCTTCTAAGACTTCTAAAAACTTCTTCTTCACGAGTTATCAAATTGTTTCAAATTAAGTGTATACTCAAGCTCTCTATTATTTTACAGCATTATCTGAGTCACCCTTACTTTTCTCTCTGTGTACTAACCCCCTCTCCCTTCCCCCTCCCCCCCTGAAAGTACCCTCTCGCATTTGCCTTTTTCAATTTGATTCGTTTACAGATATAGCAAATATCCAAGCCAAAGTCAGTGGCAGTGGCAGAAGTAGTAAATTGTAAATAGTAGCAGAGCAGCAGCCACAGTTACAGTTCACTCGGACTCACTGTGGCCATGGACTGTCGATAGTTTTCGCATTAGAAATGACTCTGGCATCAAGGGGTCTCTCCCCCTCTCCCCCTCTTCCCCCCTCTCTCTCTCTATCTTTCGAGGGGTCAAAGGGTACGGTGTCTGTGTGTAAGCGTTCAGATAACAGCAGATATTGTGTGTTTGTTGATTTGTTTGCCTTCGTCTTCTACTTCAACTTCTTCCTCTCCTCGTTTTGTTTGTCGCAAACAGAGTGAGACAAATAAGATTTTTGTCCAATATTTAGTTGTCCAAGAATAATAGTGATGCTTTTCTACAGCAAAATGGAAAATAAAATATAACTAATTAAGAGGGAGAGTTTCATGATTTTGATAAAAGACAACAGATAAGGTTTTGAATTATTTTGTTTGTGTTTTAGTTTTGTGTAAAATGAAACACTAGACTGGTTGCAATTTTATGATTTACTTTTAGAGTTTAAAAGTATGGGTTTTGTATATTTTCTGAAAGATATAATTGCTATATTTTGTGTGAAATATAATTGCTATATTTTCAGCAAGAAATTGTTGCTATATTTTCTCATATTTAGCCATTATTTTCTTGATGGCATAAATGTTATACATTTTATGATTACTTTCACAGTTGTAAAATATATATTTTGTATATTTTCTGGAAGATAAAGGTGCTATATTTTATTTATTTATATAATTGCTATATTTTCTTACATTTGACGTTTATTTTTTTAATAGACTTCTGGCATAAATGTTATAAATTGTATGACTACTTTCCGAGTTTTAAAATATATATTTTGTATATTTTCTGGAAGAAATATTTGCTATATTATTTTCAAGATATAATTGCTATATTATTTACCAGTTATAATTGCCATATTATCTTAAATTTAGCCTGCATTTTTAAAAGAGATTTTCTGGCATCAAATTAAAAAATGTGGCTTATTTTGAATAGGTTTATAAATGTGCGAAAGATATTATTTTATAATAAATATAATAATAATAAATGCTTAAAAGCAGTAAAATATTGCCATATTTTTAGGTAATTTTAGGACGATTTAAAAATATTTATTTCATTTGTATTAATTTATTGTTAATTTATTTACAAAGTAAAATGTCATGGCATATTTTTTAAGTGTTGTAAAACTCCAAACAATTTCTATGGCACCCCCAATTTAAGCAAATAATGTTGTCTTCTTATTAAACTTTATTTTGTATAGAAAGAAAATTAATTTAAGCAAACACAAAGCTTAAATTTTCTTGTAATTTTCTTTGTGTATGTAAAAATAGTTGAAACTATAAGTATTACAAAATGCTTTCCATCACATTAATGATTTCCCCAAAGCATTTGGGGATCATAAGAAAAGTGTGACTGTTGTTGACTTTTGCATTTGCAACTCTTTTGATACAAGTAGATTCTTTACATCACACTCCAGAATCCTTTGGGGAAAACCAAGGAAAATATCGCTAACATATATATGAAGCTTTTAGGGAAATGGACTAAGACCAAGTGTGGAGAAAAAATAATGATACCAGGACTTAATCTTCACTTTCCAATTTCATAAATTAATGGATATTTGAAGATTCATTTTTCTTTAATAACTCCCTTTAACTATATGCATTTAAATAAGTTTCTGTTTCTTTCCTGCTTCTATAATTTACTGCCATTTCTTAGGCCTGCATTTTTGATGAACCTGAAAGCAAGACTTATAGTTCAATGATCTATGGGACTTCCCCCATCTGTGCCTTGCATTTCTATAAGTAGAGTAATAAATATTTTATTACAAACCTTCCCCCGTGCATATATGATAGTGGAAATCTGAGAGCTTATGCGAATTTCTCACGAATTGCTTTGGGTTGGTTTGTGCAATTTTTTTTTTTTTTTTTTTGATTTTGATTTTTAGCACGAAAATTTGTTATTGCAATCCTTGAGCTGAACCGCAGCAATTTCTCAACGCCTCATCCTTTGCCTCCTTCCATTGCCAAACGTTGTCTCGCGATGTGTCGCGGTTTTTGTGGCGCCCTTGAGACAGGCGCATTTCCACCTACTACTACTGCACTCCCCCCTTCATGTGCACAAGAAGGAAAATGTTTTTCCCCCTCCTCCTACCACCCAGATGGGTGGGCAAATTAAAAGAACATAAAATGTTGCAACAGGAAAATGGCAAGGGTGGTCGTATGTATGTATATGTATATATTCCTGTCTAGCAAGTAGGATATTGCGGTAATGTTTTCCATAAATATTAAGTCATTTTCTCGCTTTGCATTCAGCAGGGCATAAATCAAATCAAATCAAGACGAGTCAACACGAGACGCCACCAGAAGGATGTAAATGTGAAAGGGAAAAAGCCAAGGGACCAAGGGATTGTGGAGTAGGGATTGGGTGTGGAAATGGGAGTGGAAATGGGAGTGGAAATGGGAGTGGGAATGGGGCATGGATATGGGCTCGAGAGTGATTGGGCCACATGATGTATGCGTAATAAAACACCCCCAAGTCACACGCAGTCGTCGTCGTCCTCGTCCTTGTCGTCACTCGGCAAAATAAAGGAAAAACTCAACTCGAAATCGGATTCAGTCTTTAATTGCAGATTAATTGCTAAACTTGTAAGGCAATTATTTTTGGCATAAAAAAAGGTGATGGCAGAGATTAATATATAAAATCTATAATAACTTCAAGGAACTGCAGAAGTCCTAGGGTTTAAATAGATCATCAGATCTATTTACTACTAAGAACTTTGCTAATCCTTTTTGCCAAATATAGATCATATAATATATAGTTACAGAAGGTGTATTAGATAGTTGATTTGAAATATTCATTTAAATATCCTTAGAGCTTGGGTTGCATTTCTCTTTTGCTATTCAGTTATTATTCTCTTCTCCACAAAACATACATTTCTGTTTTAATGTTTTTAAATCCATTAATTCTACAATGCAGTTAAAAGTTTAAAAACTCCATTAAGTATTAAATTTATTTACCAATTTCTATATACATTAAAAAAAAAAAATAGCCTAATGCTCATTCCCAAAATAGTTTACCTTATGCCCATATGTTTTTCTTTTAATTTACTAAAATATTTACAACAAGCAAGGAAACTACCCTTAAAGTTTGCAATTGAATTATAGGATCATATCGAAAATCGATCATAAGTACGCTAAAAATATTCCCATTCTTTGAATCGATAATTATCGATATATGTATATGAGAATTTATTCCATAAATTCAATTTTCAAAAATTCATAACTAAGCCAAAAAATCATTAATTTTAAATCGGAAAGCTTTCCTATGCTAGTTTTTGTTAAGTTAATAAATCTGCATACTAAATTTAAAATTTATAAAATTTTAAAATTTTTGTAAATTTTTGTACATTTTAACGATGTAACCCCTTCATTTTTATAAAAAAAAAATGCAAATTTTTAAAAATTTGTTTTTTTGTCCGGAGATTTGTCAGATAGTTTTGCCTGTTGATACTGATCAAGAATATATATGATTTATAGGGTCGGAAAAGATTCCTTCACTTTGTTTTAGACTTCGGACTGAAATTATAATACCCTGCAAGGGATTAAAAATTTGACATAGGAAATAATGCCTTTTTCAAAAGTTAAATAAATTAATGCATTTTTGTTTCTTGTCGCCTTTCCACCTTTTAATTTAATTCCCCCATTTCCTTTTCATTTCCATTTTTTCCCCTTCAGGCTGTTTTTGCCATTAAGCTAATACCATTTTCCAGATATAATTTATGATTTAATTATAAATAAAAAGAAGGAAGGCAGAGAACAGCTGCCTGTTCCTCTCTTTGATTTTGATTCATGAACATTTTTGAGACAAACTTTACCCAACTCAAAAAAATATACATATAGATGTATATATATTTAGATAGGTTGTGGAAATTTATTCGACATTTTCCAACCATTTTTCCCCCTCATCAGGCTGTCTCTTCTCTCACCCCTTTGAAGTTGAAAAGTTACGGCCAGGGTTGAGGTTTTTTATTGTGCTAAAGTTTTTTGAGTGGCCCAATCGTCTGAGTTGCGTCTCCATTGTTAATCGCCATCATAAATAAATCAATGGGAAATAATGTTTGAGTGTACATACATATATATGTATTTTTTTTATTCACAATTTGTTCAATCAACGCTGACTGAAATATGAATTACTTTTTGAATGCGTTAAAATGCACTGACAAAAGGAATTGGACTTTAATAATTAAATCACATTATTGCTGTGCTTATTTTATGTGTATGACAAACAAGTTAAGGAAATTTAATTTTTAAATGGAAGAGAGAAAGGAAAGTTGGGGATATATTTGAATATATAACAAGTTATGGGGAATTTATTCTTAAAGGAAAATTATTTAATTAGATGTTTAAATATATAAAAGGGAATTGAATTAAAATATATTTTCTAATAAGTATTGTATTGCATTTATATTTTTTAAGGGGTTTAAAGGTTATCTCCCATATAATTATATCCTCGCAAGGCATTATAATTTTTGTCGAAATTTTTGTATTTGATTTCTCGATAAAGTTTTCATGTAAACTATCGATTAATATCGAAGAATGCGAATACCTTAAGCATTTTTATGATAGATTTCCGATTCGATTTATTAATTGAACTGCAAACTTTTCTTTATTGTTTTAATTTTACTATATAAATATAAATAAATATATAAAATATATATAAGGAACTAAATACTTTTTTATAGACCATAAATTTCTGTTAGCTCTTCATCTTTATTTAAAACTACTTTATAAATACATAACAATTTGGAAATGAATATATTCAACTAAAACTCTAAAACCCCTAAAAACAATAAAAAATATATCTTTTCAAAACTTCTTTTGCAAAATTCCAATAAATTAAAAATATTGATGACACATTTTTTTCCATGTGCCTTTTTTTTATGACTCTCTTTGAATGGAAAGGCGGAATGAAAAAATACTTTCCCCCGGCACATTTTCCGTTTATAAATATATATATATTTTTTTTGTGTTCCTTTGGGTCGCCCATTTACACGTCATTTACACTTTAACAGCTTAGCGCCTGTATATATTTATATATATGAATACGTATATATATATTTACATAGGAAAAATAAGGGGGCGGGGCCAAACAAATTGATGTCGCTGATAATGCTGATTATACGCGTCTCCATCGCCGGATTTCTTTGGGTTATTAAACTTTATTGTTGCCGCGAATTTTCCCTACATCCCCCCACGCCCCACTCATTTTCCATTTTCCGCCTGGCGGCGGTTTATCAGCTCTGTGGAAATCGCAAATCATTTATTATTATGAATATACAGAGCATTTGATGTATTTAGTATGCTGTTCACAATATTGTATCGATTGAGTGGAAAGATATTTCCCAAAAAAAAAAAAAAATAATACAAAAAAAAAGTGGAGGGGAAAGTACATTTTCATTCTCATTTTCATTCACATTTTCTTCTTTGAGCGGTGATATTTATACGGTTCATTTGCCGTTTGAATTTATAATTTTCCCTAATTGTTGTCAGAGTCGTAAAAATTTCATTTTTCGTTTGCATATTTTACGGATAATTTGTCGTGAATCGAGTTTCCTCCCCCTAAAATATATATTAGTTTTCCCCCAGTTTCCTGTTTATTTGAGTCTAATTATAAGTGCATAAATTTTGATTTATTTACATTATTATTTACATTGACTGCAGAAATAAATTTGCTGGAAAAATACTGTTCAAAACTAATGACAATGACGATGATTGAGTGAACTTCAAACCAAATTTTTTTATAAATCCTTCGAACAAATATACACACAGACACGTGGGGAAAAAGTTGACAAATGATATTTTCGATGCAAGAAAATGCAAATATGTGTGTGTATAAGTGTGTGTTGTGGGTGTTAAACCACAATTGAGCAAAAATTTATATTTAATTATGAATAAATTTTGCAAGCGCATTAAGTTTTGCATTTTCAACTCAGCGGAAAATGGTGCGAATTTCAAAAAGGATGAACTTGGGGAATGCCCTGTTAAAAATGGGAGTTTGAGGTTAAATTTGACATATATTACATAATTTTAAATATACTTAAATATATTTGAAATATTTTTGGTTACTTAAAATGTATATAAATTTTTAACAGAAAACAAGCTTGTTTTTAAGCCATTAAATATTTTCTATAATTTTGTTTGATTTTTATCTGGATTTTTGTTATATTTACCAATATTTTTGTTACCTTTTATTCTTGCCTGTATTATCTATATTTAAAATTATATTTCTTTATGTATTTCTAAAGAAATTCTATCAATTGCATATACCCTTTGACTGTGCATAGGTCTTTTACAATGTCCTGGCACAATGTCCATGATGATGAGACCCAAACTCCAAGTGGAGGATGGACAGTAAATCAAGAGATAAATATTCAGCCGCACACAAACAAGCAGATTCAGGATACAGATGTGTGCATTAGGGTGTCCTTATGATGTAAAAAGGATGTGCACAAAAGAATAATAACAACCAGTGAAAGGTTTATTAGTTCAACACATTTTATGTATATTTTTAATAGACAAGTTAATCCTATTTTTGAAAAAATATCTTCCCAAAAATTCTACTAAACAGAAGTATAATATTTTAATTGTTTTTATTTTATATAATTATTTGCTTGATAGAAAATAGATACTATGAATTTTTCTTAGGACTTTATTGATCAGAAAATCTTCTTTTTCTTTTTAAATCTTTAAATATCCCTCATTTTAAATTTTAAAATATAACAAAAAAAAGGGGCCACCCTATTGAACATATGGGCATATAAAATATATGGAGTATGAATATCGAGGCACATTTCCCTTTTGGTGAGTTCACAATTCGTTAAATGCACTGCGAAATTTATTTATGATGCAACAGCAGGCGGCAAATAATAAACGACTTCGCTGAGGTCAGGGGTCGGGGTTTTCCCTGGGTTTTCCCAGGGTTTCCCGGGGTGAAATGGTCGGAGGGAGAAAAAAGCCGCGACTGCGTCAGCATTTCAACTTTGACATGAAACGTGGAGAATGGATCGGTTCGGATTGGATTGGTTTTCATTGGATTGTCTGTTGTTGCGTTTAATTGCACATCAAAATTAAGTTTAATTTTATTTTAATTGCTAAACACGATCCCGTTTGTTTATTTGTTTTTTTTTTGCAATGTCATAATTTTCCGTTGTCAATTTAATACTCATCAAACTTTTGTTTATGACTGGCTAAGCACATAAATCAATAAACTTTGATGGCCATCTGTCAATTATAATTTGACAATGTCAAGTGGATTCTATGGTTAATGGGAGAAGAAAAAGGGGAAGTTTTTATATATATAATATATATTACAAAATGTGTAAATTTAATTAGAAGGGATTTTTAGTTTTTACTTTTTGCTTAAATCTTTTTTAAAGATGTTTCTTGAGGCACTCATTTAAGTTACTTACACTTAATTAGTCTTCCTTATTGACTAGTTCTTTGTTAAGTTAAAAAGCTTAACTAATTTTTCCATCATATCTTTAACTTAAAAACAATTTTTTGTCATAGTTTTGAAGTGCTCTTAAGTTGCAAGCATCTCAGACTCTTTCCTTGAGGATTTGTCGAGCATTTTTGGGGTGTAAGCATATTTGCTGGATTCCAATCCCAATTCCGAATGTCTCCAAACTGAATTCAGGCTACGAAAATGATGCAAAAATATATAAAAAAACCAAAATGTGAGCTAAGCGAGAGGAAAGAGAGATCTCAGCAAATGGAGAACATATTTTTGCATATTCTCGCAATCGTTTCCTGTGTTGTTGTCGATGCTTTTAAACAATTTGTGCCCTCCATGAGCATGTTTGTGTATGGAAATGGTAGAAAAGTGGTAAATGCTAAATGGGAAAAATGGGGAAAAACGGGAAAAGCCTGTGTGTGTGTGTGTGTGTGTGTGTTATGGGGAATGGGGTGAGGGCGGGGGGGGGGGGGGGGGGGGGAATGGTGAGCCGGTCGACGGGTTTTGTTTTTAGCCACATGACACATGGCGGGCATAAATCTTGCATGCGGCTTATGGCAAATGAATGCGCCAATAACTCAATAAAAAAATAGAAAACAAAAAACAATAAAAAATCATGACGCAAAAAAAAGAAAGAGAAAACAATTAAGAAGAGTAACTAGAGACGATAATTCCGTAATAAATGATTTATAGATATATAATTACAAACCTATCAAAAATACATTGTGTCTTTTTTTTACTTTTTATTTGCTCATCTTTTATTGATAGCGCACATTTTAAGATGTTTTTGTTATCGATAACAAACGATAAATTTATTAGAAATATAACCCACCCAAAGCAAATAATTTGTAACCCTGCAAAGATTTAATTTTCAAAGTGTAAAACCGCCATATGTACATATAGATTCTTTTATAATTTATCAAATTTTTTGCCCGCTTCTTTTGATAAATAACTTGTTTGTTGTTTTTTTTTTGTGCCACCGCTAAGGGAAACTAACATGGCACTGCTGATGCTGCATATGCAGTTGCCACTTCCGGCGGCCATCGCTGGCCCTCTCTGACAATTGACTTCCGTTTTAAATTTTGCACAACTTCCTGCCGATCTCGCTCTTTGCGAATAACCACGAAAATGGCAGAAAAAAACACACAGAAAAAAAAACAAAAAAAAAAGAACAAAAAACAAGAAAAGGTTGAAAAACATAGAAATGGATGGAATGTGTGGCAGAAAAGAAAAGGAACGAAAACATCACATGAAAGATGGCTGGAAAATGGCTCAAAGCTGCGCGTCCTTGACAAAGGTGCCAGCAAATATGACAAAATGGCTGCCGGGCAACTCAATGAGCTCAGAGACGCCAAAGTAAACAACAACAAAGCGTTAGAAAAACATGTACATATATATAAACATATATGTAGAAATGTTTTCTCACAAAAAATGATTATCCTTATTTCCGACACCAGTTAAGGGGTATTTTTTTGGGTGCTCTTTATGAAAATGTAGATTAGACAAAGATGTATGGCATATGGGATTTTTTAAACAAGAGTTATTATAGTTGAAATTAATTGAAGGAAATTATCTGAAGGTTTTTTTTAAGACAATAATTATATGGGAACTCGATTTGAAGGATATTATAATTAATATAATTTTTTTGAGCTGTTTTTTATGTATATAAATACATTATTTTATTTTTATGGGACTAGCAGAAAATTTCGATATATGCCTTGAAAATCAATATACAATATATCGAAATTTATACCTGGCGATTTATAAATATATTATATCATTATAATATGAATATATAATGTTTGAGATAGAGTACTAACGTAATTGGCAAAACAGGCCTTTAATTGAATATAGTTAAACAAATAAAGATATTTAAACAAGTATTTAATAATATGGTTCGATAAATGCAATATATTTTTTTCTGTATAATTAACAATTCGGTAAATAAAAGTTCATAAAATTTTTGATATGATTTTTTTTGTATAAATAAAAATTAGGTAAAACAAAATTAAATTGATATTATATAAAGCAATACATTTATTTATATATATTTATCTATTTATATTTATTCATTATATTTATTTTTTATATTTACTTGTTATCCTTGTATGTTATATTTGTTTATTACATTTATTTATTTTATTTTTGTATTATTATTTATTATATTTATTTCATATTTTATATATATATATATCGTACCTATTTTATTACATTCAATTTAATTTTATTTATATTTTAATTATGCCATCTGAGTCAAGGCAGAGAAATTTACTGACTTGCCACTCAGTTCTTTGAGCTTTGAGTTGTTACTTTGATTTTTAATGGGTATCATTTGGGTGCATCTTGAGTCACTTTTATCCTTGGCCCCCATCCTCCTTTTTTTCATCCCTTTTGTTGTTACCGCTGATGCAAAAACAAAAAGAAAGCCACAGCACACACGAGAAAAGAACTAAAAAAAATTTTGCGGGCCAAATGCAAACAATGACAAAACGCCGACAGAGGCAGAGGCAGAGGCAGAGGCAGAGGCAGAGACTGCAGCAGCAGCAGAGGCAGCGGCTGAGGTCGCCAAGTGTCGACGGACAAACAGAAAAGGAAGATCCAGGGGGAGGGGATGGGTAGGGGAGGTACTCCCAAAAGTGGCAAAAACAAGTCAACGTTGCAGCCTCCCTTTTCCAAAATGAGGTCGGCGCCATATATATGTATATGTATATATTTTTTTGTGTTTTTTGAATTTCGTTTTTCCCGGTTTTTTTTTTTTAATTTTTATTTTCATTTTTTTTTTGCGTGGAATCTCTTGTTGTCTTTTAATTTTATTTGCACTCGCTCCACTAGAAATACATTGTACTGGCTGTGCCACCGCCACCGCTGACCCCTGACCGCTGTTGGAAAAGCTCTGTTTTGGAAAAATGTGTCATCATCTGCTGCAGCTGCAGCTTCGCGACGAAAAGGAAAAGCGAAAGGCCAAAAAGACAGAAGGAGACTAATAACGAGCACGCTTAGATTTATATTCCCAGCCTTGCACTTTATATTTTTCCAGAAACTAGGAAATGGTTTCTTTTGGAGAAAGTAATCCTTGAGATGTTAGGAGAAGAATTTGAATTCGAATTCTAGAATTTTGTGTGTGTCTTAGATACTGATCTCTTTATAGTTCAAGATTGTTTGTAGTAGTTCGATCTCCTTTCACGAATTCCTGACATTTATCATCGGTTGCATTTAGAGCTACATATATTTTGATTAATTAAGGCTTCTTGCTAGGATTCTATTAGTATCTCGTTGGTTTTCAGCTACTCCATGAGTTCAGCATTACGATCTTTCAGATTCAAGGACCTAATTTTCTCTTCCTGCAACTGTTTGTCCAAGTCCTTCCTTTCTTTCTGGAAACTATTCGTATTTTGTATAGTATTTGGTATATTATTTTGTATAGTATTTTCTATAGCATAATATTTAGTACCATAGTATTTAGTATAATATGTGGTATAGTATTAAGTATAGTACTCAGTATACAGTATTCAGTATTCAGTATACAGTATTTTTTTAAATATATTTTCCAAAAAATTACATTTACAATATAGTTTTTTTACTAAAGAAGTCTAAATGATTTCCAAATATTTATAGAAACAATATAGTTTCTTTACTATACGAAGTAATTATATATTTTTCAAATAATTACAGAAACTATTTGGTTTATTTACTATAAATAGTCTTTATATGATTTGCAAATAATTTCCAAATTAATAAAGTTCTTTGCCTCTAAATTGTTATATGTATTTATTTATTATTATGAGCAACTATTGCTACCATATATAGTATGTACATAATTACACAACACAGATATAGTTTACCTCCCCAGCATCTCAGAGAATCCTTGCCAGATGGCCCAAAAAAAAAAAACAAGGATATATCGCATATGAGAATTTCCGCCTGAACTTGCCATCCAAAATGGTTGACACCATATGCGCTCTGTAGACAACACGGCTAAGGCGCAGATTTAATTTCATTTCATTTTCCACCTGTAAAAAGCCACTTCTAAATGAAATTGCTTGAAACTCGATCCCCCAGCTCTTGGGGTAGACAGAAATGGAAAAACTTTATGGTGACCTGACCCCTTTCGTTGCCAGCTAAATGGTGGAGAGAGGAGGAGAGAGGAAATGGAAATGGAAAAAAAGGAGGAAAACTAAGAAAAGTGGGCCAGGCCAGGGCAGGCAATTGCATCCTTCACAGGCGCTCCTCGCCCTCTGATTTATGCTTTGACCTTTTCCGCAGGCAGGAAAATTTTCTCTCGTTTTGTTCTCTATTTTTTTTCTTCTTGTTGTTGTTTTTCCTATTTATTTTCTTTTTTTTTTGTGAACTTTTTCTTTTAGTCATTTTTGAGCTTAATTAGCGGCGTTAGTCGGCAAATGGCATTAGTGGGTTAATTAGGGGGACACATACTCATGGAGTTATCAATGTGTGCCAAGATGTATATATATGTATGTGGTTTATATATATAGATATATCTATCTGACCTAATGAGCCCTAAAGATTTATAAATGGAAAGTGGAAAAACTAGAGCCCCCTTTTTTTGCCTTTCCTTATTTTTTGCTTTGCTTTAATTTGATTTTGATTAATTGCGGAACTGCTTGACAAAACCCAATTAATTAAACTGATTGCCTTCGGCCGAGGGCTTGGGTAATTAATTGGTTTATAGGTGAAATCATTTTTTTGTTTTAGATTCTGTAGGTTTTTTTTGTTGTTGCAAAGGATTATCATTTGTATTTGCCATTGAACTAATTTTTAAAGCCTTTGTAATGATAGCATAATTGCATTTTATTGTGTGCTGTTATTATTATTAATTTCATACTTGAATACAAACATTATTAATAAGAATTTAATAGGGGTTTTTTTTTTGTGTAATAAAAACACACAAATATTTAACCAAGTAATTAAATACTTAGCATACAATTTCAATCATATTTATATGTACAAAAAAATTTAAATATCACAATTATTAGTCAAGCTTTTTAAATCCAATTTAAACTATAGAAATATACATATTTTCTTTCATTTTCTTTGCTTTATCGATTGAAAACTTGTATATTTTTCTCACTTTGAATTTAATTCATACAAAAATATATGTAAATAATGAAAAATAAATTAAAGACCTGTCGTAAAAGCCTGAAAGGACATGAAATGCAAACGGTTTGGATGAAAATGTATCAGAAGGACTTACGCCTGACCAAAAACTGTATTTTTTTTCCTGTGATTACAAAGTATTGGCAATGCAGGCAGGCTCGTTTGTTATTTTATTCTACGTTTCGTTTTTGTTTTTGTTTTGTTCTTGGTCATTTTACCGCTTTATGGGCGAAAATGTCACACAAGGCCAAAAACGAGAGAAGGCGTTGGCCAAAAATGCACCTGAAATTCGGTAAAAACAATCCACAAAAAATGCAGTTTATCGAAACAGATGCAGCAAGGACACTCTTTTACGTGTGTGTGTGTGTGCAAGAATATCTGGGTTATCCTGCTAACAATAACAACGACAGCAGTCTAAGGGGCCTGTCACCTGGACAGTGCCAATAAAATTAAAATATTTTCGACATAAATCAAACTCATAATTGGGTCAAACGAAAAGTTAGAAAAATATAAGGAAAACTATAGTTTAGTACTATATTTTGATCATTTGATATGAAATATAATTGGAAAATAGAATATATTATATATATAATAGAATAAATGTTGTTTTAAATGTTGTTTAATATTGTTATTTTGTTAAAATAAATTAAGGAAATTATGGTATATGAAATTAAGCAGAAATTATGAAAATAACAAAAGGCAAGCCCTTTTTAATGAATATTTATACATATAATATATATATTTTTTTATAATACGAACTTTCAGTTAAATATTTTGTCTTAATGTTTGATAAATATCTAGAACTTGATTTTACATTTTTAAATAAATAACTTTCAGTTAAATATATTTTCTTTATATTTAATTAATATTTAGAACTTTAGTTTACATTTTTAAATAAATAACTTTCAGTTAAATATTTTGTCTTAATGTTTATTATATATCTACAACTTTATTTAAAATTTTTAAATAAATAATTTTTTATAATTTCATTGAAGAATTTATTTAAGGCTCTTTTGAGATTTTTTTATACAATTTTAAATTTCGTTTTCATTAGCAATAAATACTAATTTTTGGTAATATATAACTTCTAAATCTTATATAATTATCTAGAATTTCTAAAGAATTTTTCAAATGATTTATTTTGCATAATATCAATGAAGAATTTAGGTAACAAACTAATTAGTCATTTCTATGAAGAATTAAACACTGTAAAGGATTTATATATAACAAATTCAATTCAAGCATATTCTATATAGTTAAAAAGAATATCAATCAAATTTCTTTTGTGTAATTTCTCTCAGTGTAGCCATTAGAAAGAGGCTTGCATTGCCCGATTGTCTGATCGTCGCGTCGTTGGTCGTTGGGTTTCGTCTGTCCCGGACACTCTGACATTTGCTGGCGCTCTGGAAATTGAAAATTGATATGGCATCGCTTGTTGGCTGCGCCACCCCATAGTCCCCCCTCTCCTCTGTTTCCCCCCCCCCATTTTCCTCACCGCTCCACCACAATTTTCCACCCTTTGTTTGGCTGTTTTCGCACAGGCGACGTCTGTGTCGCGTTTTTAAAACATTACCCAATGCACTTATAGGAGCGTCGAACTCGGTGGGAAGGGGGGCACCGGCAATGGGGGACATCAGAAGCTCTAAACGAGCGCAAATAGTAATGACAATGCCGCACAGTGGGATCAATTGCAGCTCAAGTGCAACGTGCCCGTAATGATGGTGGAAATTTAATCGCTTGAAATGCGAACTGAATGCAAGCATATGTAGTTGATAATTCCTGTGTTTGTGTGTTCAAGCTTGGACATATCAAAAGTTGGATTTGGTGTTGTCCCAAGTGTTGTCGGAGAATTTTGTGGAAAATATATAGATACTTATGTCCATAAAGGGGTTTAATTTGATACATTTGTTGTGGGTTGTTTATGGTGGGAGTAGCATTGAATAATCATAAACAATATGAGGATCAATAACTTGGTTTCTTCACTTCTTACACTTTTGTAATAATCCAATGAACTCCTCCGCTCACTATTGCATAAGTTGCTACACTACAGTAATTTGCAATAATAAATTCAGTCAAAATGGAAAAATAACTTGGTGGAGATTTCAAGGGTTACTCGGAAAACAAAACTAAAGGAAAGCTTATTTTAAAGGGAGAAAATTTTTTAAATTGATATAATTGTAAATTTATTAAATTGCAAATTAACATTTGTAAAAAAGTGTTTTCATTTAACTAAAAAATACGAACAAAATCTGTTAGTGTGAATTTCCCTCAAAATACCTCAAAAAGTATGCTATAAAATTTGTTAGCTATAAAGCAATATTTTGTAGCACAGTTTCTGGTATATTTCGAAGGGTTCCTAAAACTCGGGGTCCGAGTAATCTTAATTTATTTATTTTTATAATTTATTTAAGTTAAAGTAAAATTTTAAATAAATTAACGTTGTTGTTTAGCTTTTTTTAATACATGATAGGTAAATAAATAAATACGTTTAACCTGTTCGAGGCATAAAAAATAACCAAAAATTGTGAAAAAAATATCGCACTTTTTTTGTAAAATTCCTTCTGTTTTTCCCATTCGTCCCATAGTGTCTCCACTGTACCCTGTACAGTGTTTGCTCCCTTATGGTGGACATTGTTGCTCTAGTCATGGGCATCACTGCATCCGAGCTGCTGTGAACTGGAACTGGAATGGCAGCTCCGCCATCAAGCATGTACAACTCCTTCCGGTTCCTTTTTAGTATGTTCCCGTTTCTTCTCTCTGTGTATGTATGTGTATGTGCGTGTGTAAGTGTGAGCTAGTGTGCAAGTGTGATTGGGTTACAAACGCCGCCATTTATTTCGCCGGGTTCTGTGTGTAATTTGGTTTTTTTTTCGCCCATTTTTTTTTCATGCCGACTGCAGCGGCTGCTACTGCTTCATCTGACATGATTTCCGTATGTCGTTTGAGTTTTTCTTGCCGCCGTCGACTTTTTCTTCATTTTCTTGTTTTTCTCTGCCTTCTTCTTCTTCTACTGCTGCTGCTGCTGCTGCTTTTACTTGGGCTCACTTTTTTATATGTGAATATAAAGTACAGTTGTGATCGCAATAATAACATAGGTTTGGGGTATTTTTGTATTAAGAAAATTATATGAAATCAATACCAGTAAATGCTAAAGATTTCTTTATTTCAAGCTTTAAACTTAATGACATTTTCGATCAAATATTCAAGCTCTTTATGTATAGATAAACATTGCGATATCCAAATCCAAACTGAACAATTTATCGGAACTTGAAATATATCGAATTTTTCGATTTTTTTGACTTCTTTCTTTCATTTACATTCCAAGTTGACTTGAAGTGAGTTTCAGTTGTTTATTTAATTAAGATCTCAGGAAATACTTGAAATATCCTATAATTTTGACCTTAGTTGTTGGTAAGTTTGTCAATTTTTTTCGGTCTGCTCCTCGTGTGCTCAATTTCATACAAAAAATGTCAGTTTATGTTGATGTGTGCATGCTTTTCCTGTCGCGTTGCTGCCGCTGCCGCTGCCATTGATATCGCTGACGAAATTGAGAATTATTATGTTTAAACGTGTGTGGCATCGCTGCCATTTCGGGGACTAGCTTTCCTCACACTTCTCTCTTCTTCGCGAATTTCCCCGCCGAAAATCGCCGGGAGATTCGTTCATTTTTTTTAATATTTTTTTTTCGAAGCGGCGACATGCGAGTTGGCATTGCATGTGCTGCTGCCTTCTGTTGCAGACTTTGCGGCGCGGCGCGTTCTTGAAATTAGATTGCCTTGTGATGACTTTAATGCAAAGCCCACTCTCGCAGACACCCACACATGTTAGCTAGCAATAACACACACACATCCATATATATGTGTGTGTGTGTGTGTGTATATATATAGCTTGCTGTCAGCTTCAGTTAAACCTATACAAGCACAAGTGGCAGGACAGGAAATGGGGCAGTCATATCCTTTTTGGCTTAAACATCTCTATGGATAAGATTTTGCTGAAATTAGTTGGATATCGATATTGCAGTTATATATTAAGGGAATAGAAACGTATAAAACATTTGCAAAATATAAACAAATTAAATCAACAGATAAATAAACAATTAACATGAAAGGAAGCTAATTTCTAACGCTAAAGTTTGTATACCCTTGCAGATTGAAATTCGATCACAAAGAAATTAATATGGCAGCTATATGATGTGGTAGTCAGATTTTTATTAAATTTTACACAATATTCTAGATTTGTCTATAATGCCTATATAATCAATTTTATGAAAATCTGTTAATCTTAATTTCCCGATCGTTCCTATGGCAGCTCATATTTATTTACTGATCAGAGTTACTTAATGTTCATTGATACTTACTGATCAGAGTTATTTACTGGTCATAGTTACTTACGCACTTGTGTGCATATACTGGCTATAGATAATTACTGTTCAGTTCTTTATATCGTCCGATTGTTCCTATGTCAGCTATGTACATGTATATATATAGTCCCCCGATTCGCCATGATCCGATTTACATACCAGAAAAATTATAAAGAAGAATACCTCCATAGTTTCATGTAAATAGCTTGCTCTTTGTTCCAAAACCAATCTGGCACATCTGTGCATATGATTCCCAACTGGTTCTAACATCGCCGGAACGAAGTGACTTCTGCCGGCCAAGTCTCAGATATGTGTTGTGTTTCAAAAGTTGCAAGTCATTGTTTATTAGTGTTCAAAGTTAGTAACTGATCATACATACTTACTGGTTATAGATACTTACTGTTCAGAGTTACTTACTGGTCATAGATACTTGCTGCTCACAGTTTCTTACTGTTCAGATTTAATTACTGATCATATTTATTTACTGATCAGAGTTACTTAATGTTCATTGATACTTACTGATCAGAGTTATTTACTGGTCATAGTTACTTACGCACTTGTGTGCATATACTGGCTATAGATAATTACTGTTCAGTTCTTTATATCGTCCGATTGTTCCTATGTCAGCTATGTACATGTATATATATAGTCCCCCGATTCGCCATGATCCGATTTACATACCAGAAAAATTATAAAGAAGAATACTTCCATAGTTTCATGTAAATAGCTTGCTCTTTGTTCCAAAACCAATCTGGCACATCTGTGCATATGATTCCCAACTGGTTCTAACATCGCCGGAACGAAGTGACTTCTGCCAGCCAAGTCTCAGATATGTGTTGTGTTACAAAAGTTGCAAGTCATTGTTTATTAGTGTTCTAAATTAGTAACTGATCATACATACTTACTGGTTATAGATAATCACTGTTCAGAGTTACTTACTGGCCTTAGATACTTACTGATCATAGTTAATTACTGATCATAGTTAATTAATGTTCATTGATACTTGCTGGTCGTAGGTACTTACTGATCATAGTTACTTAATGTTGTTTGATACTTACTGATCATGTGAACCGAATAAAAATTAATGAATTTGTGACTTAATTAAGAGAATGCGAATATTTTAAGCAAACTGCTTGCTTTTATTTATATTTAATAATTTTGTTGGCTGAATATTAAACTTCATAGCAGCTAATCAATTAAATTGGCATTCAAAACTGTAATAACTTAATTTAATTATCGTTTTACTTGTCTGCCTTCTGATATATTTTATCTCCATATTCCCAACTCGTTTCATTTTACATCAATGTATGCATTTTGTGCTTTTGAAGATTGCCATTGAAGTTGGCTTCGGTTTCAGTTTCAGTTTTGCCACAGGACAATCAATAGGAGAAGGCAACAATTCAGGCTCACGAGACGAGACAAAAGTCAATTCCGTGTTCGTGTTGTGTCGCTGATGCCTCACAAAAAGGCTCTTTGTTAAGTACACACACATATATAGGCACTGAAAGAAATCGAGAGTAGGAATTTTGATATATTTAAATATTTATTTTAGTAATCAATTTTATATACATAAATGTGTACGAAGTTTTTTGTTTAATTTTGTAATATTATATATATCAAGATACCTAACATCCATTAATTTGAAGTTTTTCTTTCTGGCTTTAGATCACATAAAATTCGAAACGAAGAAAATCATATGGCTCTACTTATCTCAGAATATTAAAGAGTCTTTGCTTAAAGAGATATACTTTTCAAATTTGTTTTTTTTAGACAAAAACTCTACAGTTTTCTTCATAATCTCTTAACTAATTCATTGTCATTCCCTATCTAATTTCCAAAGCCTTTTAGATTTTCAAATATAGGCTAATTATAAAAGTCCTTGGCTTTATTTTTTTCAGTGTACAAAAACAGACTCTCTCTCTCTGCCCCTTTCTCTGTGACTCTGACTCTGACTTACTGCCAAAGGCTAATGAAGGCAGAAGGGTGAAGGGTGCACTGAAGGCCGGTGGGCTGGGGGGGGATTGGCGGGCTTTTCAAATTTTAGAGAGGAGGACATGCCAGGATGCACTTGCCACTTGGCAATGCATGCAGCACTGTGGCTGCCACAGCTGCAACTTCAGTTGCCCATATGCCTAGGCCATGTTGACATCAAACAAACAAACAAACTGACACAACAAACAAATACACAGCAACACGCACACACACACCCAACACACACACCGGCTAGCAAAAGAGCACAGAGTTGCAACACAAAATAGAAAATAGAAAACAGGAACTGGAAGCAGCAAAAAAAAAAAAGAAGCAAAAAGCGAGCGAAAAACAGGACCGAATGAAATTTGTATAAACTGCCATCAAGAGTCTGCCCCCGGAGTTAGAGTTCAGATTTTCCCTTCAAGTCCAAAATGGAAAACTCGTGTTCGGGGCTCCAGCGAAAGACAGGCGACAGTCACAAAAAAGGGAAAAACTAATGGCGGAGTTTTTTCGAAAAAAAACCTAGCAAGTTTTTCAAGTTGCATTTCAAAATCAGCAACTAGTTTCTGAGATCTCAGGGAGCTAAGGGAGTTTTTGGGAAGAAAATGAAAGGATCTACAAGTCAAACTTAGTTTTTAGTGAGGTTTCTTTCGGTCTATAGTTTACTTAATTACATACATTTTCCGGCATTTTTTTTTATTTTAATTTTATTATAATTATAAAATAAAATATTTCTAAAGGTATAAATATAAATAATCAGGGAAGTTTGGGTAGGAAATTATAAATTCAATTTCAGAATAGTTTTTCAACAAGGTTTTCTAATTCTAAGAATACAATTTATTTAAATAATGATTTTTCATATATATTATTTAAGCTATAAGCTAATACTTTTTCATTGTACGCCTTAAAACGTATATATTTTTAAAATATATAATTTATCTATTTAAAATGTATATATAATTATATGTATCTGACTTAAATCAACAGAGCTCTTTGAAATTTCTAAGTAATTCCTTAACTAAAAGCTTATTTCTGCTTCACTAGCAATTCTGCATTTTCCCCTAGATTTCCCCATTCAAGTGGAATTATTAATTATGCCAAATGCAGCTCTTAATGCTAAAGGATTCAACCCCATCATACCTTTGCTCCGTAGTCCTGGGGCTAATCAGGAATTGTTGTGAGAGAATTATTCAGGAATTCTGGATATTTCCCCCTTTGCTATTTTCTGACTCTCTGTTGCTTTCTCTTTATTATTATTATTTTTTGTCGTTGGCATTACGATATTTATGTAAATTTATTGGACAACAAGAGGATTTCAATTAAAATGCAATCCAGACTGATTTAATAAAGGCGTATTTCAAAGGAGGCTTCGGTGTGGGCGTGTCACCGGCTGACGACAGGCAAAATAACTTTAAATTAATTAAAAACGCGACCGGCAAAAATGTTTTAAGCTTGCGATGACAACAAGGAAGGGAAGGGAAATCTCAGAGGAAATTGCCGGGTATGAGGGAGGGGGGGGGAAAATTCAGATGCGGTAGAGGGGAGAGGGAAAATTCAGGGAAGGATGCTGCAGCAAAAGACAGCACACACATCTAGGATGAGAGGGGCAAGAGAAGTTCTCTACGGGTTGCCAAGGCGCATCAATGTCGCGGAAATTAATTGAAATGAAGGCACATACACAGAGAGAAATTGAAGTGGTTTTTTGTAATAGAATATTTGATATAATTTTCAAGTGAAATCAATAAGCGAAAGGTGATCAAAATGTTTGCTAAATTATTATAGAAGAAGAAGAATTGTTATAGAACAAAGAGTAATTTTGAAGTGCTTAAATTATGTCTACAAAAGGATGTCAAATTTTCCCTTGTGTAGCTATTTTCCGAAGGACTTTAAAGGAGTTTTTCATCGGGAGGAAAAGGCAGGGTGGTGAGAGGTGGAAAAACTGCAGCCGATGCGCGTAAAATGAAATAAAGAAGTTGCATTCTCATGTCCTGCCATGAGCGCCTTGGTCTCGCCCTTCGGCGAAAAACTTGTTTTAGGCTGAAATGGAAATTTTTAGAAATCCCAGCCGAAGCACATTTTCAAGGGAAATTCAATAGCGTTATTGAAAAAAAAAGAGAAGTTGAAGACATTAATCAAGAATATGGAAATATGCTTTAAGCACTTAAAAAATATGGTAACAATGTGGAAGGATTTTGGTTAAAGCAATTTGTGTTCTTAAACGAGTTTTGATATGTTATGATATTGTAGTAATTTATAAAGTTGAAATTATTTATATAAATATTTTTATTTATTTCTAAACTATTACATTTCCCTCAACAATTAGAAAAATGAATAAAATGCCTAATGCCTTATATATATTTTCTTTATTTTATTTATATTACTAAAATAAAAATATGTAATATAAATATATATTAAGTTAATATATATATACAAACTTATATTACTAAAATAAAAATATGTAATATAAATATATATTAAGTTAATATATATATCTTATATATATTTTTTTCTTTTTTAATCACATTAAAAAAATATGGGATTCGACTTACCTTAATTTTTTTTCTAAAATTTTAATACTCTTTTTCTACAAAGGCAATTCAAATGAATAAGATGCCCAACGCCATATGATTTTGTTGTGCATTAAATTATATCAATTTAAAATAAATATATATAAGGTTAAGGAAAGATTTTAAGATCTTAAGATCTCATTAATATTAAAAATTCCAATTTAGGATCCAATTTCTTATAGATCTCCCAAAAAGTAAGAGCACTCTTTGCAAATGCAGTCCTGATTTATACACTAGCACTGATTATTTATGCTCCAAAGCCAAGTTGATTTCTGGCCACTGACCAGTTGGAGAAAATAGCCAGGCGAAAGAGATGGCTATAGACTGGGAGAAAGAGACGCAAATAGGGGGTGAGATAGCAAATGGGAAGGGAGCTTAAGCCAAAACATTACCGCACGTCTGCAAAGCTCCGCTTCAGTTCCTGCCCTCTGACCTCTCTCCACCTCCCCCCTCCGGAAAAGTTGCAGCCAACAAATGAAATTAAGCAAATAAATTTTGAGGCGGATTAGTTGTGGAGGGAAATGGGCGGAAAATGTTGGAAGGGAAAAATAAGAAGAGGAAAAAAAACGAGCCAAGAAGAAAAGCTATAGTTGAGAGAGTTTGAGCTATGAGATTACCCAAGAAACTATGTAGTTACTAAATGATATAAATATAAATCATAAACTATTTATATAAAGTAAATATAATATAACTTATAAATATAAAATATATATTTAATTATTTTATAGCTAAATTCCAAATGAATATACCCCATAATTTATTTTCAAATACCTCGTAGGAAAAAACTAAAGCAAGTAAACGAACTGCGGACCGTTTTGCGGCTTAGCGAGTTATCTGGCAAGTCGTTTAGACCTTTTCTATGTGCTTTTATATGGGGTTAGCCATTTTCCCAGCATTTTCCTGCACTGTCCGCCCCAAGGAAATTGCACACGAAATTTGAGTTTTCAAGTTGAAAATTGGAAGTCGTGCAGGTCCGCCAGCCATCCCATCGAGGCAATTAAAATGTTGAGTTCCGGGCCGGGAACTCAGAGCTTGAACTCCCGTCTCGTGGAGTTCTTTTGCAGCAGCACCTCCATTTCCCCCCCCCCCCCCATCCACATAAATTTTCCCACAATTTTCCCGCACTTCACATGTGAAGCAGTGGCGAGGAAAACAAATCCGAGCTCTTTATTCACTCAACGTTGGGAAGGGGAGGTAAAAAAAAAGAGGAAAAGGAACCGAGTTCAAAGTGCATGATGAGGACATCTTGGTACCCCGGAAAAGACGCCGCGAAAATGGCAACATACATTTTCCTTGGCTAAAAAATCAATCAACTGGTTTATGGAAATTTTCCCAGAGACAGGACTCGTTTATGTGACGGACTTTTTTTATGATGTACAATGTACACTTTTTTTTTTATATGGCACAACATTGTTTGAGTTGGGGGTGAAAAGGGAATGATGAAATTGCTTTTCATTTATCTTTGGCTTTTGACTAAATAGAGGAAATTATGCAATTTTGTGAAGATTATCATTAAAATATTGTTTGTTATTTTTTATAATATTATATAGCAATCTTTTAAGGGCGGATTCTTCTTTTAATAATTTTCTTTTAGGGGGGTATATATTATTTATTGTGTATATAATAAAATGAATGAGAAATGAGAGTTCTTCTAATATTTTAGGTATTATATTTATTAAAATTTTGTTTGACAAAAGTATATGGTAAAGACTTAATATTTAATTTTTCACATAATCATATTTCATGAAATTTAATTTAACAAAAGTATATAGTAAAGAGTTAAAATTTGAGATACGTTTATTAATGAAATATAAATACTTACTTGCTAAAAAATTTTATATTTACCAAGACATAGTTTATAGAGGGAATCTTTTTATTTAAACAAGCATAAAGTATATTATTTTCTATTATTAAATAATAAGTATTAAAAAATATAATATATTTCAACCTTAAATAGTAGGTATTACATTTCCCTTCCATTTTATATTATGAAACCATATTGTTACTTAAATTTTAATACCATTTTCCTGAAGAGCAGCCGCTGTGTGTGTGTGCACTCTTCTGAGTTTCCTAATTAAATTAGCCAGTAAAGTGTATGAAAAAAATCGCCATTTCTGGGAAAAGTATATTCATATATTTACCCCCTCAAAAAAGTGCATTAAAATAAAACTAACAAAAAATTTTCCTCTTTTTTCTGTCGTTGCAGGTGAGTGCAGTTTCTTTCATCTTTATTTCGGTTCTGTTCGGTTCGATTCATTTCCCTCCCGGGCTAAGCCAGACAAAATAGGAAAACAGGAGAGAGTCGCCGAAAGTTTTTATATTTTTTTTCTTGTGCAAAATAACTTTGTTGAGGCTTTTGTCTGTGGCCCTCGTCTAAGTAAGTAAGTAAAAGCGATTTTCTTTCCCCCCCTCCGCCCCATCTCAGAGATGCGTTTTCTTTACTTTTTCTTTTTGTTCGCCTTCTTGCCGGTGGGTTGAACCGAATATGTCAATGATAAATGGCATAATCTCTTTAGCCCACAACAAACTCACGTAGAGATTGTTGGGTGGCTCCATCGTAATGATATTGCACAAAAATTATGCTAATAGCTTAATGCCATCGCACTTAAGCGCTAAGACAGCAGGGCCCTAAGGATGACAAGGATGCTCAAGGATACTGGTGTCCTCGAGCAGGAGTCGTGATAGTGCCTATGGTTAGGTTACTGTAAATACCCTATAAAAGGGTATATAGCTTGGACTAAAACATATGATTGATGCATAAAATGGAGGCTTTGCTAAACTTTGTTCAGCTTGAGTATATTTAGATAACCTATAATAATATACAAGTTATATTATAAACATATATATAACTAATTGATAAACCATCTTTAATGATACGATTTTGTTGCTTAGAGCATACTATTTATTTCAAGGATATTTCAAGTCCTCGCATTAATTTAGTTTTCTCATTTGTCCTGTCGTCGTCGCGCCTTTGCAAAAACTTGGCTTCGGCTTCAATTTTGCTCCTCGGACTTGGAATTCGAGTTTTGCTTGGCCAGTTTTTGGTGTGTCTCTGCTCTGTGTGTGTGTTGTGTGTGTGTTGTGAGCTGACCCCAACACGGGGACTTTTTGGCAGCTGCGACCAGAACACAACAACAGCAATTGCAGTGGGCGGAATTGCTTTCGGGCCAAGCCAAAGGGCCAAAAGCTACGTACTACCAACTTTCCTGGCCTAATGTCTGTGTGTCTGCAGCTTCTGTAGTTCTTGTTGTTGCTGCAAAAACTTATGACCGGGCGAAACTTTCGTGAAGGAATCATTTTTGGATTGGCACAGATGTGACAAGAGGATAATACATATACAACAAGGACATCTTTGGGAATGGGAAGTCCAAACGCTTGGCATTTGAGGAAATGAAACGATCATGAATCCAAGAAGGCAGGGAATGTTAAGGGGAAGCTCACAGAGCAATGAAATATGATGAGAAATCTCAAGGAAACACACACACACAAAAGTGCGACTTAAGCTTAAAAGGATAAATATATAAAGCATTGAGAAATAAGGATATAGGTTTATTTGCAATGAGAAATAATTTAAACTTCTCTAAAATTGAAATGTATCATTACCAAAACTGGTTTAGAAGTTGACTTTATATTGTCTGGACTTTTATTTTCATAACTTATGCTAACTAGAAATATAAACACTCAACTGCCTTGGGATAAAAGTGGTTTGTAAATCTCTTAAAAAGAAAACTGTTGCCAAAGGCAGATGGTCAAAAGCGTAAGAAAAAATATATAAACCAAGAAAATGAAAAACGATTTAAGCTGTGTCAGCAAAAGAAATGATTTTTTAAGTACGCACCTAAGAAAAAACACAGCCCTCCGAAGCAAATACGCAGAAAATGTGAAAATGAAAAAATACAACAAAAAACAACAAAGTGAAAAACTGGAACAGTGAAATGCAACAAATAACCACAAAATATCCATCAGATGGCTGCAGAAACCACAGCCAAACAAAGCCGAAAAAAAAGAGAAAATAATATTAGCAAAAGAATGCATTATGGTCCGACGGGGGGAAATGTGAGGAAAAATTGGAAAAAACCAAATGATTTGCTGGGAAAATCACTTAGCTGCGCACATGAAAAGTGCCAAATCTACTGAAAAATGGGTGTAGGATAGGAGTAGGATAGCAGTAGGATTGGTGAAGGATAGGAGTAGGATTGGTATAGTATTGGTGTAGTTTTGGTGAAGGATTGGTGAAGGGTTGGTTGCGTTAGGTTCGATTAAGATTTGCTAAAAATGTTGGTCTTGAGGTTGGTGTAGGTTTGAAGTTACGTCGATATGATGTTGGTGTTAATGTTGTATGATTGGTGTAGAAGTTGGTGTTGATGTTGCTATTGTTGTAGATAATGGTGCTTCTTGGATACCTCATTTCTTGGGGAAAGCCAAAGTGAACATTCTCTAAAGGGTAGTTTTAAAAAATGAAGCAACAACCAAAAAAACCTGCCAAAGTAGTCATCGTCGTGCGCGTAGAAATTATATATATTATATTTTCGTTCAATTAATTTTGATTCTAAACTAACTAAGGAAGTCCTCACCAAACTGCTAAATATTTTATACATTTTTATATAAAACTATGTTGAAATTTACAAATTAAACTCCAGATGCTTGAAAGTTCCCACAACTAAATAGAAACCATCTAAATGTTTTATTTTCCATTTTTCTTTTTTCTTAGTAATAATTATATTTTACTAAGCATTTTCATTGGATTTTTTTGATTAGCTCACATCCTTTTTAAGATTGTTCTGCTAATTTGAAGAAAAATCTCCAACTTAAAAACTGGCTATATTGGAATTTATAACCCACAGGCTACCTTCTCTTCCAAAGTGCAATGTGCAACATCCAGGAAAATGTGGAGATTGCTTTTGGAGTTCAAATGGATGGAAGCGAAGCAGATGCAAGGCGGGGAGGGCTATTTGGGAACTTTTGGGCCGGACGGGGGTCGACCAGTTCATTTCATTGACATTATGATTGGAAGCTGTCGTCCTTCGCCTCACATTGTGCAAGTTATGTGGATGTACAGGATGTGATGTGGTGTGGCTCAGTGCCCACTGAATGACGATGATGATGATGGTGCTGCATTCTAGGATACCCCGAAAATTTCGGACAAACGGAAACGACACACCAAAAAAAAAAAAAGAAAAAGGAAACCCCCTCTGGCAAAATGTGCTCCTCAGTCAGTCAATGCTGACCACAGGTCAGCGGGATTATGGGGGTTAAGGGGTTTCAGCGCGGCTAAGAGGGTTAAGAGGGCAGGACAGGGCAGGAGGGGAATTTTAGTGAACGTTACACAGTGAGAACGCGGGCACAAAAAGCCAGTGAAGAGGCCAGACACATTTGCCACATCAGCAAATGATATCAAAAACGTTATTTCCAGGCGCAACTGCCAAAGGTAATGGGCCAAAAGTCGGTGGGGGGGGGGACCAGAAGGGATCCTTTCGCCACCAGCAATCACACCCATCGCACAATCAACCAGTCAGTCCAGTCACACACACACAGGACACACAGGACACTAAATTTGTGGCAAAAGGAGCGCAAAAACGGTCCACAAACTACGTACCTAATGATGGGTAAAGAGGGTTCATCAAGGGGCGTGGCGCATGTGGGCAACATCCTGGAAGGGGGCAGAACAGGACTCATATATGAATGTTGCTCAGCATTCCCGCACCCTTCCCCCTCTGCCATTCCCCACAAAATGGCAGCAAATCAAATTTAATTGAAGCACAAAAATCGGTTGCCTACTTTTGCGGGCAATGGAACGATTGCGCGTGACTTCCTCGTCACATTCACACCCACACACACACACAGACGGACAGTCGTTTAATTTAACCCATGGCCATGGCCAAAAGGGCTTCTAATTTGGTTTGAATATTCGATTCGATTCGAAGTTTGGAGCCAACTGTCCTGGCAATCGGCTCAATTATATCCGGCGCGGCTTACCACCTTGACCAAACGATCGTGGGACAGTTTGCGAAAGGTTTTGCCAAAAACGGGAAATTTAATTATAAGAATTTGTGGGAATTTTATCATTATATTTAGGTATGAAAGTTTAAATAGTTGGTATTAAAAGAATGGATATTTAGAGAGGAAAATTTAATTTTAAAATTCGTGGAATTTTAGCTTTATATTAAGGTTAATTCATTTAAAAAGCTTCAAAGTATAAAAAAATCGTTTAATGGTATTCGTAGAGGGTAGTTTAAATAATTGAATGCACCCTTAGATCAATGTTTAGTTATTGAAATAGTTTGTATAATTTGAAAGGAATTTTAAAGAGGGAAATTTAATTGGGGAAAGCAAGGGAATTGAGTATTTATATTAGGGTAAGAAAATTACAATAGTTGCTGTAAATTAAAGGGACTTTTAAGAATACACGTAGAGGAAATTTAAATTGAGAAGTATCTGAAAATTATATTATATTATTATTATTTTTGTTTATTTTTTTATAAAGTTTCTGTAACATAATTAGAAAGAATTTTTCATTTTTCCTTTATTTTTATTAAGTATTTCCAATAGTATCGAAAATTTAAAAAAAGACTTTAAAGAATACACATAGAGAGAAAGTCAAATAAAGAAATTAATAAGTAAAATAGTTAATATAATAACAACGAAGTTTTAAATATAAATGATCTTTGAGGTAAAAGAATGCGTGGAAAATCTGTTAATTATTTTCAGATATTGTAATTCAAATTGTTTCTATAAAGAGGAAGATTTTAAAGAATCAATGCAATTTGATTTTTATAATGAAGATTAACAATTAAAGTAGTTGATTAATAAAATAGGATGTTTTAGAGCATAAAAAAGTATAAATCTAAATATAAAAGATTGTCTGGCAATTTTTTTTCTAATAACCTAGTTTAATGATTTAAATAGTTATAATTAGAAGATAATTAGAAGAATATTTCATCTCTATTTACAAACAGGGTTACATAGTTAAATTAATACTTGGGGGGTTTGTGATATATTTTTTAATAAAGTAATGAAATAGTTGCTATAATTATGAAGGATATTAATAGGCACTTCGTTAATGGTAATTATGAAAAAATACCTGTATATTGAACCCATATATCATCAATCAATAGAGATTTTTAAAGGCATACAAACTTTGCCTTTCCAAAGTCATCGTCTCATTCATTTCGTTGTCTGCCTTAGGTTTTTCTTGGTTTTCTCACAATTTTCTTGGTAAGTCCTCAGCAGGGATTTATTTTCCTTCCTCCTTCCTACTTTTTCTTCGTTTTTATTTTCCTCCCATTGCGGTTCGGTTGAGTTCAGTCCATTGACCTGCCATTTTGTGTGGATTTTACTTGGCCTTCTCAGTTGTTTCCTTTTGGCAATTAATTTAGTGATTTACTTAATTTCTTTTCTTGTATTTCGAACACGAACTATGGTCTTGTTCAAAATTTTTTTTGATTGATGCACTCCCATATACGATACGAGTGGTTTTCCATCCATTTTGCCCATTCGATTCGATTTTTCGCATTACTCATACGCCCCGTGGCCAAGATTTCACTTTATCAAACTTCAAGTTGCGTTTTCATTAAGTCGAAACACATCAGCATTTTTCCGGACCTAGTTGCTGCTTGTTTATCCAATCCCTCTTGCCTTTGGGCCATTTCATTTGCATTCTTCACTGGCTTTCAGCTTTCAGCTTTCAGCTTTTCTTTACCATTTTCCTTTTGTTTTGTGTGTGTGTGTGTGTGTGTGTGCTTGCCCCCTTTTCCGCTTTCCAGCAATTTGGTAGAGCAACAAATGATGCGTAAGAAATGCTTTAATAAATTCGGCAACAGTTTTTCCCCTCTCTCTCAATGGTGGTAGTTTTTCATTTTCCATTTTCCGAGCCCCCCTTTTCTGGGCCATTTCACTGGCAAAAGTCTTTAAGGTGCGGGTGTGTGACTCTCTCTGTGTGTGCTTGTAGTATTTTATAGTTTTCTGGCCGCACATCTATTCCGTTTGTTTAAGGGCTAATAAATATTTTAGCGGCCTTTTCAGTGTGTGTATTTGAGTGTGTGTTGTGTGTGGGGTGGCGGTGCAGAAAAATATGTTTGCAGCAGTTGGAAACAAACGAGCGAGCAAACGAGTTGAGTAAATCAAGCCGCACTTCCGCTCCAAGCTTCGCTTCTCGTTTGGCTTTGGTTTGGGTTTGGGTTTCCAAACCGAAACCTACTACTACTAGGAAGCACAACCCTTTTCCTGGCAACCAGCGCCCCTGAAAAGAGTCCTTGTTGCCCCCTCCTTTTTTGCAAAAAGGAATATAGAGAGAGAGAGAGAGATAGAGCTCTCTTCTCTTCCTGCTTTTGTTTGTCTGCTGTCTGCTTTCTAACTGAATGAAAGCCTTGGCGCGTTGACTGATTTCGAATGGATTTTGCACGCCTCGCATGTGTGAGTTTTCTCACTGAGAAATCTGAATTCCAAGAAGGTAAATTCCTGGGGAACTCTTGAAAAATAATAAGCTGGAGAAAAGAGAAAGTAAAAAATAATTAAATTCCAAGTGATACTTATGTACTTTAATTATAAATAAGACTAAGAATGCATTTTCAATATGCTTACAAATAATTTTATTTCATTTCAAATGATAATGCTTTTCATTGAAATTGAAATAAATAATTATAAAGTGTACAAGCTTCAGTTGCTTCTACATACATATATTTTTAGCTTTTTCAGCTTAAAACTAAATATAAAATTTATAAGATTAGAAAAAAAGCCTATTTCGGTAGCACGAAATTTCTATAACCTTGTATTGAAAATCGATCATAGCTTAGCCAAAATTGCATTAAATTCCATGTGGAACACATTTCTATGCTAGTTTTTGTTAGGTTAAAAAATCTGCACACTTAGCTAAAATTTTAAAATTTTTCAAAATTTTAATGATTTAACCCCTTTCCTTTTTTACAAAAAAATTAACAATTTTTGAAAATTTGCTTTTTCTTTCGGAGATTTTCCAGAAAGATTCGCTTGTTGATGCCAATCAAGAATATATATGATTTATAGGGTCGGAAAAGATTTCTTCACTTAGTTACAAGCTTCTGACTGAAATTATAATACCCTGCAATGCTTTAATAAAGCATATAAAAAACTGCAGATTTTTATCTTTCATAAAAAAAAAGAAATCTTAAAATCTCCAGGAACGTTAGTAAAAAGATTAATCTTTGTACAGAAATCTATTTTTTAGTTTGATAAAATTTCTAACAACACCAAACTTGATATTAAATATTTTATTTAAAGAGAGTTTTCAATGCTTCATAATTTTATTTAACATTATAAAGAATCATTATTTAGATATTGTTTTCAATTCTGAATTATTTAAAGACATGTTTTATTACTTAATAATTTCATTTAATATTATAATGAATCATTATTTAAATATTGTTTTCAATTCTGAATTATTTAAAGACATGATTCAATGCTTAATAATTTTTTTTAACATTATAATGAATAATTATTTAAAAATAGTTTTCAATGTCAATTTATTTTAAGACTTGTTTCAATGTTTAATAATTTCATTTAATATGATGAATGAATAATTTTTTAATTTTAATTTTTGAAGACCTGTTTCAATATTAAATAATTTGATTCAATGCCTTAAATTATATTTATTTAAAAAATAGTATTCCATGCTAAATTTGTTTATTGATTTACCTTGAGCTTCTGATATTTCAAAATTATATTTCTCATAAATAACAGAAAGAGTTTTCTAATTCAATATACATTTTAATTTAAAATAAATCATATATATAGATATATATTTTATAAATTTACCTCCTTGGAGCTCCCTTATTTTTCTCAGTGCACCTGATTGTTGGGTAGTGTGTTGGAGTCACAAAATCCCGTAGGTGCAAAATAGCGCACTCCAGACAACGAAGCACGTTCACGTTCACATTTGTATTTTTTTCTTTCTTTTTTGTTTCTTGTTTTCTTTTTTATTGTTGTTGTTGTTTCCTCCTTTTTGTTGCTGCCGCCGTTGTTTCTCTGCTCATTTTTGTGTGTTTATTTGTTTTTGTTCAGAGTAGGAACAATACAGGAAAGGGTATCTTGGGTATGCAGACGAGCAATGTGCTCAGTAAGCGGAAAATTCGATCTGGGAAATGCAAAGGTTCTTTACAAAGCTCCTTTTTTATAAATAAATAAGAATTTCTTAAATTTTTTTTTGGTTTGCATACAATTAAAATAAATAAGAGGTAAAAGGGTTCAAACAAAAGGGAAACAATATATTAAAGAAAAACACTTCATAAAATTTTTTTAGGTAAGAGTAAAAAGTAAAATTCTGAAATTGAATAGAAAGCTGATTATATATCTAAGGGCCTATTTAAGAGTTAATTACTTAACTAAAAAAAATATATATTATTGATATTTAAAGCAAAATGTAACTCAAAATCACCAAAGTTCGAAAAAATACCCTGTACAGGTCATCAATTAGTTGAGCTTCCCCAACTTTCTCCTCTCTACGGCTTGGCTGTCCTGCCACAGTAAAGCCTCGACTGAGGTTTTTGCGTTAGTTTAAGGAGCAACTGGGAGAAGGAAAGGAAGAAGTCAGGGAAAAAGAAAATCAGAGAGGAGAAGTATAAGGAGAAAGAGTAGGAAAAAAAAAAAAAAAAAAACAGAGAGGGGGGGAAAATTGTGCGGCAAAATAAAATAAACCAAAGTGTTGGAAGAGACGCACTTCTGGGATTGGTTTGGAACACGCCGGGCTTTTCTTCCGATTTTTCCGGCTTTCTTTTTTTTTTGTATCCTTTATGTTTTTTTGCATTTGTTTTTTTGTTTTTTTTTTTTTTTTTGCCTTTAGCCCCGTTGGGGAACACGAATGCGATGTGCTTAAGCGGAAAACATCATTTTGCTGCTGGTATTGCAGGTTGCAGATTGCATGTTGCATGTTTGCTGTTGCTGTGCACCACTGACATCCTGCGACTTATTGAGGTGTTAAGCTAAACACAATTCCAATATTGGAAAGCAAAACAATGGCATGAAAGACACAAGAGGATAACAAAAGGAAACGGTACAAATGAGATGCCAGGACTACTTGAATGGTCAGTGTGTTGGCGCCTTCGGGTTGGATTTATGCCTGTACCAATGCGGCGTATACTTGATATTGCGGATACTTGATATTGATGTTGTTGAGCCTGAATCCCACAAAGGAAAACGTGATAATCAAGAAGGCAAAAAAAAAAACCAAAAAAAAGCCAAGACAAGACATAAGCTGATTGCTTCTGTTGGCTAAATGTATACATACATACTCGTCCAGCGATATATAGTTATGTGTTTGGGATAGAACAACTTGATTTCTGATCATATATCAAAGTTGGAGGGGCAGAGAAGGGAATTCCCCTTACTAGAGATGTGTGTGGCTGAAGTCCTGTTGATTTCCGGTCTTGCCAGCTGCTTCATGTGCATGTGTGTTCATGTTTGGCTTGTATATGGGTTCCTCTTCCTGAGTGCTGAGTAATGTGACCAGATCTAAATATTATAGAGTGTCAGGAAGAACTAAGAGAATAATTTATTGTAACATAGAATATTATACATTAACATTTTAAGGTTTATAAGATCATGTAGAGCTTTAAGTTATATATTTATTTTATTTTCTTAAATAGACAGCTTTCCTACTTACTTTTCCTGGCTGCACTATCCCCTACTCCTGTTTTTTTTTTTTGACATTTTGCTGAGCACAGCAAATTAGCATGCAGCCAACATGTGTTCGGCTGTCAGCCTGGCAGTCCTTCAGCCACTCCCCTTATTCCCAAGTAAGTGTGTCACATTAAATGATACGCATCACTTGACACCAAAATGTGCGAAAGAAGAAAAGCTAAAGCCGTGTGGCGGGAAAAACAGGGAAAATATATATATATAAATGGGAAAAGGAAAAGAAGGAAGGGGGTTGTAAGTTCAGGAAAATTACGCCTTTTCCGTCTTAGTTTCTTAATGAGTTGTTGAAGATGCAAGCATATGTATGTACAAGAAAAAATCAATATACCGAGGGAATATTTTGCAAAATGAAATACGCAAAAAAAGGGTTTTCTCAAAAAAATATGGGGAGATGTAAATGGCAACAAAACGGAAGTTGATTCTAAGTTGTTAGCCCCTAGAGAGGAAAAGCCAAAGAACGGGAAAACTAGAAACGGACTCTAAGATACCCTTATATCAGCAAGGACCTTAGTACGGCTTGTAACCAAAATACCCTTTAACTATAGGGTATGCGGAGGAAAAGTGCCGAGGAAAAAAAAAACAAATAAAAGTCGATGGCGGCAAGGGGCTAAGACAAACAAACAAGCAAAGGTCCAAGACAAGAGGTGACAGGAAACAGGAAACAGAGGATGCAGAACGTGCTCAAGTTCGGGACATTCATATGCATATATACATATATATAGAGTAAGATATACATATGTATAATATATATATATATATGTATATAGCAGACAAGTAGGCCCCGACTCCACTTTATGTGACAGTGGAATATCGGTTGGCACAGTCCTAGTCGGCCTGTCAAGCCTACACATTCCAGTTGAATCATTTTGTGGAAACCTCACGGAAGAAACTTTTTTATAAACCAAAACACACCCCCCAAAATTTTCAGTTAGAACTGAAAGGCTAGGCAGCGCGACACAAAAAGGCTGCAATCAATTTAAAATCGAAGTCACTCAAAATGATGACACAGTCCAAGATGCGATCGTTGAAAACCGTGAAGACTCGCAAGTCTTTACGCAAAAGTAAGGTCAAAAAGCTAAGCTTCAAGGCGACCAGTTCGAGGCGTAACGCAAGACCTTCGATGCGTTCGGGTGTCAAAGGACGTATGAGGCGCTCACCGATGCGAGCTCAGGTGCCCACCACTGTCAAGAGAATGTCACAGAAGAAGAAATCGATCAAGTACAAGAAATCCAAGGGTACCACTCCCAAGATCAATCTAATTGATGCCAGTCCCGGGGAAAAGGGAAAGAAACCCATCGGGACTAATGTGGTTTTCTTCGCCAAGGACTCGGCGAGGAAGAGCGATATAAGAATGGCAAAACCACCAGTATTTTCCACCATGAAAATAAGTCGCCTAACATCCAGACTTATGAACCAGGGCTCGAGGGCTCGCGAGGGTGTTGACTTCTTTTGCAATCTTGGCCAGAGGGTCCACCAATCGAAGCCGGTTTTGAAGCAAAAGAGGCTACGAGATGGTGAGCAAGGCGTTACCAAAAGAATTGTCGGATGTAGACCGATGGCAGGCAGGTTGGAAGCCGTCAGATTGGAAGCTGGCAGATTGAAGGCAGGCGGTTTGGGTGCGGCTGTGGCAAAAGTAAATGGACTATTGGCCGGTGGACCGAAAGTGGGCATTAAGAGGGGCATTGACTTGGCTGAAATTCCCCGCGGAACTGAACTGACACGAGCCGTGGGTATTGGGAGCCTGTGTCCGGGTCCTGTACTCAACAGTAGTGCCAGTATGGCCGCCAAGGATGTGGTGGTGCCACTAACCAATCGACTGCCCATCATTGATTTCATCTCCACCAACGAATTCAACAAGATGACCAAGACCCAAAAGAGCCCACGACGGCGTAATCGTTGATTTTGGGTGGCACAAAACGAGTGACGAAATGTACAGAACTATTCAACTGTTTACAAATTTGTTGTATAAATTATCAAATACTTTTCGTTAGTCAGGTGCCATAATGAAACCCTCCACCTTCTCTAATTCGATTCCAGAAATAAAGGAATATTTATAATATATTGAATTTTAATAATATTTAAGAGTGACGAGTAAAATACACTAAAAAAAGTGACTAAAGTAAATTATTAGTAACGCATGCAGTAAACCATAACGATTTATGAACAACTTCTGATAAACTATAAAAGACTGTAGACTGTACAAGTACATAAAAAACTTACAAGTAACGAGTGAAGCAAAACGCCATGAGCCATGGAACAACGACGAGTCCTTATGCAACCGCAACGAGTAAAATGAAGTTTTAACGAGAAACGAATGACTATCAACGAATGCTGCTACGGGTAATGAATTTAGCAATCAACGATTGTGTGTGTGTGCAGGATCTCAAGAGCAAACAACTTATTTGCACAACTTTCAAGCGATCGCAAAACATTTTCATTTTGCTTGGTTTATTTGGACATACCAGGAATACATATTCCCAAATGAAATTGTTGGACAAGATGGAATGGGAATGGCAATGGCAATGGGAATGGGTTTCTGGCTTGGAATTAGGATGAGGAGGGTGCAAAAAGGGGTTTTCCTCGTCCTGCTACGATTGGGGGCAGCGAGGTCGACTGCGCCAGTAAGCGAACTTTTGCGCAAATTATCTGCGTCGCGTTTATTTCGCGCAAACAAATCGCAAAACTTTTGCAGACGGCGACCCAGCGACTTTGCCTTCTGCCTTCTTCTCCCGAATCTCATCATCATCCTGGTCTGGGTCCGGGTCCGGGTCCTGGTCCTCGTTCTGCTCCTGGTCCTGGTCCTGGTCCTGCTCCTGGTCCTAGTACAGTTGTAAAACTTTTGCCGGTACAAAAGTTTTTTTGGAAGGAGTCGCCTTCTTCGACTTCAGAAATCCCAGCTCCCAGCTCTCCGGCTTTCTTTCAGCTTTCGGGGGCATCTTGCAGCAATTTACGGGTCTTGGGGAACTTGAGAAACGAATGGAAGATGGAAACCAGGCAATTGATGCACCACCTCCTGAAGAACGGGTGAAGGGTGAAAAAGGTTGCGCCATTGAGTTTGGGATTGGGGAAGGAAAATTCTTGCCACCATTTTTGTTGTTGTTGCAGCTCCGAGTTTTCCGGCTTGTTTTCATTTTCGGTGCCGGAGAATTTGCATTTTAGCCAGAAGGGCAAGAAGACGACGATTGCGGCTTTTAACCGCAAACCGAACGGAAATTGAGATTCATTTAATTCATTGTGCGCCGGGCTGAATTTTTGGGATAACAAGTGGGTATGCTGGGCAAGAAAAGGGTTAAGAAGTGTATTACAGAGAGAGAAATTTAAGGAAAATTGGTTGGGTTGTATAGGAAAATGTATTATTATGTGTAATTAATCAGCTGAATATATATTATTGAACAATTAATATTTAATGGTATAAGTTTTTATAATACTTGCAGATATACATAATAATATTAAAATACATAATATTTAAAAGGCTTTAAACATTTATGTCAGTGTTTAGTTTACCTAATTTTGCTAAAATCATTGATCTATTTTTTTCTTTTAATTAAAATGAAACCATTGAATGGAAGTTGAATTATTGAATATTTTTTGACTTGAGTTTTTAAATTATTAGCTATGATATTCAAATTATTTAAAGAACTACTTCTTGTTGTAATATTTAACATTATTAATGTATGGTTTCAATTTGAGCGCTATATTTTTGATATTTTAACAATCAAAATTAGGGAAAGGATAACAAGGAAAATTATTAACAAACCATTACGAATATTTAAGATATTGAATGTTATATCAATGTCAAATAACCTTTGTTCATTTAAATTCCAAGCTATTGCTTAACATTTTCCCTGCAAGCTCCTTTCTATTTTCTCTCCGTGTACTCGAAACTTCGTTGACTGGCATAATCATAGAGGGGAACCCCCAGGAAAGTTAAGCAGGACCAAGGAGGTGGCGCTGCAGCAGCCATGGCGGACAACAGTTAAATGACTGCTGCAGCCACGTCAGCGGCAACGCCTTTGCTAATATTTATGCCCCGGGCTTTTAAATCAGCAGCAGGACGCCGGGCAACAGTGTCCGCATTCGAAAGGACCCTTTAGAATAACAAAAAAAAAATATATAAAAAAAGAATCCTTGATTGCATGAAGAAGCAAGCAGAGCATCGAAGATGCCAATTGGAATGCTGAATAGATTCTCTCTTTTTATTGTCCAGCGAAGTGAGCCCAAATTGGCCATGGTAGGAAGGATATTAAAAGGATTTCTGAAGAGTTGGGATATATATTTTAGGATTTATATTATATTAAATAATTTTTTATTTACGAAAGCAGGTTTTTGGTACAGTCTGTTTCACCAGCAAACTTTTTTACCGATCAGACTTTAACCTTTACGAAATTCAGGCTTAGGAATTTTAAGGACACTTTTACCAATAACTTTCTTGTAATTTTAATTACAAATTATTTTTTAATATTGATTTAAAAATGAGAAGGATATTAAAAGGATTACTGAAGAGTTGGGATATATATTTTAGGATTTATATTATATTAAAAAATTTTTTTGTTTACGAAAGCAGGTTTTTGGTACAGTCTGTTTCACCAGCAAACTTCTTTACCGATCAGACTTTAACCTTTACGAAATTCAGACTTGGGAATTTTAAGGACACTTTTACCAATAACTTGCCTGTAATTTAAATTACAAATTATTTAGTAATATTGATTTAAGAATTTTAAACCAGATACAACCAATTATTTGCTGCATTTTAGGCTATTTTCCAAGTAAATCTCTTAGAAGAATTTTTGGTTTGTCCATATCCTGGTCTCAAAATATATGTTAGGTGAATGTGTACATATGGATTTTCCAATCATAAAATGAGCTCGTGTTCTAAATGGATATATTGGACTGCCAATGGGGGGGGGGGGGAGGACGAAGGACTTCAGCCTGACATCCTTCGAGTTAAACGCACAAATGCAAGTCGGTTATTTGAATGGGCTAGCAGCGGCAATTGATAAAGCAATTATGCAGGATGCAAGTGAGACTGGATGGCATTCAGGTCATATATGTGTGTGAGAGTCCTTCTCTCTCTCACTCTATCGATAGCTCCCTCTCTTTCATTTAGTATCCTTCGTTCTCTCTCTCTCTCTCAGTTCGAGTTGCAGTTCCCATTTCGACCTGCTTATTGAACGCAATTACCTGACACAGTTCTGTTCAGTTTACGCAAAAACGATGTCAATGCACGGGTCAAAGTTCAGCCAACAAAAAGGGAGAAGCCCAAAAGAGACAGCCATATGGATAGCTAGTGAAAGAGATAGAGCGAGTGTGTGTGGGTGTGCGGAACTTTCCTTTTCAGGACTTTGTTAATTAGGCAAACCCCTGTCCCAGATTCCACAAAATCTGATTCGCTACACACCAGGGCCCCCAGAGAGTGCGACCGCCCAACCAATTGACCCAGTAATCCAAGCCAGATAAACTTTAACAAAATAAGGATAAAAAAAGCATTGAAAACAACGAAATAACAAAAGTGCAATATTAAAAAACACAAGTGCAAAAATCGAATTGCAATGCCAACAAGCTGGAAACTGAAACTGAAATGACCGAGGAGGTTACGACAGAAAAACTAGAAAGGAAGCTAACTTTTTTATACCCTGTGAATGGCTCTCTCTAGGAGTATACATTCTACACTGATTGGTAAAATTTTGCAAGCAGTTAAAGTTCTTGTTAAGGGATTTTTTTGTCTTTCTGTTGAGAAGTTTTTGGTTAAGCTGTTTTTCAAGAAAAATTAATCAATAATAATTGTTTTTAAAGACTTGCTCTTTACAGCACAATTGTGTGATTAACAGCACTCTATTATCTTATTTTGTACAGATATAAAAATATATTTTATGATCAGTTTATTTCATTATTTATATAGAAATATAATATAATATATTTTATGATCAGTTTATTTCATTATTTATACAAAAGTAAAACTATAAATAATATTAAAATTATTGTCAAGAAACCTTCGAGCAGAAGTGTCCTCCGTGTTCCGTGTTCGCAAAAGGACAATTAAATAATCGTTGTGAAATTACTCCATACATAAAGAACTATAATGGGATTTCTGGGAATTATGCCATCTATAAATGATGATGTGCCACTGCCAACGATGACCCTAAGGACAACGATTACAGGGTAGATATGGGAAGTGCGGGAAAGAGGACATCCGTCCAGAGTGACCTCGACCCGGCTATAACTTGTGTTTGGCGGCCCATTGTTTTGGCCGATTCTCCAGTATTTTTTTTTGTTTTTGTTTTTTATCGGGACATTGTGTGGGTTTTTTGTATATTTTCGTAGGGGGGGAGGAATGAGTTGACCAGCAGCCAGTTATCGCAATCGCAATTGCTATCCATTTCATTTACCGCAGGACAAATTTTTATTGCTGACCCAAGCAGCAAGCGGCAAGGACAACGGCATGGCATTGTTTCAATTCATATATATAGACATACAATATATATATATATATATAAAATTGCCGGAAAAGTTGCTGCAATTGTCCTCATTTTCTTTCAGTTAACAACGATTTTATTGTTGTGCAACATTTTACATAAATAACAAGAACAGCACCAGCTCAGCTCAGCTCAGCTCAGGACAGGACGACAGGACATAAAGACAACAGACCCCAACCCATGTCCCATGTCCGTTTTGACAGTCGTCAAGTGCATTGTGCACTTTGCTAAAAACAATTTTGCATTTCCCCCACAAATACTACGACGATACTGTGGAAATTCTCATTCCGTGTTCAGTGTTTCAGTGTTCGTCAGTCAAGGGCACTTCACTGAATGTTTTCTGAATAAACGAGCGAGTCCTTGTACATATTCATACGAGTAGTAGGCTGTACCGCACTCATGTCGGTGTTTGAGTGGCCGTGTAACCACAGAAAGTCAAAAGCCTATTTAATTATGTTGACAATATGCAAAAATAACTAACCATGAACAGGGCAACAAGAATAATTGCATTTCATCCTGCGGTCCGTACTTTATTTTTATTATATGTACATTCAAACCGTCACATGTCACTTTGTGATTAGAGGAATTTTTGTATTAGCATTGGATTTAGCAAGTCTATTCCTCTATTATTTGTAAATTAGAAATTCTTAGTCTTGGACTGGTTGCGGTTTGTGCACACTTTTTGTTGCCCAATTGTGTGAATTTAACCTGCTCAAGTAATTGAATTTTGTATGTTAAAGATTGAAGAATTTTGTTGGGCTTTAAATAATGAAATTGTAAAGATTTAATCACAGGAATCGATTTAAGCTACTTCAACATGGGAAAGATTTATTATTTAAGTCAATTTTCCATACTATTGCCATAAATGCAATGTTATATACATTTGTCATAAGTTGGTGATTTGTTCTAAAGGCTTTTTCAATTGTTTAAATTAAATTTGATAATTTGTAAAATCAATTATAATAATTCACACCTGTGATTAATCTCATGATTTGTTTTTCTCTAAAAAATATATTTATCAAAGAAATTGATTGTGTGGTTATTGTGAAATGAAATTAAATGAGTCTGATTGTTATATTTGTGACATTTGATATGCATTTGAGGTGCTCTATCATTTTAGTTATTAAATTAAATAATTAATTATGTACTAATATAATAAATTGTAATAGACTTAAAAAGTTACATTATTGATAAAACAGAAAGTGTGTATTATATATATTCCTATCTTTTGAGATGAACAATACAAGCATCTTAAACTTTGTGCACTCCTATGTATTATATTCGAATTACTTAAATTATTACTTTTATAGGCCTCACTTTACCCATTGTCCAAGTAGTTTACAAAGCTTATGCTTTGCTGAATTTAATTAGAGACAGATCCACTGATATTGACGATTTGCTTAACCCATTTACAGCATCCCAGGCACGATTCGCGGTCACATAATGCGATTCATAATGATGATGATGGCGAGGCGTGTTAGTTAAGGGAGTCCAATTGTTTCACAGACAATGAATGTCATGTGGTGATTAGCATTTTGAACTGCCAACTTGTGGGGGCAGATTAACTGCGACTGCTTTTGGGGGACTTAAGGATAGAGGGATGGGTTAAGGGACTTACTGGTCCTGGGGCAGAGTGTCGCCAACAATATAGCTGCCTTCAGTTTGTCGTAATTTGAATGCCAGACTCTGACTCTGACTCTGACTCTTGGCCTTATTGTTGTCACATCAAATGCGGCGACTTGGCAATTTATGCTGACAGAATGGCTATGGCTTTGGCCTCCTCCTCCCCTTCCTAATTGGATAACATAATATTTAACTAATTTATTTGATATATATACATATATGTATATATACTTGTGATAAATGGCACAATGCCATGTCAGGCATTTAAATGGAAATTCCAAACTGCAATTGCAATTTATGTATGTCAGAAAGGCATTTCTGACATGACAAGCCAGACGAGTGGAGACTCAAAACCAGAAGCCAAAAAGCCCAGAGCCCAGAGCCCAGAGCCCAGAGCCCAGAGCCCAGAGCCCAGAGCCCAGAGCCCAGAGCCCAAAGACCAGACACCATCTCATTCCCCTTGACTGGAAAGCAATTGTGGGGGCGTGGCCTAATCAAATTATCGCAAAATTCAATGAATTTCAAATGAGCAAAGTCGGACAAGACGTCTTTGAGAGACGCTCTCAGCTCAAGTGGATTTCGATGCGATGCGATGCTGATTGCCGGCGAACAATTATTTGATTTAATTTAAACTCGAAGATTGTCCTGATGAATTGTCCAGTGGGGGTGGGAGATGGCTCTAAATGATGATGGGATTAAGTCAAGATCGAACTGTGTTGTTTGGCTGCTTTCTAATTCAATTAAAATGATAATGGTGGAAAGTCATTAATTAGTATTGAGAAGAATAATACTTAAGCTACTGAATTACACAGCTTCTAAGCAAAAGAACCTGTTTATATACTTGTATTATAACCATATTACTTTTAAATATTTGTTTTCATCTAGAAACCAAGTAATATTTCATGTTCTTAATGTATAAGATACACAAACCGCAAAAGTAACCACTAATGATGGTCTATGGCCTTCCCCTAATACGAATTTATTGATGTATAAACATGTTAGGCACAATTTCTGGCCATATATAATTAAGTCAGTGGACTTTTCCCGGGATTCCCCCATATATATGTACATGTATATATTTCTTTCTTTTTTTCATCTACTACCAAAAACTAATTGAAGCTCAGCACATTCCCTGCCCAAAATACACACTCACAGCATAGAGAGGACCATTAGGGAACCACTTGAGTGTAGCAATGTGTCAATTAACAATTTGCGCGCACTGTGTTTATGATGCCAGACCGGGTTCGTTGGTTGGTTCGTTGGGAGTGAAGTGGACCAAACACTGGGTGCTAAATGATGCTGCAACTGCCCTGCCCAACTCTCTCCTGACCCTGACAAATTTATGCGCATCATTAGAGCTAAATATCTATATTGAAACGGGGGGGAAAGTCTGTGTGTATGCAGAGAGAGAAATTCAATTGATTGGGTATTAAATTTTAGAAATATTTAAATGTAAAATTATCAGTATATCATATCATACTAGATTATTATACTTTAAAAAATGTTTAAAGTACTTTCTAGATACAAAAAGTATACTTATTACACTTAATAAATATAGAAAATTCTACCTATATGATTATATAAATTCTATTCAATCAATTGCTTGTATTTTCTCACAGTGTCTATATTATATTCATAGTCACACGGATGTGTTTTTGCTGGGCCCAATTGTTGTAGACAAATGCCCAGCTAAGTCCACTCAATTTGTTTGTTTTCTCGAACATTTAAGTGGCTCAAGTGGCCAAGCTAAATTCCCAATTGCTGTACATGTTGTAAATAAGTGTTAATAGCAACCCCAAAAAGCCACCCCCATTGCCCACCTCGGCGACCCAGCATTTCGTTTGATGAGCTCAAGTGAGAAATTACTATTAGAATAGGTGTGGACAGTTGTCTAACTTGAGGACTTGTGTGTGTGTGTGACTAGGGTTTTTTATTGTCATTATTTAACCATTTTTTTTTTTTTTTGTAGGGATTAGAATATAAATAAGAAGATTTAACAGAGTTGATAAGTTATACTAAAATATTTTAAATAATACAAAACAAAAAACAACTTTACCTTAAAATTTTTATGGCATTATTTAACCATTTTTAAGTTTTATGATATAAACAACAAGATTTAATAAAGTTGATAAGTTATACTAAAAAATTAAAATAATTTTGTACAAATTTTTTTCATTTTCCTATATATCATCCGATTGTTCCTATGGCAGCTATATATATAGCCCACCGATTCGCCATGCTCCCACTTATATACCAGTAAAATTATATAGAAAAATAACTCCATAGATTCATTCATATAGCTTAAATTTCTTCGAAAACAAATCTCGCACATCTGGGCCTATAATTCCCAATTGGTTCTAACATCCCCGGAACAAAGTGACTTCTGCCAGCCAGGTCTGAGATATGTGTTGTGCTTCAAAAGTTGCATGTCATTGTTTATTAGTGTTCATAGATAGTTACTGATCACACATACTTACTAGGCATAGATTCTTACTGATCATAGTTACTTAATGTTCATGGAAACTAACTAATCATAGTTAATTACTGGTCATAGATACTTACTGATCATAGTTACCTCCTGGTCAAAGTTACTTACTATTCATAAATACTTACTGATCATAGTTATTTAATGGTCATAGCTAATTACTGTTCCGAGTTACTTACTGGTCATAGATACTTACTGGTCATAGTTAATTAATGATTATTGTTCTGTATATCGTCCGATTGTTTCTATGTCAGCTATATATACATATGTATATATATATGGTCCACCGATTCGCCATGCTCAGAATTATATAGTAGTTAAATTATATAGACTAATGACTCCATAGTTTCATTTAAATAGCTTGCTCTTTAATGTTTCAAAACAAATCTCGCACATGTATATGATTCCCAACTAGTTCTAACATCCCCGGAACGGAGTGTCTTCAGCCGGCCAGGTCTCAGATATGTGTTGTGTTCCAAAAGTTGCAAGTCATTGTTTATTAGTGTTCAAAGTTAGTAACTGATCTACATACTTACTGGTGATAGGTAATTAATGATCATAGATAACAACAATAGTACTAGTATTATTGATAAATAGATATTTTCTGCCATACCAGAACTTTGTCCATGTATTCCACTCCATTTATTGAATAAAATATCGAGTTATCTATATTTATAGCAACGTTAGAAATTCGATTTATTTATCGACTTATTATGCTTATGTCGACTCTTTATCTTTATTCTGAAATTTCCTGACATCCCTAATTAGAATCCTGTATATTTAATTAAACATTTCAATTAACAATTAGGTTTAGTTGAATTACTATTAGTTATACTGTGGCTACCAAAGCCCCCTTCTCACATTTTGCAATCCGTCAAACCGTCAATAACAGGCAGGCCAATTGCGAATTGGCTTGGCCAATTAGGCAAATCAAACTTGGCCCCTCTGTGCGAGGCATTTGGCCAAAAGCCACCGCACAAACAGTGGGAAAAGCTAATCAAAGGCCGCCGACCGACAAAAGGAATGAATGAACGAATGAATGAATGATCCCTAAAAGGGTGTGAAAAGCGCGAAGGACTCCTAGTCCGATGAGGTGACGAAATCGCATTACAACTATTAAAGCTCACACACACACTGAGCACCCATCCATCGCAATTTGGATTTCCCAGACAGACAGTTTGTGACTTTTTCAGCACCGCTTTCCGCGTTTTCCCTCCTCGTTTTGTTTGGCAGCCAATTGTCTAACATAGACTTAAAGGCTTAAAGCGCAAATAATCCACTAGGCCAATTGAGGGGGCTTTTTATGGTCGGTGAGGGGGGCGCTAGGGTCGGGCCATTCAATCAATGAAAATGAAAATGAAATGAGATGAGATGAGATGAGATGAGGGGTGTGTGTGATGGGTGTGAGTGTGTGCGCACTTATTCATTCATTTGTGTACTAATAGGCGCACAATCAGACCAAATGACAGACAATCAGTCAAACAAACAGACAAATATACACACACGTATGTATGCCCGCACACACCCGCACACACACACACCAGCACACACACACATACCCTGAGACAAACAAACATTCAAACAAACAAAAGCGGTCGACGATGGCAGACAACAAACGACATTATCTAAAGTCAACAGCACCAACAAATCACACGCATTCACAAAACAGTCTCTTTTGAAAAAATAGTAAATGTCCTTATTTTTTTTTAATTTAAATAAATATAGTAAAGGGTAATTTGCAATTTATAAGCCAAATTTATATTAATAAAACACGTTTTATTACGATTTTTTTTATTAAACAAATATACAAGTGAAGGAAGAAGTGGATTTTAAACAACAAATTTTTAACAAAATTTAATATAAATCAAGCGGGTTTCTTATACTTAGCAACTTAAAATTTTAAAGTTTGTAATAATAAAATAATAGTAATATATTATAATAAATAAAATATTTCAACATATTTAATTAGCTAAAAGCAAAAGATATTTAAAGCTATTAAGTAACGAATTCTGAGCTGTTATTTAAAATATAACTGATGGTTTTTGAAGAAAATATATTTTGTAATAAGAAAGGATATTGATCAATTTCGTAGGTTGAGTTTCATTGTTACATAAATTTAGAAAATATAAGTTATTTATGAATTTTTGGGAGTTTAAAATAGGTAAAAAATAAAAAAAAGTAAAATTAGTGCTGAAAATATAAGCATAATATGAATTTTTATTATCTTAAGATAGGAAATAAATCAAAGAATTTTTTGAAGAAATTATAGAGCTTTAGTTATTATATTTAATTTTTTTATATATTATATATAATTTTATTTATATACAAAATATTATGGGTAGGTGATATATTGCCCTTACCACCAAATATATTTTATTATATATTATAAAATTTTGATACTTTCTTGAACTAAAATCTGCCTTCAAATATAAATGGAAAAATTGTGAAATTGTAATTGTGTATATATCATAAATAATATAATTTAATTATCTCTTTTAAATGTTATTTATAAATTATCCACAATAACGTAACATTTTTATCCATTGGATTCTCTAAGCGTGCCTCTCTTTTATTTACTAGCTTCACTTTATCCTGATTGCTATAAATTTGACCACTGCTGTGCTTGTGCCGCACACTTAACATCGATGCGGGCACCCATCCACACTCAAACACACTCATACTCACACTCATACACACACACACATACATAAACACACTCATACACACATGCTGACATTAGGTGCGCTCTTTATGTTTTATCTCAAAATGCGATGCTTGGCTGCTGATGAGTTGCCTGTCAGCCAGCGCCACGCCCCCAACTACCAATTCCCGCCTACAAGCCCCCCCCCCTCCCCTCCTTTTCCACCACTTTTTGGCCACCGTCAACAAGCTCTCTTCGGAGATGGAAGCTTGTCATTTACCCGAGTCATGTCCTTTTATATTTTTTTTGTATTTCTCTCCCCTGCTTGGGTTTAATATAGAGTTCTGCTCGTTCACTTAACGATTCTGTTTGCAATTTAAACATTAATGTTTTGGCAGTGTTGGTAAGGGCCTTGAAAAGCAAATGGTTCCCAATTAGAAAACCATTCCGGTTTCTTGAATTCTCATTAGGGGGTTTCAAAGCTACTAATTCTACTTTGAAATTTATGCATGCATTAAAATAAAGAATAAGCTGGGTTTGTTTTACTTGCTAATATTTATACTGAAGTCATCAAAGTAGGACTCAAATTGCTATTTTAATATTTATTCATGTTTTTTGTAGTGTTAGAAAGGGCCTTGAAAAGCAACAGGTTTCAATTAGCTTTTCAAAGTTTTTTACAGTTGATTCATTTACATATTCGAAAATTTGTGAACCTTTATTTATTTGTTTTTTATTCGAAATTAGAATAAATTTATTGCCACAAAATGTTTACAAACTCAAAGCCAGCAGAAATTGGTGAAAATCTTTTGTATATTACGATTGTTCATAAAAGAAAAATATATATACAAAACAATAGTACATACATATGCTTAGATGTATTCTCTATAAAATTACTCAAAGAGAAAAAAGGGAGCGTAGAAAAAAAGAAAGTACTCAAGGAGTTTTCCGGCAAGCGGTTTTCCTCCTCCTCCCAAGTGGCATTCATTGAGTTTCGTGTGGAAAACTCGCTCGACTTTGTTGTTTGCTTGTTAACTTTGACTCACTGCGGATGTTTCTTGTTCAGGTCTTTGTTGATGCTGCCATTATAGGTGGCATTATTCCACTTTATTTTTTTTTTTTTTTTTTCATGTTTTTGTTGTTGCTGTATAAACCGCTTAACATGCGTAATTTAAATCTCTTTTGTTGTTTAAGAACTCGTTTGGAAAAGGAGTCGTTTAGCCTTTTTTATTATCACAAAATAGGCCAATGGCAATGGTGTAGGAGTTGTGTAGTTTCGGGGAAATTTATTAAAAACTACCGAATAAAATATTAAATACTCTATGTTATGTCTTAGATGATTTTCTGTAACTTTCAAGAAAAGATCTCTTTCGTAAACATTGCTACCTTTCTTATATGCCTTTCTAAAATAAATAAATTTACTTTAAGGACAAGCTTTTTTGCGTCTAAGTCCTAATAATTTATTTATTTTTGTTTAAAAAAAAACTTCCCTAAAAGTAATCTATAATAAAAATCAATGTGTTTAGTTATAGTTTGGCTAACACGGATTGGCTGTCTATGGTTACGAGTAACAAGTTAACTGGTCTGGTCTAAGCCAAAGGGGATAAGACCTCAGGAATTTGGCCAAAAGAAACCCAAGACATTCCATTCACTTTACTTTACTTTCTTTTTTTATTTTTTTTGTCGCTTTCTGATTCCAAGTTATTGATCAAGCTTGAGAGAGAGAAAATAAAAGAAAAACAGTCTCCGTTTGGAGCTCCTCCAGTGCGACGCCCCTGTGTCTGGGACATGACAGCTACCAGCCTTTGGTTCCAGGGGAATCCCCTTGCAGTTGATTTTTTCCTTTTTTTTTTATTGCGAATTTTAGATTTTTTCCCCATTTTTTTTTTTGTGTTGCCTAAAAGTCTTCAACTTCAACTTGTGCTTCCCGTTTTTCCACGACTGTCGAACATTTTTCGTGTGCAGTGGCGAAAATTCTCCATCGTGTCCGTCGTCCGTGGTTGGGATTTTATTTTGGGGCGGACAAAAAAAAAAAAAAGGCAGAGGGGGGCGTGGTTAACATTGGCAATGTCTGCACGCGATAGTTAACGTCTGCTTCTGGATCCCTGGGATCCGGAATCCCGTCTGCCAGGCACCTCCTCTGCAAGTCCCAGACGATAGGCAAATGCAAACAAAAAACTTGTTCGCCATGCCACGCCCCCCTCTCTCCCGTGTGTTCCCTTACCGCCCCCCCTCCCCCGGAAGTTGCCTGGTCTGTGCGTGAGTGAGTCGGCCGCTGCTTCCGCCTTTGCCAAGCACCGCCAATCATTGGCGTAAATTGAGCTCATTGTGGTCTAACACCATTACACCGGGGCCATGTGTGTGGGCAGGCGGACACAGATAGATGGAGCTGCCAAATTCTACATTTGGAAAATACACTGAGCGAAAACAGGGTGGGTTTTGGGGGTTGGGGAAAGCAATGCAAGAAAATGTATTAAAATTGCAAATAAATACGGGGTTTCTTAGTGTTATATCGGAGAACAAAGGCCACATAAATTTATACCATAAATATAAATTTGATATGTATATGTTATGTTATGCATCCTATAAATTTATATTTCTTTTGCATAAGCCTTATACAAAATATATTTAAATACATTTTTTAAGATACACACATACAGTACTTTTTTTTTTGAGACATAAAAAATTAAATATTGTATGGCGTTACACATCTCATACAATTTTATTTGCCTCCCATAAATTTTCTATAGTTAGATTCCTTATTTTTACTAGTTTAAATAATTAAATATACTTTGCATTTAATATTCGATTTTAAAGAAACGAAATAGGTATAAGTTGGGCGAAAAACTATAATTTTATTAGTTTTAAGCTTTATTTCGGCATTTTTAAATGTATGCTTTTGTATTTTTTGACAATTTTTTAGTTCTATGTTTATGTTTATAGTATTTTCCACATAACTGGGTAAATACCTAAACATAACTGAATTATTAATTTAAATGTTTAAAAACATTTTCCACTTTTTATATAATTTAAAAAAATATATAATAATATATAAATTCATACAGATCTGTGTTATCTGAAATAGAGTCAAAAGCCTTTGTATGAATATTAATTAATATGACCCAAAAACCTTCAATTTTTTACCTTAATAAAATCTTTAAAATATCCAAAAAGATAAAAATTTTTTCTCGCAGTGCCCGGACTTAGGCCAAGTCTGGTGGCGCCTGTGTGAAGTCGTTAAATGCGGCAAAGTAAAATAAATTGAGCCAAGTCATGTTTCGAGCATGAAATGCATTTTTATTGCAACCAACGAAACGTTCGTGGTTTCTGCTTTGATGGGGGGGGGGGGAGGGGACCTAAGGGTCCAAGGATGTGGCTGTGGAGAGGTGGTATCCTCCGAAATATATGAACTATTGAAATGCACAAGATATTGACTGCCGACTGCCGACTGCCGACTAACGACCCTTTTCGACCCACTGGCGGCCTCTGAAGTTGCCGGCCATAAAGTTCATAAATTTACGAAAGCGTCTTGCAGCAAGTTGCGAGTTGCTTTTGAGAAGCAGACAAACTTTCATCGAATGGAAATTATTATTTCATTTATCAGTTTTCCCGCAGAATGGTAAGGGGGAGTGGCAGGAGGAAAATGCAATGTAACCCTTTTAACATGTTTTAATATCTCATAGATTTATTTAGGGTACATAAAGCAACTAACTATGTTTCTTTAAATTAACTTCCGCAACATTATTTTATTACATTTACACGCTTTTTGAAATGAAAACTTACTATCTCTCTGTGCTAGCTGTAGTAAATAATTAAACCTCAGTTGGTTAACAATTTAACTAAGTAATTCTCATTCATTTGCTGAACTATTTATTAATTCAAGTCTTTTATCTTTTGCTTATCTCGTTTGCAGGTGAGTTTTACCGGCGCCAACCATAATGGTTAGCTTTAGCTGCGTGGAAAATGGCTGTACGATGGAGGGGTTTTTCCAACCCACTCCAGAGGGGGTAAACTGGAGTAGCTTTGCCGCTAATTTCCCCCATTAGCAGATCCCTTAGATGCCTCAATTTCAGACCAACAGACCGCCCGCTGTGTGTAAATGTAACCAAGTCCATGTTCCTGACTCCTCCCAGTGTGTTTTTTTCGGCTTTTCTTTTTCCCTTGGCCCCATGCAGCTTCATAAATTTGAATGTAATACTTTCCATGTTTTACCATTTCGATGGTGGTTTTGTGGAGGGTGGGGAAAAAACGCTTACAACGCCGAAAATTATGCTATAAAAATGCACTGCCACTAATTAGGCCAACACAAACATGGCATAAAAAGAAAATACTTTTGTATATGTACATAGAAAGCGGAGTGAAGCCAACAAACAGCAGATGCGTTCTTAGAAATTTCGCCTTGCCTGGCTTACAATATATATATACATATATATATATATATATATATATATAGTATTTAGTATATATATTTTTATGTACGATTTAATTTTTTTTAGTACTTCTTTTGGGATCCTCAATGGCGCTCTTCTTGGTGCGCTCCGTTTCTGTTGTAAGTGTAATCATCGCACGATGAAAGCCGCTTACAATAATTGCCCCATTTTGTCCGGACATCGTGTCCCGTGTCCGTGTCCGAGTCTGTATCCGTATCCGCTCCCGTTCCCTATTCCCTGTTCCCAGACACGGACACAGTATATCCTGGAACACGGGGCTTCTTTCTTTCTTTCTTTCTTTTTTTCCCTGCTGGCGTCTGCTCTCCGGCGGCTAAATGCATTTGAAGTTGCTACGTTTTGTGTCGATTTCCATTTTACTTTTATAACATTTTTATAGCCTCGCACAGACTTATTAAGTAATACAACCTGGATCGAAAGTTAGTTTTTTGCCAGATAGTTGCCTAGGATTATTAATATATTTACTTGCATTTTTTGATTTAAGCTAACTTGATTGCACTCAATCAAAGAATCTTGACTGTAGTCTGTATATATTTATTTTTATACCCTTGCAAAGTATGATAATTTCTGTCAGAAGCTTCAAACTAAGTGAAGGAATCATTTCCGAACGTATATTTCATATATATTATTGATCAGCATCAACAGGCGAATCTTTCTCCGGTTAAAAAAACAACATTTTAAAAATGTTCCATTTTTGAAAAAAAAAGCAAAGGGTTACATCGTTAAAACTTTCTAAAATTGACAAAAATTTAGTTTTTTAAATGAGTATGCAGATTTATTAACCTAATAAAACCTAATATACGAAAGCTTTCCGAATTGAAATTAATGCATTTTTGGCTTAGTTATGAGTTTTAGAAGCATTGATTTGTTGCAATTATTTGTATATAAACATTTCAAAAATTATTAATTTGTGAACAAGTTTTTAATTCAACTGTGAAATTAGTTTCCTTTCTTGTTTTAATATTAAACTATAAAGAAGCTGTTTATTGACAAAATTTATATTGAAACAAGTTCTAAATAATTTTTAAAGTTTTTCACTTTGAAACCCAAAAAAAAGAAGCACAAAACAATTTAAATATACATAAGTAAAAATTTTAAGTTGTAGGTTAGGGAAACATAAAATATAGAAAACGATTATGAAGGTTTTAATACAAAAGAAGATAGTTTACCAAATTATTTTTCAAATACTCTCTGTTCTCTAGAATTTCTTAAGCCATGAAGTGATATTTAAATACCAAAACAAATAAGTTTGCACATGAAATTCATTACTAACTTAGGTTATACTTTAACAAACAAATATGTTACAAACAATTTCTTAGACACGGGTAAAGCAGCCTTAAAAAATATAAATATTATTTATTTTATAATATACATAAATTTATATAAAAAATGTTTAACAAAACAAAAAGGAAGATTAAAGCATACTAGATTTTATTTAACTTCCAACCTCTTTAAAAAAAATAACAAAAAACCAAGCTCTTGAAAAGAAAACCAGTTTTTCCATTCAATTTATGCATACAATCTTTCACTTTTCCACATTGTTTAATTTGATTGCCTTCTTTCAAGTTAAACATAATATATTTGGAAACTTTTTAAACAAATGTTGATTATTTAAAAATTTCCTTTCGTTTTTCTTGTTTTTCTCCTTAGACTTTTCTATTTTCCCGGCGTTGAAATATGAATTTTAAGCGCTTTGGTCAGTCATAAATGTTATTTATTGCCTGTTTTAAGGGTAGAATCTGGGGATATTTATACCGCTTGGCTTTGTTGTCCTGTCAATGTTTTTTTTTTTTTTGTAATTTCTGAAATTGTTTGTTGTTGTTGTTGCCGCCTAGACGAGGGTCGAAAATAAGTTGGAAAACTGAAACCTTTTTGTTGTTGTTGTTGTTGCCGCCACTGATTCTGCTGTGTTGTGCGGTCATTTATGTCATTTCATATTTATTCAGCGGCCTTCCGCATAATTGGCAGTCCTCTCGTTGCCCCAAACAACAAATAACAACAAAAAGCTTTCAAAAAACCACCGAAAACAGTGAAAAACTGAAGAAAAAGGCTGGAGTTAACCCAACGTCACTTGGGACGTAAGCAGATTGTAATAAAAATATGAAACCAGTGGCGCAGAATGGATTATAGTTGAGTGTTTCGACCATGCAATACCCGGCTTGCAGGCTTGTTCATTAAATAAATTCAATCTGTATTATTAATAATATTTTTGTTAGGCTTGGAAAAAAGAACATTGTTATTTGGCTTCTTTGTCTGAAAAAAATATTATTATTAAAACCAATTTGAATTAAATATTTGTGGGTTTTAAAATCATATAAAAATTAAGTTTAAAATTATGCTAGAACATTTCACATCGTAAAAATAAAAACAATTTGATATTGAATTTGAAAATTGGCTTTCTTTGAAACAATATTTATTGAAATTTTTCTATGACATTTTTTTTTGGCAAATCTAAGTTTAAAAATCTCATAACTAAGCCAAAAATGTATTCATTTTAATTCAGAAATCATTCCTATGTTTGTACATTAAACAGTACAGGTTCAAAATACCTTGATAGTTAGCAATACTCTGTGTATGGAAATATATGAAAATATCAACAAAAAATATCCGAATTTAAATGTCCTTTTAAAGGTTTATGTCCGTCTGTTATGTGCTGTTATGTCCTGCTGACCATCTGTCCGTTGCTGCTTAAAAATAAATGCATTTAACGTGGTCCTGGGCGGATTAATTGAGTTGCCACTGCCCTGGCAGTTGGTTGCTGAATATTGCAGTGGATCTACCAACTCCACCACCGATGCAACCACCACCAGGACCACCTTCTCCTCTGTGGATTCATCTCCCCTTTCTGGTGGCATGCGTTCACATCATGCATACGCCATGTGCGCACACACTGCTCCTGCTCCTGCTCCTGCTCCTGCTCCTGCTCCTGCTCCTGCTCCTGCTCCTGCTGCTATGACTTGGCCCCAAAAAGTAGCAGAGGCAACTTGAAGCCCGGCCAAAGAGTTGAACTGGAACCCAAGTTGAGTGAAGTTAATCCAGCCTAGGAGCCTAGGAGAATAGGAGGTTTGAGGGACGAGAGTTATCCAACGCGTGTCCCAGGGGCATTTTGCGGCTTTTGTGGCCCGCTTTGGCCTAAGTATTTCAGCACTTTTGCATGTTTTATTGTATTTTAATTAACTAAATCTCCGTTGCCGGCTTACCAAGGGGTTCTGGGTATGCGGTGGGGGTTTTTTTTTGTGCCCAGAAACTCTGTCAACTTGCGGTCAGCTTTTCGGTTCGCAGCAAAAACTGTGGGAATTTCCAGGATGTGGGGGGCGGGGAAAGCGCTTTTCCTAAGAGTTTGTGTTTGAACAACCAGAAAATTGGCCAAGAATTGTTGAAAGTGTTCAAATAAAAATGGAATTTTTAAGGAGAACTTGAAGGGTAAGGAAAGAAGTGTAACAGAGGCTTAACCGAAAGGGTTTTTGGCAACGATTTTCATGAAATAAAATATTTAGAGATCCTACAGACATTAGACACTAGAGTTTTTAAAACTTTAAAAATTTATCAAAAAGTGTACTTAAATATATTATATTGTTGAACAAAAGAACATTTTTATTATTCATTATTATTTTTAAAACATTTTATAATTCTTAAAATATTTAAACATATTTTTAGTAACTTAAAATGAGAATATCCTACTTTAAGGCACGCTTTTAATGGTTATATTTTTTTTTCAAAGTTTTCCGATCGTCCCTATGGCATCTATATGCATATATATATGTATAAATAAATAGCCCACTGATTCGACATGCTCCAACTTATATACTTGTATAATTATATAGAAGAATAACTCCATAGTTTCATTCAAGTAGCTTGCTCCTAATTATGTTCCACAACAAATCTCGCCCATGTATATAATTCCCAACCAGTTCTAACATCCCCGGAACGAAGTGGCTTCTGCCAGCCTAGTCCAAGCTATGTGTTGTGTTTCAAAAGTTGCAAGTCATTGTTAATTAGTGTTCATAGATAGTTACTGACCATACATACTTACTGGTTATAGATACTTACTGATCATAGTTACTTCCTGTTCAAAGTTACTTACTGTTCATAAATACTTACTGATCATAGTTACTTAATGGTCATAGATACTTGCTGGTCATAATTAATTACTGAATATTGTTCTATATATCGTCCGATTGTTCCTATGGTAGCTATATAAATGTATATATATAGTCCTCCGATTCGCCATGCTCCGACTTATATACCAGTGAAATTATATAGAAGAATAACTCCATAGTTTCATTCAAGTAGCTTGCTCCTAATTATGTTCCAAAACAAATCTCGCCTATGTATATAATTCCAAACCAGTTCTAACATCCCCGGAACGAAGTGGCTTCTCCCAGCCTAGTCCAAGCTAGGTGTTGTGTTTCAAAAGATGCAAGTCATTGTTTATTAGTGTTCATAGATAGTTACTGACCATACATACTTACTGGTCATAGATAATTACTGATCATAGTTACTTCCTGTTCATAAATACTTACTGATCATAGTTACTTCCTGTTCAAAGTTACTTACTGTTCATAAATACTTACTGATCATAGTTACTTAATGGTCATAGATACTTGCTGGTCATAATTAATTACTGAATATTGTTCTATATATCGTCCGATTGTTCCTATGGTAGCTATATATATGTATATATAAAGTCCTCCGATTCGCCATGCTCCGACTTATATACCAGTGAAATTATATAGAAGAAAAACTCCATCGTTTCGTTCAAATATCTTACTCATTTATATGTTCCAAAACAAATCTCGCCCATGTATATAATTCCCAACCAGTTCTAACATCCCCGGAACGAAGTGGCTTCTGCCAGCCTAGTCCAAGCTATGTGTTGTGTTTCAAAAGTTGCAAGTCATTGTTAATTAGTGTTCATAGATAGTTACTGATCATACAGACTTACTGGTCATAGATACTTACTGATCGTAGTTACTTCTTGTTCAAAGTTACTTACTGTTCATAAATACTTACTGATCATAGTTACTTAATGGTCATATCTACTTACTGTTCAGAGTTACTTAATGGTCATAGATACTTGCTGGTCATAATTAATTACTGAATATTGTTCTATATATCGTCCGATTGTTCCTTTGGCAGCTATATATATGTATATATATAGTCCTCCGATTCGCCATGCTCCGACTTATATACCAGTGAAATTATATAGAAGAATAACTCCATAGTTTCATTCAAGTAGCTTGCTCCTAATTATGTTCCAAAACAAATCTCGCCCATGTATATAATTCCCAACCAGTTCTAACATCCCCGGAACGAAGTGGCTTCTGCCAGCCTAGTCCAAGCTATGTGTTGTGTTTCAAAAGTTGCAAGTCATTGTTTATTAGTGTTCATAGATAGTTACTGACCATACATACTTACTGGTCATAGATACTTACTGATCATAGTTACTTCCTGTTCAAAGTTACTTACTGTTCATAAATACTTACTGATCATAGTTACCTAATGGTCATAGCTACTTACTGTTCAGAGTTACTTAATGGTCATAGATACTTGCTGGTCATAATTAATTACTGAATATTATTCTATATATCGTCCGATTGTTCCTATGGTAGCTATATATATATGTATATATAGTCCTCCGATTCGCCGTGCTCCGACTTATATACCAGTGAAATTATATAGAAGAATAACTCCATAGTTTCATTCAAGTAGCTTGCTCCTAATTATGTTCCAAAACAAATCTCGCCCATGTATATAATTCCCAACCAGTTCTAACATCCCCGGAACGAAGTGGCTTCTGCCAGCCTAGTCCAAGCTATGTGTTGTGTTTCAAAAGTTGCAAGTCATTGTTTATTAGTGTTCATAGATAGTTACTGACCATACATACTTACTGGTCATAGATACTTACTGATCATAGTTACTTCCTGTTCAAAGTTACTTACTGTTCATAAATACTTACTGATCATAGTTACCTAATGGTCATAGCTACTTACTGTTCAGAGTTACTTAATGGTCATAGATACTTGCTGGTCATAATTAATTACTGAATATTATTCTATATATCGTCCGATTGTTCCAATGGTAGCTATATATTTGTATATATATAGTCCTCTGATTCGCCGTGCTCCGACTTATATACCAGTGAAATTATATAGAAGAATAACTCCATAGTTTCATTCAAGTAGCTTGCTCCTAATTATGTTCCAAAACAAATCTCGCCCATGTATATAATTCCCAACCAGTTCTAACATCCCCGGAACGAAGTGGCTTCTGCCAGCCTAGTCCAAGCTATGTGTTGTGTTTCAAAAGTTGCAAGTCATTGTTAATTAGTGTTCATAGATAGTTACTGATCATACAGACTTACTGGTCATAGATACTTACTGATCGTAGTTACTTCTTGTTCAAAGTTACTTACTGTTCATAAATACTTACTGATCATAGTTACTTAATGGTCATAGCTACTTACTGTTCAGAGTTACTTAATGGTCATAGATACTTGCTGGTCATAATTAATTACTGAATATTGTTCTATATATCGTCCGATTGTTCCTTTGGCAGCTATATATATGTATATATATAGTCCTCCGATTCGCCATGCTCCGACTTATATACCAGTGAAATTATATAGAAGAAAAACTCCATCGTTTCGTTCAAATATCTTACTCATTTATATGTTCCAAAACAAATCTCGCACATGCATATGATTCCCAACTAGTTCTAACATCCCCGGAACGAAGTGGCTTCTGCCAGCCTAGTCTAAGCTATGGGTTGTGTTTCAAAAGTTGCAAGTCATTGTTTATTAGTGTTTATAGATAGTTACTGATCATACATACTTACTGGTCATAGATACTTACTGATCATAGTTACTTCCTGGTGAAAGTGACTTACTGTTCATAAATACTTACTGATTATAGTTACTTACTGGTCATAGATACTTACTGTTCAGAGTTACTTAATGGTCATAGATACTTGCTGGTCATAATTAATTACTGAATATTGTTCTATATATCGTCCGATTGTTCCTATGACAGCTATATATATGTATATATATAGTTTAGTAAAATTATATAGAAGAAAAACTCCATAGTTTCATTCAAATATCTTACTCATTTAAGTGTTCCAAAACAAATCTCTCACATGTATATGATTCCCAACTAGTTCTAACATCCCCGGAACGAAGTGGCTTCTCCCAGCCTAGTCTCAGATATGTGTTGTGTTTCAAAAGTTGCAAGTCATTGTTTATTAGTGTTCATAGATAGTTACTGATCATACATACTTACTGGTCATAGATACTTACTGATCATAGTTACTTAATGGTCATAGCTACTTACTGTTCAGAGTTACTTAATGGTCACAGATACTTGCTGCTCATAGTTAATTACTGATCATAGTTATTTACTTAATTTTCATTGATACTTAACAAGCCATAATACTGTTTAGCATCTTATTAATAAATTGAATTATGTATCATTTAACCTTACAAGATCTCTAAAACTTAGCTTACCAAAATTTTCATTACCCTTGATAGGAAAAATGTCAAACTTAAGACCTGTTGACGCTATCTAGCTCATCCCTCGGAGTCAAAAGTTTTTTGCCATCTGGCTTTGTTTTTTTGCTCCCCAAGAGTGATAAATCGGCATTAAAACCCCATTCTCAGGACGAAGGATAAGGACACACACACTCATGTAGGTTCTTGTGTGTTGTAAGTCCGAAAAATTAAATGTCATGGACTAAGAATGGATATGCGAAAAAGCGTAGTAAAGTTAGGGATACAAAAAAAAGGAAGAGAGTCCCTTTTAAGCCGTGCCGTCAGTCAGTGGCTTTTGGCTAATTTATCAGCAAATTTTTAAACGCATCTGACTGCAACTGAAAAATAAAGCCCTCACATAAAACTTTTTTTTGTGCCGGCGACAGTGGAAATCTCACAGTGACAAATTAAATATTGACTGGGAAAAGCAGTGGAAAATACATGAAAATGGGTACGGGGAATTGGCTGCGTCTAGACCATCTATCTGTGTATTTATCAAGTGTCACAGCTTCCTGGCCTGGGATAAATGCACTTAAACGGCTTTTGGCATCGCTATTTCAGCCTACTTCAAGCCCCAAGGAGCCAAGGAGGAGGGAAAATAGCACCACAAAACATCCTAGACCCCCATCTCTCCTCTCCTTCCCATTTTCGAAGGGTTTTTTAAGGGTCGCAGCTGTACGCAAATATTTGCCGCATTTTTTATGCGACCACAAAACAGAGAGGAAAAGCCAGCAGCAAAGGGAGGAGGAGGAAATGGTGTAGGAGTAGGAGTTGGAGAGGAAAAACCTTTTTATGCGATTTGCGTTTTGTCATAAATTTAACAGCAAGTAAATATTTGATTTGATTTTCGGTTCAAACCCAAAAAAAAAAAAAGAAAAACCAAAACACCGCGCCGGAAAACGACATCAGTTGATTAAATGGAAATTTTTGCAGGCTTTCAATTTCACAGATTTTCCCTTTATAGATTTAATTGGACAATTTTGTCAAGTTCATAAAAAGCGTGCTTAGTGGAATATTAAATTAAAAGAGAATATTTAAGTAAAGCTCCTTGGTTTAAAATTGTTACAAAATTAATGTTCATTTTAATATTTTAACTATTATTGTTCTCTGCTTTTTATACCTAACAAGATTCTATTTCCAAATTATATTAAAACATAAGTTTGAGATTAAAGAAACCACCCCTTTTTTTATGCTCACCATTTTTTTCCACGTCGACCAATTTTCCTTACTAAATGCTGACAAAAAGTGCCTTATCCTTGTCTGGCTTTTCCCCTTTTTCTTTTTTTTTTTTTGCTGCTGCTCTCTCACTTCACTAATGGAAATAATTTGAAATTAGGAAAAATTATGATGAGAGTTTGTCCTCTATGCCATGTCCTTTTATGTCTTAGCAACCGGAGGAGGCTTTCACCAGAGGAACACACACACACACACACAAACATGTGACTAGCCGAGGAAAATGAGCATAAAACAAAGTTTATATGCAACTTTTTGATTACAAATGCAAATTACAGCGTCGACTGAGGCTCAGAGCAATAACAGAAAAAAAAAAAAAACTGAAAAAGAGGAGTTGAATGCAAAAAAAAAAAAAGGAAAGTAAAAGGAAAAGCGGGGCTGGGAGTCAGAGTTGGGGGGAAAAAAAACTTTTTCATATTGCAGCAGAAATTGCTCGCAATGTTTGTTCGTTCATTCTCGTTGGTTCGTTTGCCTGCTTATTTCTTCGTTTGTTTGCCAGTTTGTTTGTGTTTCTGCCTGTTTGTTTGTTTGTTTGTTTGTTTGTCCCTGTTTGTCTGCCGCCATTTGACGCTGTTTTGGCAGTTCAGAGTTGACAAAACATTTAATTTGCAGGCAGCACCGAAAAAATGCGTAATCATAACTTTGGGAAGAAGGCTGATTTGATTAGGGAAATGAGAAGAATATATATTTAAATGTGATGATGTGACGTGAAAATTTGTGCTGCCTTTTGAAGTCCAATTAAAGGTGGCAAGTAAGCAGAAAGTTTTTCCTTTTGATCTGGAGTCATTCAAGCAATTTCTTTCCTTGATATATCAAGCATATACTCCATATTTATAGACTAATTCAACTGAAACTTGCTTGTCAAGTGTTATGGTTATACAAAGTAGCCACATACCAAGTTTCACAAGACCAGCTCTTGTCGCAGCCAAGTTCCTTTAGGCCATTCCACTAAAAACAGTTGCCACAGTTACTACAGAGTTGCTATTACAATTGCATTTTCCCCGCAATCATGGTAGCATTTAAAAGCAGACCTGCAACAGCAGTGCACTTTCATTGAAGTTTCCACTTGAAAGGCCCGGCGATCCGATCGGATCGGGCATCAATTTTGTGCTGTGTCTGACAGCGGCTGTCGCTTATAAATTGCCGGGCTCCCACAACAACAACAATAATATCAACAATTCCAACAATAACAATACCAACAACAACAACGACTGCTGCAGCAGCAGCAATGGCGACAAGCGCTCTGACATTTAACATCCGGTTGAAATTGTTCAACGCATTTCCGGTGCCCTCTGTGGCCTTCCTTCCACAATCTCCTCGCCCTCATTGCCACCACGTTGCTTCCGTCCCAAAAGACAAGGCACAGGATGAGGCAGGACGGGACAGGGCAGGACAGGACAGGACGCTGGGTCCTCGACCAGCAATTAAACGCTTATCGAGAAGTTGGCCAAAAAGAGAAAGCTCACTGCAGGCGAGTGAAAGAGAAGGAGCAAGAGCAGGAGCAGGAGCAGGAGCAGGAGCTGGAGACGACAATGAGCTGGCTTTCATATAATTGAGGTTATGGCCAACGCATGCCACCTTTGGCCCAAACTTTTCCGGCAACAGAAAAACAGCTCTTGTTCTACTGGCAAAAAGGTTTCGCCGGCACACAGAATAAGTTGAAATGTGTCCACCTGGCACACCTCACCTCTTTTGTGCGGGTGTGGTAGTGGTAGTGGTAGTGGGTGTGGATGTGGGTGTGTGCATATGCGGCAAATAACTGCAGACAAAAGCTGAAGAAATTAATTAGGGTCTCCGTCTCCATCGTCTCCTGCTCCCGCTGCTCCTTGTGCTCCTCCTCCGCCATCATCACCGTCATTATCATCAGCATGGCGTAGGCAAGGAGCCCGAACCCGTCTGCGCCTGCATCAAAACTCTGTGCAAAACGGATGTCACCCGTAAACAAGGCAGCTGGCAGAAAGGGAGCACTCTATGGATGGGGGATGGAGAGCGGGACAGCAGCAGGGACAAAGACAGAGACGGGGACAGAGAGAGAGAGAGAGAGAGAGAGAGGCGGCTAGAGCTCGGGTGAAAAAAGAGTCGGCAAAACAAATCGAGTTGTTGGCATGGAAATTAATTGCTGCAAATTGAGTAATGATGTTTGGCCCCTGTCAGACAGACCCAGAAAGTTAAAAAAAAACAAGATAAAAAAAAAACAAAGCATGTTGAAACAAAGAAGAGACAGGGCTTGAAAATGTAATTATCCAACATTTTGGGGTTTTCAAAAGTTTTAAGCCAAAAGTTCTAGTTTTTATATGAATTTACTCAAACTTTATGTTGTTAACACATTTTAAAGTTAAATACATTATACAAACTATATTTAGGTAATCCATTCTAGCAGTAAATAAAAAGTTAAACTGCTAAAATAACAATGTAATTTTTGAATGTTCTTGAACATTTAAAAATACCTACTAGTAAATTCTAAATACTCATATAATTTTCGAAATATTCACCATAAAAAAGTTGTAATATTGTTTGCCTGGGAGCAAATAACTGAAAAAGATAATTAAATATATTCATTCATTCCCCATTGAAATCCTCCCCTGATTTAAGCTTAAAAAAGATAAAGCAAAAAACCGTACTTATATTCGACCGTGACAGGATTCGAACCTGCAATCTTCGGATCCGAAGTCCGACGCCTTATCCATTAGGCCACACGGTCCTCTCGAATCTCACTGATTAAGATGCGAATCCGCCAGGCAGGGGGCTAGAAGGAGATAGCAAGTCCGAATTAAGAGAGAGAGAGAGAGAGCGAGTCAGAATGAATGCGAGCCCAGATGTTGGGGGAATGGCAATGGGGGATAGAGACGCAATGTGTGTGTGTGTGTGTGTGTGTGCAAAAACAAAGCGAGACGCTAATTAAGCAACGCTCTAATGAACAGCTGACGGAATGACGGACTGACGGACGGACAAAGAGGTGCATCTGCTTCCTCTTCCTCTTCCTGGCTCACAAGCAAGACAACCAACAATAGAACACGTTCCATACGCAAGCAATGAGTGCTGGAATAACTAAAAAAAAAATACAAAAAAAAAAAAACCGAAGAATAACTAGACGGCGGGGCGAAATATAAAAAATGAAATGTCAAGGAAATGTGCAAAATGACTTGGAAACTCTCAGCTGCTGCTGCTCCTACTACTACAACTGGCTCTTTATTGTTTTTCCTTTCGTTTTTGTCTGGCCAAGGGGGGCGGTGGGTAGGAGGGAGAAGAAAAGGAAGCAAACATGCTGGCAATGAGAATATATTTCCGGCTTCTTTTGCTCCCTATCTCTTCTACGCCTCTCCCCCTCTCACTCAACCCTTGTCCTCTTTTGAGGGTGATTGAGCTTTTGTGCCACGTCACCGGCTTTAATACTGCCACTGCGGCAATGTTAATCACAGAGCTTAAAGCTGATAGAGAGAAGGGGGATCTCATTGGGATCCACCGTGTGCTATTTTTAGATTTTTTTTCGTTCTCTGCCATTATCTCTCTTAATCGTATTTGGTTTTTGGACGGACAAGATCGAAGAGGCCCATTAGCTCAGTTGGTTAGAGCGTCGTGCTAATAACGCGAAGGTCGCGGGTTCGATCCCCTCATGGGCCAAGCTTTATTTTTTATATTTTTTTTTAATTTAAAAATATTTAAGAGCTTCCAAAGTTTTTTTTATTTTATTTAAGTAAAAGAAATATAAAAGCATTCACTATAAAAAAACCTTTATTAGCTTAGAGTTTATTGCGTAACCAAGGTCTTGTTAAGAATGAAAACCATTTGTGGCTCAATATCTGTTTCTTCTTTAATGACCACTCACTTTTAGTGAATGACAATTATTAAACCATTTCAAAGTCTGGCCATTCATTATAAAAATATTCACACAACACATAAGACTTTGCACACACAAAAGTAAGACAATTAAAATGCTTAAGCCGAATGTCATATCACTCATACGCAGTGTTGCCAGCACAAATTACTTGAATATAAACTGAAGTTGAACATAAGCTGCAAATAGACTGTTTATTCTCACTTGAAATTAAACGTTATGTGATAAAATAAGAAAGCAATAAAGAATAAAGAAGACTTAAACCGGAGCCTTTGAAATCTTTGAAAATTCAAAAAGCAGGGCAGAAATTAGCCAGGAATTAATTCCTTTATACAGAAAAATACGTTAAACCATTTCAAATTCTAGCATTTACTTTATTACTAATGAAAATATAAACGACACATAAGACATTGCACACACAAAAGTAAGACAATTAAAATGCTTAAGCCGAGTGTCATATCACTCATACGCAGTGTTGCCATAACAAATTACTTTAAGGCTAAATATTTAAACTGTAAATTGAGTATTTATTCAGACTTTGAAATTAAACTTTGTATAATAAAGTAAAAAAGCAATAAAGGGAACTCAAAGTAGTCTTACAAATCTTTGAAAATTCAAAAAGCGGGGAAGAAATTAGCAGGGAATTAATAGTATTTCAAAGAGAAATATTTGTATGCTTTCTATTCCTTCTGTTTCTAGCCAGTAAAATGGTTTATTGAATTAAATTTTTAATTAAAATGTTCTCTCCACATGACTAGAACAGCAATTAATATCATTGGAACCATTAGCATGAATATCACATCATTCATACGCAGTGTTGCCATAATATAAGATGTTAATTATGTGTTTATTCTTTCTTGAAATTAAACTTTATAAAGTAAGAAATCTGAAAAGAGAACTCGAAGTCATTTAAATCTTTGAAAATTCAAAAACTAAGAAAGAAATTAACAGGGAATTAATACTATTTCTCATTCCTGCTTGTGTGATTTCTATTCCCTCTGTTTCTAGTTAGTAAAATAGCTTATTGTATTGAATTTTGGATTAAAATGTTCTCTCCACATGACCAGAACAACAACAGCAATAATCAAAATCATGAGCCTCATCAGCATTCCCGGCATCATAATCGTCCTGCCTCATCATCAGGATGATTGGCTTAAGGCCCAGAGGCATCTTCCCTTCTCTGCACAGCGACTGCTTTATTCATTCTTCTTTTCATTTGGCTACATTTCATTTGATTCAATTCAATTCAATTCGTTTCGAGGCGATTCCATGCCATTTCATTCCATTCAATTCCCTTCGCAAAGGGCCCAGCAACAACTGCCTTCAATTCATTCAGTTCGATTCATGGCTACCAATTTGCAGGCGCCATTTGCCGTCGCATATACATACAGCATACAGCATATTTTCTTTGGCCCGTAAAGTGGGGACAGGTCAGCAGCGAGCTTCGTCCTGGCTTGTAAATGTTTTTATTTCCCCCTCCCCAGCAACTCCTTCGTATCTCTCTGTTCAGTATATAGTTTTTTTTTTGTGTTATTTTTTACTTTTTGGCAAACATTCAAAATGAAAAGTCGAAGCGAAAAGAACCAAACTGAACCCCAACGATAATGTGCATCAAATGAGCTGTGCGCACATTTAGCAGGCGTCGCCTTGGCTATTGAACTTTATTAGCCTTGTACTTGTCGTAGGCCCCCCTGGAGCCCCATGGAAAGCCTCCTCCTCCTACTCCTCTGTCTGGCTGGTCTGGGTCTACTGATTCTGGGAAAAAAAGAAAGAAAGAAATAAAAATAGTAAAAAGAAAGCAGCAGCAAGAAAAAATGGCAGCCGTAAACGTTTGAGAACCTCAAAGACTGCACAAGGGCAGGGGACAGTTTATCAAAAAGCTTAACTGAAACACGCTCGGACATTTGTCCTAGCTGAAATCCTGCAAGGATTTTCCCACAAACGACTTGGAAATTCTCTTACGAATAAGGAATTTTGTTTTAGTGATGGTGTGGAATTAAAGGAGGTTCTTTTCTGACTTGTTTCCCTGATTATATTAAAAAATATGTGAATGTTTTAGTACTTTTTATTAATAAAAAGTTATCATATACAAAAATAGAGTAGAGCTATAATTTTAGAAGAAGAATAAAGTTTAATGATAGATAGATAAGAATGTAAGAACTTTTTTTTAGGTCACGCTTTTATTTAAAAAGAAAAATTTATTTTTTTTGTTTTTTTTTTTAGTTTTTTCAATAAAAAAGAAAGTTATTATATAAAAACTTAAAGAAGATTTATAATTTTAGAAGAAAAATTATTATATATAAAGAATCTTTAAATATACAGTATTATTTAAGACATTTATTTAAGGTATTCTATAATTTAAGAAGAAAAATTAGGTTATAAGTGGGATTCATAAATATATATTAATATATTAGTCCATTATTTAAGTTACGTATACTTGATTTTCTTTGTAAATTCATCTCCATTTAGTCAAATATTCTTGTTAAGAAGTGCATTTTTAAATCTTTTACTGAAAGACTATATCATAATTATTTTTCAAAATTTTCCAAGGTATCTTCTAGATTATTTTGACTTATATACATTAAGGAATACCCAGCTCTCAGGCTATATCCCTGGCACTGGCATAATTTTTTGTAGAATCTTATGTTTAATGTATGTTTAATACTTACCTTTAAGTTACCTAATTTATTATAATCAATTGATCAAAGTTATATTACTTTTTTCTTACATCAAGCTTAAAATCAAAAAAATATTTCCCTACCAATTCCTCCAAGGATAGTAAACCGCAATAAGGTCAAATTTTCTGGTTTTTCGATAACCCCCAAAAGGGGAAGACTATAGATGTTTGGAATAAATCAATTGACCAATTGCATATGCCCCTGGCTGGAGGGTTCAACCAACATAAAAAAAAAAATGAAAGAGAAAAACAATATATGGCGGAGTTGGGGCCACCAACAAATCATGGCTGGTCCGTGCATGTTTCGTGTCCACTTAGCCAAGAAGACGACATAACGACACCCACACACACAGGCATATAGACCATATAAGTACATACGTATATATGTGGGTATAGTCGCCATAACTCCAGATCCAGTTTCAGGGAGCTGAGAGCTGGAAGGCAAAAGCAGAAAAGCCGCCAACGCCATAGGGTCCACAGTTTTTGCTGCCACTGGCACTGAATTACGCTTAAATTATGGTAATTTATTTTACCCCAAAGAGCGATCTAACAGGGCCATGACGACAACGACAACGACAACGACAACGACAACGACGACATGGCCCCTGGTCTCATTGGGCCCAATGTCTGATGCCTGATGTCTGATGGCCCATAGACCATGGCCAGTGGCCAGTTCCAATTTCAGAATGTTTTTCCCTCTTTTATTTTTTGTAGATTGAACCTTTTGATTTTCTACAAGTGCTAAAAAGTTTACTACATTAACTTGACAGACTTGGATATCCTTAATCATTTTTAGAGGTATATATTCTTTGCTTACTTTATTCCCAAATTCAAGAAAAACCTTTGCTAAAGTATATATATTATCCATATATATATCCTTTGCTAATCTTATTCCCAAATTCAAGAAAATCCTTGGCTAAAGTATATATATTATCCATATATTATATGTATCCATATTTCAGCAAATTAAACCAGTTTTTAAACATATTATTTACCTCAATTAACGCCTTGTTTACCACTTAATTCCATTTGGCTAAAGTTCTTATTATTGCTCAATTATAATGAGACTCTTCAAATGGGAATTTTTGTAGCCATTTTTAATTTATAATTTGCCATGACCAGCTTCGTTGGCTCATTGCAAAGAGTGTAAAAGAAAAAAACACAAGTGGTATGGTTGGGAAAATGGTGGAAAGCCAAAGAAAAGCTAGAAAGTGGCGACTGGACCGAATGTCGCCGCCTGCCATTGACGCCTCGTCAGTTTCTTGATTTATGCGACTCCATTTTTGAACCCCCCCCCTAAATGCCGGCCCGCCCCTCAATAAATAAGCGTGAAATATATAAAAAAAAGAAAAAAATGAAAAAATTGCAGCCTTTCTACTATATAAAGCTGGAAAAATCCGCCCGGGGTTTCCCCATGGGCCGGGGGGCAATTAAAACACAAAAATGCATTCGTATGCATCGCTCGCGAAACAAATGCGAATGGGGTTGCTTTTGGTCGGTGGGTGGTGGCACTTGGTGGGTGGTTCCTGGTGGAAATCGCGTTGAATGACGACTTCTGATGCCAGGCTACGTCCAGAGTTGGGAATCGGAAGCAGGAAGCAGGGAGTAGGAAGTTGGGCAGTTGGGAGTCCGCAGTCCATAGTCCGTAGTTTCTGCACTTTACACAAATAATGTGTCTCTTTTAATTTTTAATTATATTGTTAATTTAAAGAATTTATAAAGCAAAAACTTTATAATAATAAGTTGCAGAAAGACATAAAATTTATTAGTATTAGAATTTGTATAGGCTAGCTCTAGAACACTCTCTTTGGAATTTATTTAAGCCAGAAGGATCGCAAATTTCTAAAAAATATTGCTGGCATAATTCAAATCTTTGGGCTCTACACATCTTAAGTTTCTATTATCTTATTTTATAATTATAATTTTTTAATTATTCGCTAAAGGTTTACAAATGTTTTAACTATATTTTATCTCATCATATTTTATAATTATCCTTTTAAAATTGTATACTTATGGATTATAAATGTTTTAACTATATGGACCTTACACAGCTTATGTTTCTGTTATCTTATTTAATACATAATTCTCTTTTTACAGTAAAATTCTAAAGGTTTAAATATTTATTTATTTTATATATTATATTTTCTTTTCTTTTCTTGCAGTAATTTTCCAACTTTAACTGAGAACTAAGCCAAGGTAAGTAAAAGAACTTTATAAAATAAAGAAAGCAGTTGTAAATTTCTCTCAAAATATAGTTAGAAGTTTATAGTACCAAAACCCATGTATATAATTTATGAAATTAAAAAGGCTTTCTCGCAGTGTAGTCCGTTCAGGCCGGGATGGATTAACATGTTGGCCACACGGGGCTCATTAAGTGCGTCGTTGACGTTTGTCGTCGTCCTCCGCTCTCCGCGCGCTGCCATTCGTCCTTAGTCCTTCATCCTGCGAGTAGTGACTGAGTGTGCCCCAGTGGCTCCTAGGAAAAAAAGGGTGGGCTCCGGAGAAAGAGTAAGGGGGGAACTTAAGCGTTGGGACTTCCTCCTGGTTATGTGTGCTTAGAGCGTTCATCAAATAACAAATTAACGATGACGTCGCTACAGGAGCCGCAATCATTTTTACTGGTTTCCTTTTTGATTTATTTCCGCTTTTATTCTTGTTTTATTATTTTTATACTTTTACGTATTTCCTGTTTCATTCTTTTTTTTTGTACACTCTGTGGGTGGTGCAAATATTTGCACTCGCTGAATGAATGATTTGAATTAATAACTCAGTTCGTTTAATGATGAGTGCGGTTAACGTATCGAGAAAGGCTCAGCATGGGTTTACGAGACCAGCGGGAAATGTGGGGGAAATTTTATGTAATTGAAAAGGGGATTTAAAAAGCAATAGAAGGGGAATATATCTAAAACATATATACATATATCTTATATAGAGATAAATATATATTTTGTAGAGTTTGTTTTTTCCTGACATTCAAACTTATTCGTTTTCTTTAACAATTACCTTTTAGAACTTTGCTATTTCTATTTATTATACATTTTTTATAGACTACTTATTTGTTATCCTTGTTAGTCCTTGACAAGTGTTGAATGTTTGCATATATATTATATATATATATTCCCCAGGCATATTTACTAACTTTAACATTTACTAACTGGTTAATATCCGCTTGAGACACTCTACTTCCGTAATGTCCTAGTGCTTTCATATATGCCAATTGATAATTCGATTTGTGTGGCACGACGTCATTCCCGGTATAAGCCTGCTTATGGTTTAGAATACAAATCGACAGGTCCTTAGTCCTTTTGCCTCCTTCGCCTCCAGCAGGACTCGGGCAATCGGCAATCGTTCTACATGGAGCTTGACAAAGTCATGCCCCCCACCGTGACGGTGGTGCACAGTCCACACAGTCCGTAGTCCATTCCCCCAATCTTGTCCTGATCCAGATGCCAGAGAAGCCGACTCCTTCGTCCTTCGTCCTTCGTCCTTCGTCCGTCGTCCTTCTCTTACGACTCATTTGCGTTTGGCGCCCGTAAAGCAATTATGATCCAATTGGTTTGGCTTTGGTTTGCATTTCCCATTAATCCACGCCCCCATCCTCGACGCCCCCATCCTTGTCGTGTGTTTAACCTGATTTGCCCAACTGTCATGCCAACCGCGTGCACTGGGAGAAATGTGTAATAATAAGTCAGAGAATATGATTTGCTCTTAAGTAAGAAAGTGATTCTGGGGGATAATTGAGTGTTTCTAATGTTTCCAGGGTTATAATTAGTAACCTTTGGCAAGGTTTCCTTCTAAAATTTAGCTGTTCTTTTGGTTTAAGTAATATTTTATGTATGAGGAATATTTTCAAAGAGTTTTAAGCTATTTCTGTCAGTGTAAGCTGGCTACAGCTGAAGTGTATGAAGGCCTTCCCCACCTTAGGTCTTAGTATGTGGAGCGGGAAAATGTGCATACCTACATACATATAGAGCTTACACACACACAGCTACCTTACACACACACACACATACCTTACACACATATACATATATATAACTGGCCATGGACGTGTCTGATAACCGTTAAGGGAATGGGAGGGGGATAGCCTCTAGAACAGGGGCATTCCAACGGATGCGAATGCGAATGTGGATGTGGATGAAAGTCCTGCTCCTTCCTATACCCTCCTGCCTTCCTTTTGTGCATGATGCAATGAAATTATCACTTTCAATTGCATTTTGCCACACACTCGCCAATTCAGTGCGGTGAGAGGGTTGAGGGGGAAAAGGGAAAATGGGAAAAAGGGAAAAAGGGAACCCGGTGCTTCCTTCTAACTTGCCTCCATGCGGTGAACAAAAGTCTGTAGAGGGAATTTCTATGTTTAACCGGATCTTGGATGACATCTACAATTCTGAATGCGAAAAGCAAAGTGATTCCAGGTGATACAGATAGGAGAAATATATGTATATATCTCGAATTTTAGATTTTTTTAGAAAACATCATAAATTGAGAGACAGGTCAATTCATTTTGTAAGAAATCTGACAGCTGAGTATCTTTAGCTTTCGATTTATAGTAATTTTTACATTTTAAAAGTAAGCAAATTCAAATTCAAAGCCTAAAGAACCATATTTATTATTTATTTCATTAAATTTTTACTTCATCTTTATTTTATGTAATAATTTCCAACACAAATTTTATTGCTTTAAAGTCAAAGCCAAATGTGAGGCTGCTCATGTGAAAGGACTCTCGACAGGTGTTGAGTGCACGTAACTTGAATATATAACCGCTTTTATGTCTGCACGTGTGCATTGCCCGATTCCGGGGCTATTCCTAAAATCTTTATGGTTTTCAAAAGAAAAAAGGAAACAGGCTTTCAATCGTTCGAAAGTGGGTCATAAAAATATTTGCCAAAGATTATGGTTGTTTATGCTTCTGCAAGCAGTTGTAAAACAGAACTTAATTTGAAGCCAAGAAAAATAAACAATAAACATGGCCAAGATAAATAAATCTTTAGGATATTATTGATAAATAAAGTAAATCGTAAATATTTGATGGGAATGTATTTATTATGTTTATTTAGAGGCCAGGATATGCAGAAACTTGCTTAAATTAAATTTTTATGGCTAATAAAATTTTTTAAAATGATTAGAAATGGGTAAAATATTTGGTTTTATGACTTAAAAAATAAAAAAACTAAAACAGGCTTATTTTTCATACTAGTTTGGTGCTTGGTTACCAGTGTTTTTCTTAATATTGCTCAAGTGTTTGTATCTATAGTCACACCGAATACATTTTCATGTCTTAGGTCCTTTTGGTTCCTGGTTGAGTCTGGTACATCCTTGGCATAGGCAGGATCCTTGGTCCCTGTTCAAATTGGACTCTCTTTCCGGGCTTAATTTTTAGCCAGGACTCGCAGCGAGCGCCATTTGTATTGCATACTTCTGTGCGCTGCGTTCATTTAATTGCAACGCTGTCGCAGACGACGACGGCAAGTGGAAGTGGAAATTGAAAGGGGGATTCCCCCAAGTTGCTGCTGCTGCCGCCGCTGCTGCTGCTGCTGCTGCTGTCTTTTTGTGTGACAAACCAACTGTGGACTGCCTGCTGCTGTTGACTGAAAGATATATGATGCCAAGCTCAAAAGGCGAAATTCGCTGCTCTTTTTAGGGACATTTCCCTCCGGTCCTTATCCCCTCACCCCCCACCCGCCGCCTTATCCTTCTTCCTGGGCCATTCATATTTGTTTTGTCTCTGTGTGCCTTTTTGTCCAAATTAAATTCTTTGCTCTTTGCTCAGCGCCACCCATTTGTTGTTGTCCCAGCCCTATTTTCCATTCATTTTATTACTTTTTGCTTATTTTGTTTTATTTTGTGTTTGTTTTTTTTTCTTTTCTTTTTTTTTTGTGTAGATTTCCATTTAACTAAGTTCTTAATCAAGCGGCCCCGACAACTGTCACCGGCAGGATCAGAATCAGATCCCATAACCCCCTCACAGTGCTCTGACCCATTAAGGGGAAAATGTGTGTAAATGGAGCGTCTCACATGCATAGAGAGCTAGGAATCCCTTTAGGAAAAGCACTTGAAATCAAAGGAAAATGTAGTCTAAAGCCTTAGGAAAATGTGTTAGGGATTTGGGTATTGCTAAAGTTGTTAAAAAGTGTTTTAAATACCTTTGGGAGAGTCATAACTTGTGTCTTATATTTATTTTAAGATTTTTCAATGCATAGTTATTATTAATTCTTTAAAGGGTTTCTTGATAAATTGTTATTAATTCTTTGAATGCTTTTCCTTGTTTCTAGATACAATTTAAAATATACATACTTTTCCTTAATTAACTAATTTCTATCCTCGCCAACAACTAATTTCAATTTCAATTTCAATTGTTTAACTTGGCTCACTTTCACCGCTGTCTCTTTTCTTTTCATTTATTTTTGCGACAGCCTAGTTTCAAATATTCTGTTGCCAGTTGTTCTTCTTGTTGTTGATTTTCCCTTGGCTTTTCCTCATTTTCGCATTTTCGCATTTTGCATTGTGTGGCGCCTTTCCTTCGATTTGTTCGTCCTGCTTTTCTTTTTTTTTGTTTACCCTTTGGATTTATAATGAGCTGCAGGAATAATTTGTTGCTCGCTGCCGCTGCTGTTGCATCTTTTTGGCTTTTGTTGTTGTTATTGTTGTTGGTATTGTTGTTGTTGCTGGCCTGGCCTTGCGCCTATTTTTTCCCCGGAAAATGGGTACACAGGGCGTCGGCAGTGGCGGTGGAGATGGAGGTGAAAAGTCCGACCCTTGTCACATTTCTTTATGCTTTGGCGGCTCATTAGCGGGTCACCGTCCCCTAGGGGCAAAAACTGCTACTACTGCTGCTGCTTCCTCATCATTCCTTTTTCCATTTCCATTTCTCCATTTCCCATTCTCATATTATACTCCCCTTTGGCTACCTTTTTGCAGGGTATTATAGTTTTAGTCAACAGTTTGAAATGGCATTTAATACAGATTTAGGAGACTATAAAATGTGAATAGGATGAATTAATCTAGCTAGAACTTAGTATTAAATATAGTACTATAATGAGAAAAAAAATTAGAACAAGATAAGATGCTTAACGCCCAGTATGAATATAAATATAATAGCACACAGAATTCTTAAAGTGCGTATTCAGGCAGACAGATCTAGAATGTTTGAGCAGAGATCCTGCTTACTATCTAGCTTTTAAGGATCATTTCAAGAGAGCTACACCACTCTCTCTCTCTCTCTCTCTCTGCTGTTCTTTGAGAGAGTACACAAATATCCTTTGGCGTTACATATCTTACTATTACATAGTTCTTGCTTCGGTCTGTCTGCTTCGTTTCTACTTCCTCGTGCTTAATATCAATTGTTTTGAATCCTTTTAGCAACTGAAAATCTTCTTTATATGGAAATATTTTAACCATTAACCAAATATAAAAGCTAATACTCGTTAAGGGTATCAAAAATTCGATTTTCCTTAGTCATCTTTGGCATCTTGCGACTCTTATTTCTTGTATCTTGTCCACAATGCTGACAGAGGCAAAAGCGAACTCTCACATGAACTTGTCTCCGCCTTCGTCAGTGTCTGCTCCTTTACATTTCCTGTGTGTGTGTCTTGTCGCTGATAGCGCAAAAGCTGTCAGATGATTATCGAAACTGTGGGAACGCCTTTTGTCAACATCCATAAACGACCTCATCTAGGCATGACGAAAGACTTGGCCACGTCCCTAAAAGCACACCCAGGACACACACACACACACACAGCACTTGGTTCAAGTTCATTGAAGCAAGTTTTCTTCTTATTTTTTTAAAGCGAACTAAATCCTGATTAGGTTGAGGTTTTCCAGATTATTATATATTAGATATTATGCAGGATATTCGTATATATATTTTTTGGTAGCATTTTGAGTAGCCTTTGTGTCAGGGTGCCTTGGCAGGGTCTGGGTATCCACACTTTTCCCGCTTCTGTTTGACTTGTGGCTGCGTTATTTTCTTGGCCTCAACCAACCCCTAACCCTTTCCCCATTCGAAAGGAACCCCTGGGGGATACATAGCTGCTGCTGCTGCTAATTGGCTGCCACAATTTGACTTTTTTGTCACCTATCGGGCAAACAGAATCAGTTTCCAGGAGGCAGGACATCATCATCATCATCATCATTTTCCCTTTTTGCCGTCGTTTAACCCCTTTTATAAACCTTCTTCATTCTTCTTCGGCGTATGCGTGACTATCGAGCTGTGCGACAGTTTTGCATGGAAAATGGGGAAAATTTTCATTCAGTGTTTGACCAGCCAAAAAGGGGCTTTCGTATTTCTGCGGAGTGAAATTTGAAATACTTCAAATAGAAATTTAAATAAAATGCGAAAAAATGAAAGGGTAGTCTTGATAGTTTGTAGCTTAAACTCTTTTCTATACCATTAAATTTTAAAATCATTTTACCCGCACCTTTGGGGATTTTCTACCTTTTTTATTTGATTTCTTATTTTTTTTTGTCTGGTTTTGTGAGTCCCTTAGCTGAAATTCCGATTCTTAAACAGGATATATACTGGAATATATATGGTTAGTGGTGGGAATATGAACTTATCATAAAATAAAGTTAGCTGCTTTTTAAACCGCATTTTTTTCGTGCGATATTAAATTAACAGGTGTGGGAAAATGTGTGGTGTGTGTGTTTGGGGAAAAGTTAACAAGAGCACAAGTAAGTATTAAAAAGGAAAATGAAAGAAGCTATATATATATACATATATTTATATATGTGTATGTGTGTGTGTGTGGAAAATGCAGGCAGCTGCACAAAATGGCTGCGACGAAATGGAAAATGGGAACAAACTGAACGAAAAGTCAATTTGCGGGCTGGATTTTCCAAGAAAAAATCATAGAATAAAGAATACCCTTTAGTTGGGGTTTTTAAAGATAAAGTTTAATAGAAGTTTTACTATCAAAAAGGCTCTTAAAATTCTCAAGTGTGAAGTGAAAATTTGGTTGTTAAAAAAGATGGTTTAAAAACAACCTGAAGCACTTGTAGTATATATATTAAATTATTATTATTGTATACTTAATTAAAATAACTGAAAGGACTTCCTTTAATGTTAATATTTCCTTAACGCTCCAACACGAATTTTCCCTCAAACAATAAGTATTAATATTGTTTCATGCTAAACAGGCAAGTGAAAATCAACGCAAATGCGGATATATACAATGTTTCTGTCCATTGTTCAGGGTATATTTACAAAAGGTATGTGGGAAGGTGCAAAGCTGTGAAGGGGAAATTTAAAAGGGGGACGCGGAGCGGAGAGGGGGAAAAACCAGCGGCGTTGTCAAGCCAAAAGCAGCAGCGTTGACATTTTCTCAACTTAATTAATTTTGCTACCCCGGCTAATACGCACACAAAGACACACACACACACACACACACATACACACATATAAATTATATATATATATATATGTTTGAGTACATATAGATGCCTTTATGTGTATGTTTTATGGCGTATTATGAGTGTGTGTGGGTGCTTGCTCTCCTTTGACTGGCGGTTTGTTTAGTTTTCGCCTCGCATTTTGGGCGTTTGATTAAATTTTGAACAAAACCGGCGAGGGGAAGAGGTAACAGAGGGGCATAAATATTTCCGATTTCAATTTCAAAGTTCCAATTAAATTGAAAATTGTGTGGCAATAAATTAAATCAGCCATGTCAAAGCATTTCAATTACGCAGCGTAAAAACAGGGAGAGCGCTTTGATGGTGGATTGGATTTAGCAAAAGAGGCCTTTTCACTTGGCATTGACTTTATAAGGACTTTATTAGTAAATAAAATGCCATAAAGCATAAACAGGCCAGGGTTAAAGGGCAGCGAGCCGTAGGCCATTCGCCATTGTCCTTGATCCTTGCTCCTTGCACTTGCTTGGTCTTTGGTCCTTTATTCTTGGCCTGCACTGAAGTGCTCGCCTTTTGTGCCATGCACTCTCCTTCCCCCTTTCCCCTTTCCCATGCCCTCCTTCCGTTTCTTCCTGCATACTTACTATAGTATACTATATAGTGTATACCGAGTTGTGCCTTGTGCCTTATGCCTCCTCGTGGCATTATGCAAATCGCAGGGCACAAAAGAGCCAGCGCCAAAGTATCTGGAATGCCGATGCAACAGCAACAGCAACAGCAGCAACAGCAAGTTGCAGTGGCAGCAGTGGCAGCTATCGGCAGCTATGGCAACGACTTAAGTGGATTACAGCGGCAACTTGTTGGCCAGGCAACGGGATCCGGAGATCTCCGGGTTCAGTGTTCAATAAACACACCCCAGAAAAACCACCACAGGATAACCGGCAAAGGACCACGGAGCACTGCAGGAAATGCCAGACCAAGTTTAAAGCTGATTTCAAAATATGCTTCATAATTTATTGGATTCCTTTACAGGCTGCCTTAAGGGTTTAAGAGTGAGAGAATTTGTGAGACATCCTTGATATTCATAATTCTGGGAAGGTATTAAATATCCTATATTTCTAGCTAAGATAAACTTATATCCTTTTCATTCATTTTCATAATATGGGAAATTCTGGGAAAGCTTAAAATATCCTTTAGTTCTAACCAAGTTAAAAGTATATAATTTTCACTATTTTCTATAATATCGTTTAGTTCTAACCAAGTCAATAGTATATCCTTTTCTCTTATTTTTCTAATATATAGGGAATTCTGTGAAAGCTTAAAATATCCTTTATGAATAGTTAAGCCAAACGTATATCCTTTTCATTCTTTTCTATAATATAGGAAGTCTTAGGAATATTTTAAATGTCCTTTAGTTTTAGGTAAGTCAAACGTGTATCCTTTTAATTGTTTTTCTCTATAAAATTGGATATTCTAAAATATCTTTTATTAATAGTTAAGTGAAACGTATATTCTTTTCAATATTTTCTATAATATTGGAAGTTCTGGGAATGCATTAATAATCCTTTAGTCTTAGCTTAACGTCTTACATATATCCTTTTCATTCTTTTCATTAATATTGTAAATTCTGGGAACGCTTAAAACATCCTTTAGTTCTAGCCAAGTTAAGAGTATATTCTTTTCACTATTTTCTATAATATTGGAAGTTCTAGGAACCCTTAAAATATCCTTTATTTTAAGCCAATATCCCTTAGCTAATATCCTTTTCTTAACAAACTTAAGAAGCATTTAAAGTACATAACTTGTAGGATAATTTATACTTACTTGAACCCACAATTAGCCAGGAATTTAAGCAATATTCTTTCGTATTTATAAAATATTATTAAATTTATATTATCTCTTTGCTTTTTAGAGTGTATTTATAAAAAAAATCCTCTCCTTTTTCATCGCTTAGTCTGCTGGCAGAGCCTACTTCGATGGAAAGCATCAACTCCCAGCTGCAGCTCAATTTCCAGCTCATCTGCCTTGGCTCAGTGGGCTCTTTAGTACTTATGGATTTTCCATTTAGCACAGGGCAGCCGAGAATCTTTCGGATCTCCGGATTTTCCCCACTTTTCCCCAAGCTCTTCTCGTGTTTTGGCACTTTATCGATATATTGCGTATACGCGATGTGGGCTTCAAGGGTTTTTCTCTTTATTTTCCCTCTTCTTTTTTTGTTAGAGACAGCAATTAGCTGTGAGAAAAAAATAAGAGAATGCCAGGAGATTGAGTTCCAAGTGCTGGTCACATAATTTAAAACTCTCGCCCAAGTGCAATTTAAACTTTGCTTGCTTACAGGACGCCAGTCGCCAATTGTTTTCCATCTCTCGTTGAAGCATTTTCGCACAGTTTTTCCCTCTTTTTTTCCCCCCTGCAGTTAGTTGCCTAGCAAATAATAACTTCCGACTTGGCTGGGGTGTCTGCTTTGACTAAGAAATGAAATGATTACAAAACAAGGCCAGGAGAGGGAGAAGGATGAAGGAGGAGCAGGATCCAAGTCCAGTTTTGCTGCACATTTTATGGCTTGAAGCTGGGGAGGCAAGAAGCACAATTTACATTGCTGAAACTGAAGCAAACTTTATTACCGGCTAAACTTTGCGACTTGCGAAGATGATGAGGCTGGAAAAGTGCACCCTCCGGCTGATAGTTATGCCTTCTTATGTACTGCTAATAAGTACAACAAATAACTGCGGCAAAAACCAGGCCAGCGACATAAATAAATACCCATAGACGCCTCTCTACCCGCCCGCAGGCACTCTAGGGTTAAGCGAGCGCACAAGGAACAAGGAGCTAAAAACAAGGAAAACTCACCACTCCCCCCCCCCCCCCCCCCGCACTTGATAGTTTTCCCAACCGAATCCGAAGCCCACTCATTGCCAGTCGATGGAGCGCGAGCGTCTGGAGAGTCCTCCAAAAAAAAGAAAGAACTTTTCTCGAGTTGATCGAAAAATAAAGCGACGTGAAGCTGGGGATTAACTTTCAGCCCTCCGATTCACTATGTTGTGTGACAATCAGCCATCGATTGTGTGAGTCGAGTGGGAAAAAGCAGGGGAAAATACTTAAAATTTGGCTTAAAAAATCTGTTTAATAAATACTAAACTATCTTTCAAGCAAAGTCTAGCTCCGATCTCCTACTCTACTTTTTGCTGCTCTTTTATGCAGTGAGTTACACTCGAGTAACAGCTGTTTGACTACCATTTTCTCGTCCTTGTCGTACCTCCCTTTAACCCCCCCCCCATTAGATTAACTGAATCGCAGGGCCATTTTCGTCCTTCACTCGCCGTGTGTCATGCATTTTTCATGGCTCGCCACGAGCTCAGCTGCTCAACTAAATTAACGAAATCAATCATCATCATCATGCCGGGGACTGCGACAGGTTTTATACAGTGAAAAAAAAAAATAATAATAATAAAAATATATAGAGAAACTAATAGAAGGAATTTTTTGTTATTAAATTAAATTAATCATTTAAGTGCAGAGTACATTTTGAACAAGAATATAAACACAACTTATTTGAAAGCTTTAGATTTTAGAGTCTCTTAAAGAGAAAATTATAAATAGATAAACTAATAGAAGAATTTTTTTTATTATATATATTTATAGACAAACTAATAGAAGGAATTTTTTTTGTTATTTAATTAAATTAATCATGTATGTGCAGAGTAAACTTTGAAGAAGATTGATACTTGATTAACTTAAGTAATTTGAAAGCTTTCGATCTAAGAGTCTCTTAAAGAGAAAATATATATATAGAGAAACTAGAAGCAGGATTTTTTTTGTAATTTAATTTGTAATTGAAATAATTAGTAACTTTGGCAGAAGAAAGCAAACAACTAATTTAAAAGCTTTAGATTTAAGAGTCTCTTTAAGAGAAAATATATAAATAGAAAAAATTAAAGCAGGAATTTTTTGTTATTTAATTAAATTAATCATTTATGTGCATAGTAAATTTTAAAGAATAACGTAATCAATTCATTTTATAGGTTAAGATTTTAAAGTCTCTTAAAAAGAAGTCTAAGTCGAGGAGTCTAGAGATTTTAATACAGAATAGTTTACACTATAAAATAAAGAGGCCTTCTTTCAGGTAAAACTAATTCTTCTTTTTGGTAAATAAATTTCACAAAAAAACCTCCTCCAACCGTATTGGAAACTTATATATCTATATATTCTTAAATATTTAGATATTTTTTGCTGCTTAATATCCCCACATGTCTTGGCCCAAATCTGATATATTTCAGTGCTGAAATGCTGACCCGATTTTGGTGATAATTTCGCGCCACATGCTGGGGCTCTCACGTTGCGAACGATGTGAAAAATTACTACTAGGCGGGGGACGAGGGAAAGAGCGTTTTGGGCCAAGGAATGCCATTTCCGCCATCAGGCTGGACACACATACATCATTCGATTGTTCGGAACGCAATAATTTGTAACCGTAAGCGGCTGCCTCAGCCTTTGGATTTCCCACCCAAAAAAAAAAAAAAACCATTCTCCCCCCTTCAATATGCATTTCAATTTCAATACCCCCAGTCCTGCCCCCTTTGCGACTTTTTTAATAATGGCTCCAGTCGCCGGAAACTGGGAAAGCTTTTCCTTTTGTCACATTTTCTACCCATGTGTGTCCGGGCCACGCCCCCCAATGCCGCTTACCCGCCCACGTTTTGCTCTTAATGTGAAGTTTTTAATTAACTGCCCTACAAAAGATTTTCCGTTTTTCAGTCGTCCGCCTTTTTGTGATTCGTTTTTCTTTTGGCGGGAAAAACTGGCCCCCCAATGGGGGCCTGTCCTGTCCACAAATTGACATTTTTTTAGGAACCTTATCCCCCCTACCTTTTTCCAGGTTTTTTTTCCGGCGCCACTGGCGCTTCTATTTTTGATTTTTTTGCTAGATTTTTTTTTTAGCTAGCTTGTGGAATTTAATAAGCCAGAAATGCTGCCACCGAACCGAAATAAATTTTGAGAAGCAAGGGAACTCGTAACGTTCGCTAATTAAAGTCACCCAGGCTTCCCTTTAAATATAAATTTATATATTCGAGGCACTGCTGCTTTTTGGGGGTATTTATTTATTTGATATTTTGGGAGTTAATTATAAATATAGTTACATGTCAAAACTACAGACGTTTCTTTAGCAATTTTACTATTGAAAATCAACATTGTAGAAATACAACTTTAAGCTAATTAATTAATCAATTTTAGTTTAGATTTTTAGTTAGAAGCGTAAAATTAAGTAAAGGAATCATTTCTGACCCTATAAATCATATATTGCTTAAGTTCGATATATTACCCCTAAAATTTAATGCTTTTCAGCTCTAATAATTATTACTCTAAAGAAACATTTAACAATTAAATTTACTATTAAAAAAATGCAACTTTTTGTGTAAAAAACGTATAAAAAAATGTAAAAATTTTCGATAATTATTTATTAGTTGAAGTTCGATACGTTGTTCCTAAATAGTGATGTTCTTCCAGCTCTATAAAGCAGGTCCTTCGATTAAACCCTTCAAAGCCCCAAAAAGTGTGCTATGCTTTTTTTCCCGGGAACGAGGTTTCCTATCATTTCGGAGCTCCGCTAAAAGCATATAGAGCCAACGAGCACCACGCCCCCAAATGCCTTGCCGCCCCCCTCAGGCTAATGACAAATAGTTGTCAGACCGCCCTGCTGCCAGAAAGAGAGAGCAAACTAGCGAGGGGCGAAAGAGAGAGAGGAGAACAAGAGCTAATGCTTCGTTATTTTTTGCACCTATTTTTGGCAGGCCAAAAGGGCAAACTGTTGGCAGGGATTTTTCCGGGAAAAGCAAGGGGGGAGTGAGGGGGGACAGTTGGCGGGGACAAGTTTTTGAAATAAATTGGAAGTAATGAATGAAGGCGCCAAAGGGGGGGAGGGATGAATGAATGAATGGATGGAGGGGAGGTGACGCCAGCAGCAGCTGCTCTTTCGCTTGTGCAATTAACTGTAAAAATGCTGTCACAATATTTAAAAGTTTTAATTGTTTGTTCAATTACAATTGCAATTTCAAACTGGCGCCAAACTTTGCACTAAAGTTGTTACAAAAAAAATTACATATATATTACTATATATATTTGTATAAAATAAAGTGAGGAAGTTGGCGGGCGACTCTCGCTCTCTGACATCTCGCTTTCTTTCTCTTTCTCTTTCCCTTTATTTTTTGTTTTGTTTGTGTTTTATTTTGCTTTTTCCCCTCCCCTCTTGACTGTGTTACCATTCTTCCCGTATTTGTTGTTGTTGCAAAATAATTTAACATGAAAATATCGCATTTCATGGACTCATACATCACCCAGAGCCAGAGCACAGTGGCGTCGAGGGAAAGCCGGAGAGGAGGGGGGCCGGAGTGACTGGCCGGCGGGCAAGTGACAGCACTAACATAAACCACAATAATATCCAAAGTCATGAAGGAAGTAACCAAGTGTGAATTTTCGGTTTATGCTTTTGCGAGCCCGAAGCGTTGCTCCAGCTCCGGCTTCAGCTCCTACTGGTTTTTCCCCACCTCATTTTCCTCACCCCCCCCCCAACTTTTCCTGCTTTTTCCCCCATGCCCTCGAGCTCCTAGTTCCTCTTCCTGTTTTTCCTGTTGGGTCAACTTGGGTTTGCTTTTGAATACATGTAACGTCCATGCAGCGGATTCATGGCTCCGCCGTTTCGCAACTCTTAAATTCGGTGGCTTAATTAGAAACTTTGCTATAACGTAAATAAACAATGGTTGTTGTGTAAACATAAAAATAATCAAGAATTTTCATATCTAAATTATGCGATATTTAAGTTTTTGAAAGTATTACATTTTGTAAATATTTTACTGAACCTTTATATAATGTTTAAATCAAAATTAAATACACAGAAAATTATACAATTGTAAGTATAGTTTAAAGTTCCCTTGTAAACAAATAAATTCAGAAATTTTTTAATTTTAGAGCCAGAAATTCAAGTTCTTGAATTAAAGTTAGCGATAAAGTAATTTACAAACCTATAAATCATTTTTAAATTTAATTTTCATAGACAATAATGCAATTGTTGATAAGTTTTATGGTTTCCAGTTAAAACTATATATTCTTCTTGTAAACAAACAATATTAAAGAATTTTTGAAATATTATACCACAAAATTAAAGTTATCTATAAAATATAACAAAATTTTATGAATATTTAAAAGCACACTTATAATTTAGATTAAAATGTTATTATTATAGATAATACAATTATTGCTAAGTTTTATAGTAAAGAAAAATATTCTGAAATTTTAAAATGGTATACCAAGAAATTTAAGTAGATGAATTAAAGTTCTCGATAAAGTATAAAAACATTTTATGAATAATTTAAAGACACCTTATATAATTTTTAAATGAACTATAGAAAAAATTTCAATTCTTGGTAAATTTAATAGTAAACAAAAATATTCATAAATTTAAATTTCAAGTTCTTGAATTAAAGTTCTCGAAAAACTATAACAACTTTAAACTCTAATATAATTTTTAAATCAAAATAAGTGCAATGTTATTGATATGATATGATACAATTGTTAATAAGTTTAATAGTTAATCTCCTTTTAAATATCTAGGAATTAAATTTGTTAAAGAATATAGTTCGTCTTTTAGTTTAAGAAGGACCCTTTTGTCTTTTTGGTCTCTGAAAAAAGCCAAGAAGGTCTTCCATGTGGCGGCCATCACTTTCCTTGGCCCGGCTCACAGTTGGGCTCATTGTGGCTTGATTTCCTGGGGCTATTTCTACTATTTATTTTTTTTTTCCCGTCATTGTTGTTACCCCCCTTTGCTCTTGTTTTCGGCCCCCTTTCTCCGGCCTCATTTCGATGCGACGCGACGCCACTGGCCGCTTGGCTGGTTACCCCTGCAGTTGTTTTATTTGCGCTTCCGTTTCGCGGACAGTTTGCTTCGCTGTTTTTACTTCATTTTTCTCCCCTTTTCTTGCACCTCCTTTTTTATTTTTTCTTGATGTATTTTCTTTATTTTTATTTTTTTGTGTTCTGTGGCACATACAAGGAAAAAATGTTGCAACAAAACATTTACGACGTCATCGTTTCACAATTTTCGTGCTGTGCCCCGAGATCCCCATCCTTCTGTGTGTGTTGTGTGTGTCTTGAAATAAAAATTTTGTTGTTGTCGCTCTCGTTCTTCATGTTGTTGTACAAGGCCTGTCCACGCCCCTCCGCCACCCGCTGCTGCCTTAAAAAAAAGAAAACGAAATGAAAAACAAAAAAAAAAAGAATAATAAGAAACAGCGGAAAAAAGAAGAGCCAAACCTTGTGTCATTTATCATGCATTTCCACTTTTGGCTTCCGTCGACCGGGACGTGGCCCGCACAGACAAATGTACAGCGACGGACAAGAGAGACGGACAGACGGACAGGCGGACGGACAGTGGTCGAGTCGAGTCGAGTGGAGTTTTGTGGGCAAGGCAGCTTTTTTTGGCATATAGTGAGGAAATACAGGTCACAAAGGTACCCTTTACTCTGGAAAAATACCCAACATTAAAGTGGAAATAGGGAATAGATAGAAGGATATTTTAATATATTTTTTAATAGATATTTTAACTTTTTTCAATATACGTGTAATATAGAAATATTCTCCAAAAACAGATAAATAAGGCAACTTCAATATGGTATTTATTATTCGTAAATATTCATATTAAAAATAGAATAAAATGGGAAGCCAAAGTATATACATATGTATATCCTTGCAGTTCGCAATTGAATTTTAAGATAGTATTGCAAACCGTTCAAAACTAAGCTTTAAATATTTGCATCATTTGAATCGATATTTTTTTATATTTTTACATAAGAACAAAGCTTAAGAATATCATAACTAAGCCAAAAATGCATTAATTTCAATTCGGAAACCGTTCCTGCGGTAATTGTTTGGTGCTTAACAAATCCGAATACTAAATTTAACTTTTTTAGAGGTCCAATTATTTTTTAGATTTTTCAAAATTTTAACGATGTAACCCCTTAAAATTTTTTGAAAAAATTATAAAAGGTCTGTGTTGCTAATTGAGTTGGCCAGAACGATTCGCCTGTTAATGCTAATCAAGAATATATATAATTTATAGGGTCGGAAATTTCTCCTTCACTGAAAAAATGATATTTTCCTTTGCAAGATTCTTAAAATCGAAATTTTTACTTGATAATTTTGTAATATTTTTTGGGACAGTCAAAGTTTAAAAATCGCATAACTTTATGTGTAAGTTACTTGACGGTTAACAAATCTGGATACCTAATTTAGTAGTACGATCAATAATATATAAAATTTATGGGGTCGGAAATGATTCTTTCACTTAGTTTCAAGCTTCTGACTGAAATAATAAACCCCTGTAAAGGTATAGAAACCTAATTTTCAGTATTCCCATTATTTTTGGTTTAAAGAAATAATAAAGGCACCATGCATAAATACCCTTGCTACCCATCACATGTCCTGCAGAGATATCCTCCGCTATTTTTTTGGCACTTCTACTCCAGGACTCGTTCATTCATCTCTCGTCCTCTCGTCCTCCCATCCTTGTCGTGGGTGTATTTCTGCGGGAACAAATGAAGCAGTGCACAAATCATACACAGACGACCAATTTATGCGTTTTCATTTGCGTGGTTATATGCCAGCAAAACTAGCGACAAAAATCCCCGATGATGGGAAATCTTTTAAGCGAAAATTCAAATTTAATCAAAATGTGAACGAGAAAAAGAAGCGCCAACGAGCTGCGTTAAATTAATTTCCTTCACGTTGAAGCTACCATTTTCCGCTTTTCCAAGCGAAACATAAAAAAAAAGCCAAGTCATTTGCAAAATATGGAAATGTTGCCAGTGGACTCTGGCTACCAGAGGGAAAAATTCCTCAAATTTCATTTCTTTTCTTGTGCTTTTTTTTGGGATATAGTATAGAAAGTTCCAGAGGCTTGATATATTTCCACAGCGAAAGGCAATTGATTGGGCAAAAAGATGGGTGCTGAGGAGAGTGCCCAGCCTCCAGGTGAGTTGGCGATTTTCGGTATCCTTCAAAAAATTTGCAAAAGGGAAAGTTTAAAAATTCCTGGCTTGCCCTGCAAGCAATTTATTTATGGGTTATGAATTTAAATGATTTTCTTTGCTTATAAAGTGAAAGGGAAGCGGAAAATAGCTGATTATCATAGTATCCTGATTCCATAGCAATATCTTCTAGTTTAGGATTAAGAAATTGCTTTATAAGGGAAGGTACAGGATGTAGGTTGAAGGTTGCCTTTTTACAAATTGAAAGAACAATTTGGTTTAATTGTGGTTCTTGTTTATTGCCTTAAAGATCCCAGCCAAAGCGATAGAGTCCTGAAAAGGTTACATTTATATCTTGTGAGAAGGAGTCTTTGTGAGGAAGAGTCCTTGGGAGGAAAAGTCTTTGTGAAAAAGTGTGATTGGTGTGTTCCTGCCTTTACTGTATCGTTGGCTGGGATCTGGTGAGTTGATCTAGATCCTGGAATGTCCTGAGTCCAATTCGATTAGGTCTTTAGTTTGGGTTGATTTCTTTTCCTTATGCATTTAAGCCGGCTTCTTCTTCTGCACTCCTTCGGGGTGGTCATCATCCTCATCCTCCTGCTTTCGCTTCTTTGCCTTCTGCTGGTTATCCTCCAACGGATTCACCTGCTCCGTCTGCTCCATTTGCTCCACTTGATCCACCTGCTCCACCGGCTCCATCTGCTCCACCTGCTCCATCTGCTCCACTTGCTCCATCTGCTCCACTTGATCAATCTGCTCCATCTGCTCCACCTGTTCCATCGGCTCCACCTGCTCCATCTGCTCCACCTGCTCCACCTGCTCCATCTGCTCCACCTGCTCCATCTGCTCCACTTGATCCATCTGCTCCTCCTCATCGTCGCTGTCCTCGCCAAACAACAAAACCCTCCTCACTTCGTATGTGGATTTCGCAAAAGAGATAGATTCCGGCCGATACTTGATGCAATACTCCTCGCGAGTGAGGGGCACTTTGATGCCCATCTTGAGAGCATCCTGGTAAGATTCCCAGACCAGTTTGAACACCATCTTCTGATATTGGGGATCAGTGCCCAAGGTCTCGCGATGGCGACGATACCAGAAGGCGGCAATACCATTTGCCGGCGACAGGATATTCGGTTCGTTCAGCAACGAAATAACCGCCAATAGAACTGAGCGAACATTCTGGGTGGGATCCCAGCAAACGCCATACTCTTCGCCCACATTGTTATTGGGTAAATTCAAAATCGAGACGCATACCTTGCCCGTCTTGTAGATATTCGGATGCCAGATTTTGGTCAAGAAATTCATGGTTGGCGGCAACACTGGATATTCGGATGGAAAGTGCAGCTCGGCCCGGAAATAGCCGCCAGCATAGAGGGTATCCGGTGGCCCGAAAATGCCAACCTCCCACAGGAAGTAGTTGTCATCCACCAGCTTCACGCGAAAACCCTCAAGCATCTCGTCCTGGAGTCCTGCATATTCCCGGGCCAATAAACGCAATGCGGCACGATTGTTTTTGATTGATTGATTCTTGTTGTTCTCCATGATTCTCTAGGCTCTTTTACTTTTTCTTTTTTGAAGCTTTTGAAAAATAATTTTTTGCTTATTTCCAAAGCGAAGTGTCGAGATCTCAGTTAAGCGTAGAAATGAATGTGAAGGGTCGATTCATACAATACATATATCGAATTAAAGGTCAGGGCTTACTTTGATGGAAAATTTGAATGGCTATCGGTTTGGTAAATAAATTATAACCAAAATATTGAAATTAAAGAGGTTGTGTTACTATTTATATGTTGCCATAAAACTAGGTGAAAATTAGGGGTACTTTATCAAATAAAATGCCTTGAATCAGCAGAGTATTCTTTAAAGTTTTGATTGATATTATTATTAAAGTTCAGGGCTTACTTTGATGGAAAATTTGAATGGCTATCGGTTTGGTAAATAAATTATAAGAAAATTATTGAAATTAATTAGGTTGTGTTACGCTTTTATTGTTGCCATAAAACTAGGTGAAAATGAGGGGTACTTTATTAAATAAAATGTCTTGAAACAGCAGAGTATTCTTTAAAGTTTTGATTGATATTTATTAATGCAGAGTCTTGCCTTTGAATTTTAAAATTTGGAAATGCAAAGTTTTATTAAGAAACATGCACACTGATTTCATATTATCTTTACTATCGATACTTTTATAGGAGGTGTGACATCTCAAATTTGTTTTGGGGTTTTCCCCTTTATTTTCAATGCTTTCTCCCCATCTTTTTTTTATACATTTTCCTTTTCCCATTCCTTATTCTCCCTTTTTTGTGACGCATTGAGACCGCATTTAAGTTTGAGCCAGCTGTCAATGTGATAAATAAACTTGGCCTGCCAAAAGGGGTTCGGCCCCCAAATGTGTGATTCTGCTGCAACATATAAATAATAATCGGGCGGCGCGATGGCTGTCTCAGCTGCTACCAGACAGTGCGTTTCGCGAGTGTAAGCTATTGCCAAAAATACAGAAAAGAACAGCAGAAAAAGAGGGTAACAAAACCATTCTCAGATAACTAACAAAATTATATAAATTAGCTTGGGGATATAATAGAATATATAATTCTTGCCTTATACTTTTCTCATAAACTCATGTCTGTGGATATTTAGATTTTATCGGGAATCACTGTGAGAAACTTGCCAAAAACTTACATATTATTTTTTTTTTTTTTTGAGCTCTTGTCTTGTCTAAAAGTTGGCCAACTGAAAATGAATATTTCCTTCTTTTCGCAGGACACTCGGAACGAAAAGGCGACTGCAGTGTGAGACTATGGGCGTGGCATCGATGAGCAACGGGATGCTGGCACTGCCCATCCTTGCCGTGGTATTCTTTGCCGGATGCATTCTCCATGTGGATGCATACTCCAGTACGTATACGTGATATTCGGTGACCAGAAGCTATCGGCTTCTGTTCCCGTTTATTATGATTATTGTTTTTCCACACCTACCCTGTGACTTGTAATTTCCCTACCCTTTTTAAAACTATCAACCGAAAACGGTGTTGAAAATTTCATGCCTTCATCAAACCTACATCATTGACATTGAGTAACCAGAATCCGAGACCTCCCCCCCGAATTTGTAGGCTTATAATTTTCTTTTCGTTTTCTTTTTTCCTTTATTTTCATATGATTTTGAACACACACAACCCACACACACACACACACAATTGAAACCCCATGATCCATGATCTATGATAACCCGAACTTGCCGCGGGCACAGAGTATGGCCGTGGATGCGGTGACATCGGCTGCCTGCCCACCGAGGAGTGCATCATAACCAGCGATTCGTGCAGCTATAATCAGAGGGACGGCAAGGACTGTGGCAGTTATCCTACCTGCAAGAGGCGATCTGGAGGCGGCGGAGGATCCGTCAACAGCAGCCCCAATCAGGCAGCAGCTCCGTCGGCCAATCCGTCAGGTATTTAACTTGGAATCCCCACACACTTGAACTCTCTTATGTTGTGCGCCATCCTGGGGGAGTTGTCGGGAATTGTTGTTGGGATTCATGGATTGGCGCAGGATAATCGGTATTCATTTATTTGTTTTTTGTTGTTTTTTTTTTTTTTTGCTGTGTGGTTCCCCAAAAAACAGTTTATGCGGTTTAATTGGAGTTTTTTTTTATGGATTTATCGGGGGAAAGAAGAAAGGTCTACTTCGGAAGCCAAAGATTTCAAATATTCTTGCAGAGAGTTTAAGAGATCTTTTTAATTTGTAAAATTCTAGAATTCCTAACAAGCCTTAAAACCTTAAAGTTAACTAAAAAAAAAACAGAAAATCTATTAAGAAATAGTCCTTAAAATTGTCTAATTTTATGCTATTTAACAAAGGAATGTGTTTAGCTACTAATTATACTATTGAAAGAATAAAAAAGGTCTTCTAAATCTAATCAATTTTACAATTTACAAATCACAAAGTTCCAGTTAAGTTTACAATCTAATTCAAATTTTTATTAAAGCCCCTCTGCAAGGATATTCAAAACTACTCAAAATTAAACTCGTTCTGTTCGTCCTTAATTATTTAACTTAAATTTTTTCGTTTAGTTTACTTATATCATTAGCATATATATTTATATGTAAATGCCATGCAATCAATTTTAATATTTATGGCAATCTAACACACAAAAACCTGCACACCTAAACTAAGGCAGACATACACCAATCAACCAATACACACACTCACACCCAGAGCTTTTGCCAGCTCAATCAATAACAATCAATCAATCAATCACCCCGCTCGCTCGCTCATTCATCGCCTCATTTGCTCAAAGGCTTTCCTAACTAACTATCCAACTAATCGACCGCTAAAAACATGCCCATCCCTGCTGCTCCCTGCTCTCTGCCAAAGATTAATGCATGATTTAAACATTTTAATAATAAAAGAAAGCACAGGGAAAATACTTAAACATATGTATAAATTATTATGATTGGTGTTTCAACAAAACAATAGTGGGAAAGGGAGAAATGGAAAGACAAAAGTTGAGAGCTTAAACATATTTCAAAGCTAGTTTTGAAAGGATTTAGTTTCTTATGACTTTCAGTATAAAATAATAATTATTTGTACTTCCAAAAAACAATATTGGAAAAGGGAAGTAATGGAATTACTAAAGATGAGATCTTGAAAATGACTTTAAGGCAATTTTTAAAAGGATTTAATTTCCTGGCAGTTGCTGTAATATAATTTGTACATTACATTTTCAAGGAGTTTTAAAAAAAAATCAACTGATTTATATTTATTTTTGACTTAAAGACATAAAATTACAGAAATTTGAAATAAGTAAATAATATTTCTAGTATTCTAGTATTCTAGCGATAGGATATAAGAAAAGAAGATGTACTTTAAGAAACTCCACTGTAGAGTATGTTTTCTCTGTGCTTTGCAAAGCGGTTTTGGGAGCTGGGGAGCAAAGGGATCAGGATCATGGGTCATGGCCTTAAAAATATTAACAAAACAACCCCTGCATTCTCGTTTCTGTGTGTATGCTGCTCCGTTAACAAACTAACAAACTAAAACAGGATCGAGTCTGGGACAGGGACCAGAGAACAACATCTTTGCACCCGCCTCATCGAATCCCACGCTTAACACCTACACCTATAGCCATCAGCAGGGAGGTGGCGGTGGCAATGGCGGCGGCGGCGGCGACGCCCAAATGGCGGGCGGAAACGGAAATGCCGGAAATGGGGAGCGCGACAAGTCCGGAAGCGCGAACGCAAACGGTAACGGGAACGGAAACGGTAACGCGGGAGCAGCGGGCGCCTCCTCAACGGGCATAATCGATCCGCACTATGTTTTTGGGGCGAAGCACCATATGCCCATCATACCGAACATGCCCATCTTCCCGTACAACTCGCCCACGTCGGCGCCCTCGTTCCAGCAATTCCCCCAACCCAATCATCCAGGCAGCGTCCTCAATCCCGGCTACCCGATGCATGGCCTACAGCCGGTGAATCCGTACAATCCGCCCTTCGTCTTCGGCCAGCTACCGTTCTATGGCGGCGGCGGTCCCACAGGCACCGGCGGTCCGCCCGGTGGCGTTGGAGGCGGCGCTGGCATGGGCGGCGGCGGCGGCGGCGGCGGCATGGGTCTGCCCAGCTCCACGCTGGGCATCCTGGGTGGCGGCGGCGGTGGCCTGGCCCCATATGGCAGTAACTATCAAGGATATCAATCGCAGCATTCGAATGCGAATATGTATAACAAGCCACCGCCTCAATATCAGAATCAGAATCAACAGAATCCTTATAACAGGCGCACCCAGGCGCATCCTTCGGCAGCTGGCATTCTAAGCGGAACGCCGCTACTTCTGGCCACCGCAAGCATCCTGCTGGTGTCCTTGCTGCACACGTAATAAACTGTGAGAGCAGGTGCAGCCACAAAGACGACAAGGACGATCCCTGGAAAATTCAAGCATTGAATGATTAAATCAAAAGAAACCAACAAAAAAAAAAGCTTAGCTCAGAGCATACTTTTATTTTCGCAAAAAAGTTGGCATTTTCTCTTGGCAAAATGTACAGGGAATTGCATAGAAATCAAATGAAATACTTAAAAGAAAAAAAATCAAAAAGCATTTCAAAGAATAATAATTTTAAGATTGTAAAAGTTCTGAAATAGCTATTAGATTGCTGGCGAAAATGAAAGTATGCTCTTCATATATATCCCTTTCTTAACTTTTCTTTAAGTTTTCCCAATTTTATTATTTCTCATTTATATATATATATAATTTTTGTACTTGATTCGTTTTGGCATAAGCTTAAGGACACATTATATTGTAAACCAGATGCAGTGGCAGTTGAAATACTATATACATATATATATTTTTAATGGCTACAAGTACGTAATTAGAACTGTAATATATCAGGTTGCTACAGCTTAGAGCCCCAACCCTCCCCCCATTCTTTATTGCAAAAAATTGCGAATGAATAATGCATGCAATTGGAAACAAATTCAGCCACAGGACACAGGACTCGACAAAGTTTCCTGCAGCATTTTTGGGCACTTTGTGTCTCTTAGTTGTATTTTAATTACACTAGCAGCAGCTCTCCTGCTCTCTTTGCCCACGTTATTGGCATTTTTTGTGCGGCAGCCAGCCTTTGCCGGTCTGGCACACACTTCGTAAACGTAATTTCAATTTAATATTGTGTGCCGGCAAGCGAATGTGTGCTTGTGTGTGTGTTTGTGTGTAGTATATACATACAACAAGTTCATTTGTGTGTTTTCGACAATCAGTCAAGGGAATCCCCCTCCGGGAGTGGAGTGGAGTGGAGTGGAGTAGTGCTCTTTTTTGCAGCTCAATTAAATTGGAATTTAATTTCGGGCTTAGACGGCACCGAGAGAGAGCCTCCCTCAAGTCTGACCGCTGCAAAACACAGACACACACAGAGAGGCACAGCCACAGACAGAGACACATACACACACACACAGGCAGGCAGGCTGGTAGGCAGGAAGTATCCTGGCTGCAGGACCTCGCACAAACGCATGGCTGGTTGGGCAACTTTGATGTTAATTTCGTGTTTGTTGATGTTACGAATTTTAGGCCAGAGCCCGGGTTCAGCTTTTCTTTCTTTTTTTTTGCTAGCTGCCACTGTCCGTAAGCCAGATACTTAGATGGATAGATGGATAGTGTTTGTAGATACTGAGATACATACGCATGTCAATCAAAATGCATAATGAGCTAGGAGTCGAATCGAGTGACGAATTGCAGCAGCAAATGCACCAAGTGCAAAAGTTTCGTTGTCTGTGGTTTTTTTTTTTTTGTACCGTATAATAAAAAAATAATTATAACCAGTGAAAGCAATTTAAATCGCATTTTAAAATTTAAAAAACGATACGAAAGAACGAGAATTAAGCTAGCCTAAGGTGTTCGAAACTAATCTAAAAAAAAGAAAAACTAAGCTAAACTAAACAAACTAACAATAAGCCGACGGAGAATCAAACAAACAAAAAAATGCATTTACATTTGCTAACAAACCAACTGCCAGAGTCACATGACATGAGACCAACATGGAAATCACACACGAAGCCAAAAGAAGAAATACTTGCATAAGTGCTTCAGAATGTTAATATTTGTGCTGCATTTGTCCCAGCAATATTTTACCTATTTAATATATACACGAGTACAGTATTTTTGCGATTCAACAATCTCAGATACGAGCGAAATCGAATTCTGAGAGACCAAAAGATACAACACAGTTGAGATAAATCGTTCCACTTACAAATTATAAGTTGATGCTGTAAATTCCGGAGAAACAATCCGGCAATATTTACTCCGTCCGTTTGTATTTAAACAATTTGATTTTGGGACACATTTTCGCCAGACATTCATTTGACATTCACCTCATCTGAGTTAAGGATCTTATAATAACAAGATGACCTATAATTTGCACTCGAATAAACATTCAAAAGCCAAAGAAAGAGAGTGCTTTCTAGCAAGAGAACGTGCTATGCATCTTGTTATTACAAGGCCCTTGTCCAGAACCCTCAATGAACCATGTAAAACCCCGTATGAACAGTATTATCAAACTAACTAAAAAAGAAAATCGAAAACCGAAAACCAAACAATGCAATTAATAATCCCGCAAAAACAATTTAACAAGCAAGCAATAAGTATTCGAGTATTTACTAATCAAAAGAAGCAAACAAACAAACGAAAAAACACAACTAAAGATGGAGAGAGTTGTACATAGCATTAAACATGTGTATGGAGGTTATATATATACATATATATATATATTTAATATACTACAGCGAAGACTTAACTTAGACCTAAGCCCAGGCGGATGAAACTCAAAGTTGTGTAGATTTTAATCGGTGCAATTGTTAATCAAAACAAAAAACGATAATGCTAAGCTAAGTTCACTTATTTTTTTATTTTAATTTTGTGTGTTTCATTTTCTTATTTTTTCCTAATTTGTGTTCTCCGTTTTTCTTTCGTTTCCATTTTACCAACTTGTGTTTCTTGTGTGTCAATCAAACCCCGCTTTTGTGGCTAACACATTGCTTGCTCTGCTTGAACGCCGATCCAATCCCAGAGGTGAGCCATAACGCATACGCCCCGAATGCCCCCAGTGCCCCGCAGATGCCAGATGCGGATGCGGGCAGCCATCCGAACGGGAATGGCGGATACGGTGGTGGCTTCTCGGCTGGCGGCCACTCCCTGTATCCCAGTTTACCGAACAGCGGCGGTGGAATGGGTGGAAATGCTGCTGGCGGCTACAATCCCTACGGTGGTGGTGGTGGTGGCGGTGGCGGTGGCGGTGCCAACGGCGGCTACAATCCCTACAACGGTGGCTATCAACCTGGACCTGGTGGCTATCAACCCGCTCCTGGCGGTTACCAGCCCCCTCCGGGCGGCTATCAACCGCGTCCTGGCTACACACCGCCCGCCCCCGGCTATGAGAACAACGGCGGTGGCGGTGGCGACCAGAAGCCGAAGGACAAGAACGGTGGCTTTTTCTCCAACTTCTTCTCGAATCCGGCGGTGAGTCAAGCGGTCTCCGGTATCATTGCAGGCCAGATAGCCAAGCAGCTGCAAGGAGGCGGAGCAAACGGCGGAAATAATGGAGGTGGAGCTGCCTATCAGCCCAGCGGTGGCTATGGCGGCGGAGCTCCAGCTGGTTCCGGCGGCGGCGGCTCCTCAGGCAGCAACATACTGGGCGGTCTGCTCGGTTCCGTTCTGGCCGGCGGTGGAGGCAATGCAGGAGGCGGCGGCGGTGGCGGAGCTGGCAGCTTCCTGGGCAGTCTGCTCAGCGGTGGCAATACCAATCGAGGTGGAGCCATGGGCGGCGGCGGCGGCGGCGGTGGCGGTGGCCTGGGCGACATCTTCAGCTCCAAGAACTTTGGCGGTCTCTTCAGCGAGAATCCCTCGTCCAGGGGCGGCTCCTCCGATGGCTATTCCTCCGGCAATGGCGGGGCCAAGAGTTATCCCACCCAGGCGCCGGGTAACTACTATGGTTAAGGCCCAAGGACACCAATCATCATAATCTTTCCCAGAGGATTCCACCCCTCTCCCCCCCCCCATTTTGTTCTTTGGCAAACGTAATCAAATGGAGAACTTTCAAAGCAAATAAATTTAACTGAAACAATATTGAAATATATAAGCATATTATACGTAACTATTAACGAAGATTATACAAATACACAATACAACATATATACCCGATTCTTGAGAGAGATGTGTAGAAAACAGCAAATCCCCATTCGGAGTTCATTTGTAAATAGAAAATTATCTGAAATTGAAATTGAACAAAATAATAACAAAATATACGTAAGAATTGAAAGCCAGTTTGTGATGAGTTTTTTATTTTTTGGGTTGCTTGGTTGGTATAGCATCCTGAAGTTAAGGAATTATAATTTCCAACTTGTAAGTATTTTTCGAGAGTTCCATAATCATTATAAGATTTAAAAAAATTTAACTTTTTGGCAATTTATGAACATTTTAACGAAGTAATCCCTTTCCTTTTTTTTTTTAATTGAAAAATTTTGTTTTACTAATTGAGATGGCCAGAAAGATTCACCTGTTAATGAGGATCAAGAATATATATGATTTATAAGGTCGGAAATGGCTCCTTCCCTGAGTGATCCAGCGTTAAGGTGAGTCGCTTTAGGTTTCAGTAATCCATCCCCATAAGTAATCCATCCATAAGTAATAATAAATGAAATCACAAGCATCTCAATTAAACCATCGCCTTAAGCATTTTATTAATTCGTTTAATATACAATCTTATCTTATCTTATAAATAATTAATTAGTTTACTTATTACTCATTTTTTTTTTTGTAGTTGCTGTTGATTTTGTTGTAGCTGTTGTTTTAATATGCAGATTGATTAACCTAATAAAAACAAACATAGGACCGTTTTCCGAATTCAAATTAAAGCATTTTTGGCTGAGTTATGAGCTATTTAAATTTTGAGTTGTACAGTGTTCTTGTTGTAAAAGCTCGTTATTGTTTTTGTTGTTGTTGTCATTCTGGTTTTTGTTGTTGTTGCTGTTGTTTTTGTTGTTGTTGTTGTTGTTGTTGTTGTTGTTTTTGTTTTTGTTTTTGTTGTTGTTGTTGTTGTTGTTGTTGTTGTTGTTGTTGTTGTTGTTGTTGTTGTTGTTGTTGTTGTTGTTGTAATGTGGGTTGTTGTTGTTGTTGTACATACTGTGCAAATCGTGCGGTTGTGTGTTGTACATACTGTGAAATCGTGCGGTTGTGTGTTGCAAAGCCAAGCCTTCGATGCGCTCGGTGTCACTTAATTTTCGACCTGAAATACCAGGCGAACAGAAGGCAGCAGCAAGCAAATTTTATTTTCTGCAAAATCATTTTTCACCCTAGAAGTATGCTACACAGTGCCCCCCAAAAGCATGCAATGCCAAAAATATGCAAAAGTAGTCAATTGAAAAAAGCGTAGCATACTTCTAGGGTGCGGTGTAGCATGCTTTTAGGGTGAAAAATGATTTTGCAGAAAATAAAATTTGCTTGCTGCTGCTTTCTGTTCGCCTGGTATTTCAGGCCGAAAATTAAGCGAAATCGAGCGCATCGAAGGCTTGGCTTTGCAACACACAACCGCACGATTTCACAGTATGTACAACAACAACATGCACAACAACAACAACAACAACAACAACAACAACAACAACAACAAGAACAACAACAACAACAACAACAACAAAAACAACAACAACAACAACAACAACAACAACAACAACAATAGCAGCAACAACAATAACAACATTTTGAAAAAAAACTCTTTAAAAACAATAAAAAATCTCTTTTACAACAAAAATTCTTTAAAAACAATAACAAAAATCTCGTTTACAACAAAAACTCTTTAAAAACAATAAAAACATCTCTTTTACAACAAAAATTTTTTAAGATCAATAAAAACATTTCTTTTACAACAAAACCTATTTTAAAACAAAGAAAACAACATCACTTTTATAGCAAAAACTCTTTAAAACCAACAAAAACCTTTTTTTTTACAAAAAAAAACCTTTTTCAAAACAACTAAAATTTATAATTTACAATAAGAAAAGGCGCAAAAACTATTAATTTAACTTCCCATTTTGGATTTTAAAATTTATATAGGCCATCAATACCCGCCAAATGAGCTTACCGACAAATTTTAATTTGAATTTAAATAATGGATCAGTTGCCGCCACGTCAGTAAAATGATAAATTTCAAATTAAATTTAAAATGACGAGTGTGTGTTTGGGGCCACCGCCATATAAGCAAAGATCCAACTTGAAATTTAATATTAAATGGTTAATCATTTCCGCCATACAAAATGTAAATACAGTGCTCGAGTTCGCTTTTTAAATTTCCAAAGATCGTGCAGCTTCGATCGGCAGCCCAAAACAGTATGCTAACATTTAATATTGAGGCAATTATTTTCCCCGCGAAAGTTTGGCTATAAAACATTGCATCTTTTAGGCTGAATTAATAGCAGCCGGAAGTGAAAATACGTGGCATACTTTTATAAATAGTGTAGCCACAGCCATATTCTGTTTTTTTCTTTTTTTTATATTCGACTTTATTTATTTAAGTTAGATTGGAAATACACCTAAATTTACATAAATGCTTAGAATTAGAAACGGCGCAAGGCCCCATATTGTGCGGCCTCTAAGCCCGTCCGATCCCTTCTAGCTCTCTCCAGCACTCTGAAGGCCTTCAGCACCTTAGCAGAGAAAGCTTCCTCTGCTATTCCAGATCCATATTCTGTAGATCCGAGTGTGTTTATGGGGTCATCGCCATATAAGTAAAGAAACAAAATTAAATTTAATATTAAATGGTTAATCACTTCCGCCATGCAATATGTTATTTAGTACGCCGATTTCTTAAGCGCCAAACAACTAACACAGGAACGCTTTCCGAGTTAAAATTAGTGCATTTTTGACAAAGTTATGCGATTTTAAAGCTTTGGCTGTCCCAAAAAATGGGATGTAAAAAAATCGTGTTATCAAATAAAAATTGCAATTTCAAGAATCTTGCAGAGGAAAATATTATTTTAATTAATGAATTTTTGAAAAAAATTCAAGGGGTTACATCGCAAAAATCTAAAAAAATATTCGACCTCCTAAAAAATTTAATTTAGAATGCAGATTTATTAAGAGCCAAACAAATTACACAGGAACGCTTTCCGAGTTGAAATTAATGCAGTTTTGACAAAGTTATGCGATTTTAAAGCTTTGACTGTCCCAAAAAATGGGATGTAAAAAATCGTGTTATCAAATATAAATTGCAATTTCAAGAATCTTGCAGAGGAAAATATAATTTTAATTAATGAAGGAGCCATTTCCGACCCTATAAATCATATATATTCTTGATCAGCATTAACAGGCGAATCGTTCTGGCCACCTCAGGTAGCAAAACAGACATTTCCAAATTTTTGAAAAAAATTCAAGGGGTTACATCGCAAAAATCTAAAAAAATATTCGATCTCCTAAAATTTAAATTTAGTATGCAGATTTTTTAAGTGCCAAACAACTAACACAAGAACGCTTTCCGAATCAAAATTAATGCATTTTTGACAAAGTTATGCGATTTTAAAGCTTTGGCTGTCCCAAAAAATGGGATGTAAAAAAATCGTGTTATCAAATAAAAATTGCAATTTCAAGAATCTTGCAGTGGAAAATATAATTTTAATTAATGAAGGAGCCATTTCCGACCCTATAAATCTTATATATTCTTGATCAGCATTAACAGGCGAATCGTTCTGGCCACCTCAGGTAGCAAAACAGACATTTCCAAATTTTTGAAAAAAATTCAAGGGGTTACATCGCAAAAATCTAAAAAAATATTCGATCTCCTAAAAAATTAAATTTAGTATGCAGATTTGTTAAGCGCCAAACAAGTAACACAGGAACGCTTTCCGAATCGAAATAAATGCATTTCTGACAAAGTTACGCGATTTTAAAGCTTTGGCTGTCCCAAAAAATGGGATGTAAAAAAATCGTGTTATCAAATAAAAATTGCAATTTCAAGAATCTTGCAGAGGAAAATATAATTTTAATTAATGAAGGAGCCATTTCCGACCCTATAAATCATATATATTCTTGATCAGCATTAACAGGCGAATTTTTGAAAAAAATTCAAGGGGTTACATCGCAAAAATCTAAAAAAATATTCGACCTCCTAAAAAATTTAATTTAGAATGCAGATTTATTAAGAGCCAAACAAATTACACAGGAACGCTTTCCGAGTTGAAATTAATGCAGTTTTGACAAAGTTATGCGATTTTAAAGCTTTGACTGTCCCAAAAAATGGGATGTAAAAAAATCGTGTTATCAAATATAAATTGCAATTTCAAGAATCTTGCAGAGGAAAATATAATTTTAATTAATGAAGGAGCCATTTCCGACCCTATAAATCATATATATTCTTGATCAGCATTAACAGGCGAATCGTTCTGGCCACCTCAGGTAGCAAAACAGACATTTCCAAATTTTTGAAAAAAATTCAAGGGGTTACATCGCAAAAATCTAAAAAAATATTCGATCTCCTAAAAAATTAAATTTAGTATGCAGATTTTTTAAGTGCCAAACAACTAACACAAGAACGCTTTCCGAATCAAAATTAATGCATTTTTGACAAAGTTATGCGATTTTAAAGCTTTGGCTGTCCCAAAAAATGGGATGTAATAAAATCGTGTTATCAAATAAAAATTGCAATTTCAAGAATCTTGCAGTGGAAAATATAATTTTAATTAATGAAGGAGCCATTTCCGACCCTATAAATCTTATATATTCTTGATCAGCATTAACAGGCGAATCGTTCTGGCCACCTCAGGTAGCAAAACAGACATTTCCAAATTTTTGAAAAAAATTCAAGGGGTTACATCGCAAAAATCTAAAAAAATATTCGACCTCCTAAAAAATTTAATTTAGAATGCAGATTTATTAAGAGCCAACAAATTACACAGGAACGCTTTCCGGGTTTAAAATCATGCAGTTTTGACAAAGTTATGCGATTTTAAAGCTTTGACTGTCCCAAAAAATGGGATGTAAAAAAATCGTGTTATCAAATATAAATTGCAATTTCAAGAATCTTGCAGAGGAAAATATAATTTTAATTAATGAAGGAGCCATTTCCGACCCTATAAATCATAAATATTCTTGATCAGCATTAACAGGCGACTCGTTCAGGTAGCAAAACAGACATTTCCAAATTTTTGAAAAAAATTCAAGGGGTTACATCGCAAAAATCTAAAAAAATATTCGATCTCCTAAAAAATTAAATTTAGTATGCAGATTTGTTAAGCGCCAAACAAGTAACACAGGAACGCTTTCCGAGTTGAAATTAATGCATTTTTGACAAAGTTATGCGATTTTAAAGCTTTGGCTGTCCCAAAAAATGGGATGTAAAAAAATCGTGTTATCAAATAAAAATTGCAATTTCAAGAATCTTGCAGTGGAAAATATAATTTTAATTAATGAAGGAGCCATTTCCGACCCTATAAATCTTATATATTCTTGATCAGCATTAACAGGCGAATCGTTCTGGCCACCTCAGGTAGCAAAACAGACATTTCCAAATTTTTGAAAAAAATTCAAGGGGTTACATCGCAAAAATCTAAAAAAATATTCGACCTCCTAAAAAATTTAATTTAGAATGCAGATTTATTAAGAGCCAAACAAATTACACAGGAACGCTTTCCGAGTTGAAATTAATGCAGTTTTGACAAAGTTATGCGATTTTAAAGCTTTGGCTGTCCCAAAAAATGGGATGTAAAAAAATCGTGTTATCAAATAAAAATTGCAATTTCAAGAATCTTGCAGTGGAAAATATAATTTTAATTAATGAAGGAGCCATTTCCGACCCTATAAATCTTATATATTCTTGATCAGCATTAACAGGCGAATCGTTCTGGCCACCTCAGGTAGCAAAACAGACATTTCCAAATTTTTGAAAAAAATTCAAGGGGTTACATCGCAAAAATCTAAAAAAATATTCGATCTCCTAAAAAATTAAATTTAGTATGCAGATTTGTTAAGCGCCAAACAAGTAACACAGGAACGCTTTCCGAGTTGAAATTAATGCATTTTTGACAAAGTTATGCGATTTTAAAGCTTTGGCTGTCCCAAAAAATGGGATGTACAAAAATCGTGTTATCAAATAAAAATTGCAATTTCAAGAATCTTGCAGTGGAAAATATAATTTTAATTAATGAAGGAGCCATTTCCGACCCTATAAATCTTATATATTCTTGATCAGCATTAACAGGCGAATCGTTCTGGCCACCTCAGGTAGCAAAACAGACATTTCCAAATTTTTGAAAAAAATTCAAGGGGTTACATCGCAAAAATCTAAAAAAATATTCGACCTCCTAAAAAATTTAATTTAGAATGCAGATTTATTAAGAGCCAAACAAATTACACAGGAACGCTTTCCGAGTTGAAATTAATGCAGTTTTGACAAAGTTATGCGATTTTAAAGCTTTGGCTGTCCCAAAAAAAGGGATGTAAAAAAATCGTGTTATCAAATAAAAATTGCAATTTCAAGAATCTTGCAGAGGAAAATATAATTTTAAATAATGAAGGAGCCATTTCCGACCCTATAAATCATATATATTCTTGATCAGCATTAACAGGCGAATCGTTCTGGCCACCTCAGGTAGCAAAACAGACATTTCCAAATTTTTGAAAATAATTCAAATCAAATTCAAAAATCTAAAAAAATATTCGATCTCCTAAAAAATTAAATTTAGTATGCAGATTTTTTAAGTGCCAAACAACTAACACAAGAACGCTTTCCGAATCGAAATTAATGCATTTTTGACAAAGTTATGCGATTTTAAAGCTTTGGCTGTCCCAAAAAATGGGATGTAAAAAAATCGTGTTATCAAATAAAAATTGCAATTTCAAGAATCTTGCAGTGGAAAATATAATTTTAATTAATGAAGGAGCCATTTCCGACCCTATAAATCATATATATTCTTGATCAGCATTAACAGGCGAATCGTTCCGGCCACCTCAAGTAGCAAAACAGACATTTCCAAATTTTTGAAAAAAATTCAAGGGGTTACATCGCAAAAATCTAAAAAAAAATTTTCGATCTCCTAAAAAATTAAATTTAGTATGCAGATTTGTTAAGCGCCAAACAACTAACACAGGAACGCTTTCCGAATCGAAATTAATGCATTTTGACAAAGTTATGCGATTTTAAAGCTTTGGCTGTCCCAAAAAATGGGATGTAAAAAAATCGTGTTATCAAATAAAAATTGCAATTTCAAGAATCTTGCAGTGGAAAATATAATTTTAATTAATGAAGGAGCCATTTCCGACCCTATAAATCATATATATTCTTGATCAGCATTAACAGGCGAATCGTTCTGGCCACCTCAGGTAGCAAAACAGACATTTCCAAATTTTTGAAAAAAATTCAAGGGGTTACATCGCAAAAATCTAACAAAATATTCGATCTCCTAAAAAATTAAATTTAGTATGCAGATTTTTTAAGTGCCAAACAACTAACACAAGAACGCTTTCCGAATCGAAATTAATGCATTTTTGACAAAGTTATGCGATTTTAAAGCTTTGGCTGTCCCAAAAAATGGGATGTAAAAATCGTGTTATCAAATAAAAATTGCAATTTCAAGAATCTTGCAGTGGAAAATATAATTTTAATTAATGAAGGAGCCATTTCCGACCCTATAAATCTTATATATTCTTGATCAGCATTAACAGGCGAATCGTTCTGGCCACCTCAGGTAGCAAAACAGACATTTCCAAATTTTTGAAAAAAATTCAAATCAAATTCAAAAATCTAAAAAAATATTCGATCTCCTAAAAAATTAAATTTAGTATGCAGATTTTTTAAGTGCCAAACAACTAACACACGAACGCTTTCCGAATCGAAATTAATGCATTTTTGACAAAGTTATGCGATTTTAAAGCTTTGGCTGTCCCAAAAAATGGGATGTAAAAAATCGTGTTATCAAATAAAAATTGCAATTTCAAGAATCTTGCAGTGGAAAATATAATTTTAATTAATGAAGGAGCCATTTCCGACCCTATAAATCTTATATATTCTTGATCAGCATTAACAGGCGAATCGTTCTGGCCACCTCAGGTAGCAAAACAGACATTTCCAAATTTTTGAAAAAAATTCAAGGGGTTACATCGCAAAAATCTAAAAAAATATTCGATCTCCTAAAAAATTAAATTTAGTATGCAGATTTGTTAAGCGCCAAACAACTAACACAGGAACGCTTTCCGAGTTGAAATTAATGCATTTTTGACAAAGTTATGCGATTTTAAAGCTTTGGCTGTCCCAAAAAATGGGATGTAAAAAAATCGTGTTATCAAATAAAAATTGCAATTTCAAGAATCTTGCAGAGGAAAATATAATTTTAATTAATGAAGGAGCCATTTCCGACCCTATAAATCATATATATTCTTGATCAGCATTAACAGGCGAATCGTTCTGGCCACCTCAGGTAGCAAAACAGACATTTCCAAATTTTTGAAAAAAAATTCAAGGGGTTACATCGCAAAAATCTAAAAAAATATTCGATCTCCTAAAAAATTAAATTTAGTATGCAGATTTTTTAAGTGCCAAACAACTAACACAAGAACGCTTTCCGAATCGAAATTAATGCATTTTTGACAAAGTTATGCGATTTTAAAGCTTTGGCTGTCCCAAAAAATGGGATGTAAAAAAATCGTGTTATCAAATAAAAATTGCAATTTCAAGAATCTTGCAGAGGAAAATATAATTTTAATTAATGAAGGAGCCATTTCCGACCCTATAAATCTTATATATTCTTGATCAGCATTAACAGGCAAATCGTTCTGGCCACCTCAGGTAGCAAAACAGACATTTCCAAATTTTTGAAAAAAATTCAAGGGGTTACATCGCAAAAATCTAAAAAAATATTCGATCTCCTAAAAAATTAAATTTAGTATGCAGATTTGTTAAGCGCCAAACACATTACACAGGAACGCTTTCCGAGTTGAAATTAATGCAGTTTTGACAAAGTTATGCGATTTTAAAGCTTTGACTGTCCCAAAAAATGGGATGTAAAAAATCGTGTTATCAAATATAAATTACAATTTCAAGAATCTTGCAGAGGAAAATATAATTTTAATTAATGAAGGAGCCATTTCCGACCCTATAAATCATAAATATTCTTGATCAGCATTAACAGGCGAGTCGTTCAGGTAGCAAAACAGACATTTCCAAATTTTTGAAAAAAATTCAAGGGGTTACATCGCAAAAATCTAAAAAAATATTCGACCTCCTAAAAAATTAAATTTAGAATGCAGATTTATTAAGAGCCAACAACTAACACAGGAACGCTTTCCGAGTTGAAATTAATGCATTTTTGACAAAGTTATGCGATTTTAAAGCTTTGGCTGTCCCAAAAAATGGGATGTAAAAAAATCGTGTTATCAAATAAAAATTGCAATTTCAAGAATCTTGCAGAGGAAAATATAATTTTAATTAATGAAGGAGCCATTTCCGACCCTATAAATCATATATATTCTTGATCAGCATTAACAGGCAAATCGTTCTGGCCACCTCAGGTAGCAAAACAGACATTTCCAAATTTTTGAAAAAAATTCAAGGGGTTACATCGCAAAAATCTAAAAAAATATTCGATCTCCTAAAAAATTAAATTTAGTATGCAGATTTTTTAAGTGCCAAACAACTAACACAAGAACGCTTTCCGAATCGAAATTAATGCATTTTTGACAAAGTTATGCGATTTTAAAGCTTTGGCTGTCCCAAAAAATGGGATGTAAAAAATCGTGTTATCAAATAAAAATTGCAATTTCAAGAATCTTGCAGTGGAAAATATAATTTTAATTAATGAAGGAGCCATTTCCGACCCTATAAATCTTATATATTCTTGATCAGCATTAACAGGCGAATCGTTCTGGCCACCTCAGGTAGCAAAACAGACATTTCCAAATTTTTGAAAAAAATTCAAATCAAATTCAAAAATCTAAAAAAATATTCGATCTCCTAAAAAATTAAATTTAGTATGCAGATTTTTTAAGTGCCAAACAACTAACACACGAACGCTTTCCGAATCGAAATTAATGCATTTTTGACAAAGTTATGCGATTTTAAAGCTTTGGCTGTCCCAAAAAATGGGATGTAAAAAATCGTGTTATCAAATAAAAATTGCAATTTCAAGAATCTTGCAGTGGAAAATATAATTTTAATTAATGAAGGAGCCATTTCCGATCCTATAAATCTTATATATTCTTGATCAGCATTAACAGGCGAATCGTTCTGGCCACCTCAGGTAGCAAAACAGACATTTCCAAATTTTTGAAAAAAATTCAAGGGGTTACATCGCAAAAATCTAAAAAAATATTCGATCTCCTAAAAAATTAAATTTAGTATGCAGATTTGTTAAGCGCCAAACAACTAACACAGGAACGCTTTCCGAATCGAAATTAATGCATTTTGACAAAGTTATGCGATTTTAAAGCTTTGGCTGTCCCAAAAAATGGGATGTAAAAAAATCGTGTTATCAAATAAAAATTGCAATTTCAAGAATCTTGCAGTGGAAAATATAATTTTAATTAATGAAGGAGCCATTTCCGACCCTATAAATCATATATATTCTTGATCAGCATTAACAGGCGAATCGTTCTGGCCACCTCAGGTAGCAAAACAGACATTTCCAAATTTTTGAAAAAAATTCAAGGGGTTACATCGCAAAAATCTAAAAAAATATTCGATCTCCTAAAAAATTAAATTTAGTATGCAGATTTTTTAAATGCCAAACAACTAACACAAGAACGCTTTCCGAATCGAAATTAATGCATTTTTGACAAAGTTATGCGATTTTAAAGCTTTGGCTGTCCCAAAAAATGGGATGTAAAAAATCGTGTTATCAAATAAAAATTGCAATTTCAAGAATCTTGCAGTGGAAAATATAATTTTAATTAATGAAGGAGCCATTTCCGATCCTATAAATCTTATATATTCTTGATCAGCATTAACAGGCGAATCGTTCTGGCCACCTCAGGTAGCAAAACAGACATTTCCAAATTTTTGAAAAAAATTCAAGGGGTTACATCGCAAAAATCTAAAAAAATATTCGATCTCCTAAAAAATTAAATTTAGTATGCAGATTTTTTAAGTGCCAAACAACTAACACAAGAACGCTTTCCGAATCGAAATTAATGCATTTTTGACAAAGTTATGCGATTTTAAAGCTTTGGCTGTCCCAAAAAATGGGATGTAAAAAATCGTGTTATCAAATAAAAATTGCAATTTCAAGAATCTTGCAGAGGAAAATATAATTTTAATTAATGAAGGAGCCATTTCCGACCCTATAAATCTTATATATTCTTGATCAGCATTAACAGGCGAATCGTTCTGGCCACCTCAGGTAGCAAAACAGACATTTCCAAATTTTTGAAAAAAATTCAAATCAAATTCAAAAATCTAAAAAAATATTCGATCTCCTAAAAAATTAAATTTAGTATGCAGATTTTTTAAGTGCCAAACAACTAACACACGAACGCTTTCCGAATCGAAATTAATGCATTTTTGACAAAGTTATGCGATTTTAAAGCTTTGGCTGTCCCAAAAAATGGGATGTAAAAAATCGTGTTATCAAATAAAAATTGCAATTTCAAGAATCTTGCAGTGGAAAATATAATTTTAATTAATGAAGGAGCCATTTCCGACCCTATAAATCTTATATATTCTTGATCAGCATTAACAGGCGAATCGTTCTGGCCACCTCAGGTAGCAAAACAGACATTTCCAAATTTTTGAAAAAAATTCAAGGGGTTACATCGCAAAAATCTAAAAAAATATTCGATCTCCTAAAAAATTAAATTTAGTATGCAGATTTGTTAAGCGCCAAACAACTAACACAGGAACGCTTTCCGAGTTGAAATTAATGCATTTTTGACAAAGTTATGCGATTTTAAAGCTTTGGCTGTCCCAAAAAAATGGGATGTAAAAAAATCGTGTTATCAAATAAAAATTGCAATTTCAAGAATCTTGCAGAGGAAAATATAATTTTAATTAATGAAGGAGCCATTTCCGACCCTATAAATCTTATATATTCTTGATCAGCATTAACAGGCAAATCGTTCTGGCCACCTCAGGTAGCAAAACAGACATTTCCAAATTTTTGAAAAAAATTCAAGGGGTTACATCGCAAAAATCTAAAAAAATATTCGATCTCCTAAAAAATTAAATTTAGTATGCAGATTTGTTAAGCGCCAAACACATTACACAGGAACGCTTTCCGAGTTGAAATTAATGCAGTTTTGACAAAGTTATGCGATTTTAAAGCTTTGACTGTCCCAAAAAATGTGATGTAAAAAATCGTGTTATCAAATATAAATTACAATTTCAAGAATCTTGCAGAGGAAAATATAATTTTAATTAATGAAGGAGCCATTTCCGACCCTATAAATCATAAATATTCTTGATCAGCATTAACAGGCGAGTCGTTCAGGTAGCAAAACAGACATTTCCAAATTTTTGAAAAAAATTCAAGGGGTTACATCGCAAAAATCTAAAAAAATATTCGACCTCCTAAAAAATTAAATTTAGAATGCAGATTTATTAAGAGCCAACAACTAACACAGGAACGCTTTCCGAGTTGAAATTAATGCATTTTTGACAAAGTTATGCGATTTTAAAGCTTTGGCTGTCCCAAAAAATGGGATGTAAAAAAATCGTGTTATCAAATAAAAATTGCAATTTCAAGAATCTTGCAGAGGAAAATATAATTTTAATTAATGAAGGAGCCATTTCCGACCCTATAAATCATATATATTCTTGATCAGCATTAACAGGCAAATCGTTCTGGCCACCTCAGGTAGCAAAACAGACATTTCCAAATTTTTGAAAAAAATTCAAGGGGTTACATCGCAAAAATCTAAAAAAATATTCGATCTCCTAAAAAATTAAATTTAGTATGCAGATTTTTTAAGTGCCAAACAACTCACACAAGAACGCTTTCCGAATCGAAATTAATGCATTTTTGACAAAGTTATGCGATTTTAAAGCTTTGGCTGTCCCAAAAAATGGGATGTAAAAAAATCGTGTTATCAAATAAAAATTGCAATTTCAAGAATCTTGCAGAGGAAAATATAATTTTAATTAATGAAGGAGCCATTTCCGACCCTATAAATCATATATATTCTTGATCAGCATTAACAGGCGAATCGTTCTGGCCACCTCAGGTAGCAAAACAGACATTTCCAAATTTTTGAAAAAAATTCAAGGGGTTACATCGCAAAAATCTAAAAAAATATTCGATCTCCTAAAAAATTAAATTTAGTATGCAGATTTGTTAAGCGCCAAACAAATTACACAGGAACGCTTTCCGAGTTGAAATTAATGCAGTTTTGACAAAGTTATGCGATTTTAAAGCTTTGACTGTCCCAAAAAATGGGATGTAAAAAATCGTGTTATCAAATATAAATTGCAATTTCAAGAATCTTGCAGAGGAAAATATAATTTTAATTAATGAAGGAGCCATTTCCGACCCTATAAATCATAAATATTCTTGATCAGCATTAACAGGCGAGTCGTTCAGGTAGCAAAACAGACATTTCCAAATTTTTGAAAAAAATTCAAGGGGTTACATCGCAAAAATCTAAAAAAATATTCGACCTCCTAAAAAATTAAATTTAGAATGCAGATTTATTAAGAGCCAAACAAATTACACAGGAACGCTTTCCGAGTTGAAATTAATGCAGTTTTGACAAAGTTATGCGATTTTAAAGCTTTGACTGTCCCAAAAAATGGGATGTAAAAAAATCGTGTTATCAAATATAAATTGCAATTTCAAGAATCTTGCAGTGGAAAATATAATTTTAATTAATGAAGGAGCCATTTCCGACCCTATAAATCTTATATATTCTTGATCAGCATTAACAGGCGAATCGTTCTGGCCACCTCAGGTAGCAAAACAGACATTTCCAAATTTTTGAAAAAAATTCAAGGGGTTACATCGCAAAAATCTTAAAAAATATTCGATCTCCTAAAAAATTAAATTTAGTATGCAGATTTATTAAGTGCCAAACAACTAACACAGGAACGCTTTCCGAATCGAAATTAATGCATTTTTGACAAAGTTATGCGATTTTAAAGCTGTGGCTGTCCCAAAAAATGGGATGTAAAAAAATCGTGTTATCAAATAAAAATTGCAATTTCAAGAATCTTGCAGTGGAAAATATAATTTTAATTAATGAAGGAGCCATTTCCGACCCTATAAATCATATATATTCTTGATCAGCATTAACAGGCGAGTCGTTCAGGTAGCAAAACAGACATTTCCAAATTTTTGAAAAAAATTCAAGGGGTTACATCGCAAAAATCTTAAAAAATATTCGATCTCCTAAAAAATTAAATTTAGTATGCAGATTTATTAAGTGCCAAACAACTAACACAGGAACGCTTTCCGAATCGAAATTAATGCATTTTTGACAAAGTTATGCGATTTTAAAGCTTTGGCTGTCCCAAAAAATGGGATGTAAAAAAATCGTGTTATCAAATAAAAATTGCAATTTCAAGAATCTTGCAGAGGAAAATATAATTTTAATTAATGAAGGAGCAATTTCCGACCCTATAAATCATATATATTCTTGATCAGCATTAACAGGCGAGTCGTTCAGGTAGCAAAACAGACATTTCCAAATTTTTGAAAAAAATTCAAGGGGTTACATCGCAAAAATCTAAAAAAATATTCGACCTCCTAAAAAATTAAATTTAGAATACAGATTTATTAAGCGTCAAACAACTAACACAGGAAAGCTTTCCGAGTTGAAATTAATGCATTTTTGACAAAGTTATGCGATTTTAAAGCTTTGGCTGTCCCAAAAAATGGGATGTAAAAAAATCGTGTTATCAAATATAAATTGCAATTTCAAGAATCTTGCAGTGGAAAATATAATTTTAATTAATGAAGGAGCCATTTCCGACCCTATAAATCATATATATTCTTGATCAGCATTAACAGGCGAATCGTTCTGGCCACCTCAGGTAGCAAAACAGACATTTCCAAATTTTTGAAAAAAATTCAAGGGGTTACATCGCAAAAATCTAAAAAAAAATTCGATCTCCTAAAAAATTAAATTTAGTATGCAGATTTGTTAAGCGCCAAACAAATTACACAGGAACGCTTTCCGAGTTGAAATTAATGCAGTTTTGACAAAGTTATGCGATTTTAAAGCTTTGACTGTCCCAAAAAATGGGATGTAAAAAATCGTGTTATCAAATATAAATTGCAATTTCAAGAATCTTGCAGAGGAAAATATAATTTTAATTAATGAAGGAGCCATTTCCGACCCTATAAATCATAAATATTCTTGATCAGCATTAACAGGCGAGTCGTTCAGGTAGCAAAACAGACATTTCCAAATTTTTGAAAAAAATTCAAGGGGTTACATCGCAAAAATCTAAAAAAATATTCGACCTCCTAAAAAATTAAATTTAGAATGCAGATTTATTAAGAGCCAACAAATTACACAGGAACGCTTTCCGAGTTGAAATTAATGCATTTTTGACAAAGTTATGCGATTTTAAAGCTTTGGCTGTCCCAAAAAATGGGATGTAAAAAAATCGTGTTATCAAATAAAAATTGCAATTTCAAGAATCTTGCAGAGGAAAATATAATTTTAATTAATGAAGGAGCCATTTCCGACCCTATAAATCATATATATTCTTGATCAGCATTAACAGGCAAATCGTTCTGGCCACCTCAGGTAGCAAAACAGACATTTCCAAATTTTTGAAAAAAATTCAAGGGGTTACATCGCAAAAATCTAAAAAAATATTCGATCTCCTAAAAAATTAAATTTAGTATGCAGATTTTTTAAGTGCCAAACAACTCACACAAAAACGCTTTCCGAATCGAAATTAATGCATTTTTGACAAAGTTATGCGATTTTAAAGCTTTGGCTGTCCCAAAAAATGGGATGTAAAAAAATCGTGTTATCAAATAAAAATTGCAATTTCAAGAATCTTGCAGAGGAAAATATAATTTTAATTAATGAAGGAGCCATTTCCGACCCTATAAATCATATATATTCTTGATCAGCATTAACAGGCGAATCGTTCTGGCCACCTCAGGTAGCAAAACAGACATTTCCAAATTTTTAAAAAAAAATTCAAGGGGTTACATCGCAAAAATCTAAAAAAATATTCGATCTCCTAAAAAATTAAATTTAGTATGCAGATTTTTAAAGTGCCAAACAACTAACACAGGAACGCTTTCCGAGTTGAAATTAATGCAGTTTTGACAAAGTTATGCGATTTTAAAGCTTTGGCTGTCCCAAAAAATGGGATGTAAAAAAATCGTGTTATCAAATAAAAATTGCAATTTCAAGAATCTTGCAGTGAAAAATATAATTTTAATTAATGAAGGAGCCATTTCCGACCCTATAAATCATATATATTCTTGATCAGCATTAACAGGCGAATCGTTCTGGCCACCTCAGGTAGCAAAACAGACATTTCCAAATTTTTGAAAAAAATTCAAGGGGTTACATCGCAAAAATCTAAAAAAATATTCGATCTCCTAAAAAATTAAATTTAGTATGCAGATTTGTTAAGCGCCAAACAAATTACACAGGAACGCTTTCCGAGTTGAAATTAATGCAGTTTTGACAAAGTTATGCGATTTTAAAGCTTTGACTGTCCCAAAAAATGGGATGTAAAAAATCGTGTTATCAAATATAAATTGCAATTTCAAGAATCTTGCAGAGGAAAATATAATTTTAATTAATGAAGGAGCCATTTCCGACCCTATAAATCATAAATATTCTTGATCAGCATTAACAGGCGAGTCGTTCAGGTAGCAAAACAGACATTTCCAAATTTTTGAAAAAAATTCAAGGGGTTACATCGCAAAAATCTAAAAAAATATTCGACCTCCTAAAAAATTAAATTTAGAATGCAGATTTATTAAGAGCCAAACAAATTACACAGGAACGCTTTCCGAGTTGAAATTAATGCAGTTTTGACAAAGTTATGCGATTTTAAAGCTTTGACTGTCCCAAAAAATGGGATGTAAAAAAATCGTGTTATCAAATAAAAATTGCAATTTCAAGAATCTTGCAGTGGAAAATTAATGCAGTTGAAATTAATGCAGTTTTGACAAAGTTATGCCATTTTAAAGCTTTGACTGTCCCAAAAAATGGGATGTAAAAAAATCGTGTTATCAAATATAAATTGCAATTTCAAGAATCTTGCAGAGGAAAATATAATTTTAATTAATGAAGGAGCCATTTCCGACCCTATAAATCTTATATATTCTTGATCAGCATTAACAGGCGAATCGTTCTGGCCACCTCAGGTAGCAAAACAGACATTTCCAAATTTTTGAAAAAAATTCAAGGGGTTACATCGCAAAAATCTAAAAAAATATTCGATCTCCTAAAAAATTAAATTTAGTATGCAGATTTATTAAGTGCCAAACAACTAACACAGGAACGCTTTCCGAATCGAAATTAATGCATTTTTGACAAAGTTATGCGATTTTAAAGCTTTGGCTGTCCCAAAAAATGGGATGTAAAAAAATCGTGTTATCAAATAAAAATTGCAATTTCAAGAATCTTGCAGTGGAAAATATAATTTTAATTAATGAAGGAGCCATTTCCGACCCTATAAATCATATATATTCTTGATCAGCATTAACAGGCGAATCGTTCTGGCCACCTCAGGTAGCAAAACAGACATTTCCAAATTTTTGAAAAAAATTCAAGGGGTTACATCGCAAAAATCTAAAAAAATATTCGATCTCCTAAAAAATTAAATTTAGTATGCAGATTTGTTAAGCGCCAAACAACTAACACAGGAACGCTTTCCGAATCGAAATTAATGCATTTTTGACAAAGTTATGCGATTTTAAAGCTTTGGCTGTCCCAAAAAATGGGATGTAAAAAAATCGTGTTATCAAATAAAAATTGCAATTTCAAGAATCTTGCAGAGGAAAATATAATTTTAATTAATGAAGGAGCCATTTCCGACCCTATAAATCTTATATATTCTTGATCAGCATTAACAGGCGAATCGTTCCGGCCACCTCAGGTAGCAAAACAGACATTTCCAAATTTTTGAAAAAAATTCAAGGGGTTACATCGCAAAAATCTAAAAAAATATTCGATCTCCTAAAAAATTAAATTAAGTATGCAGATTTATTAAGTGCCAAACAACTAACACAGGAACGCTTTCCGAGTTGAAATTAATGCATTTTTGACAAAGTTATGCGATTTTAAAGCTTTGGCTGTCCCAAAACATGGGATGTAAAAAAATCGTGTTATCAAATAAAAATTGCAATTTCAAGAATCTTGCAGTGGAAAATATAATTTTAATTAATGAAGGAGCCATTTCCGACCCTATAAATCTTATATATTCTTGATCAGCATTAACAGGCGAATCGTTCCGGCCACCTCAGGTAGCAAAACAGACATTTCCAAATTTTTGAAAAAAATTCAAGGGGTTACATCGCAAAAATCTAAAAAAATATTCGATCTCCAAAAAAATTAAATTTAGTATGCAGATTTGTTAAGCGCCAAACAACTAACACAGGAACGCTTTCCGAATCGAAATTAATGCATTTTTGACAAAGTTATGCTATTTTAAAGCTTTGGCTGTCCCAAAAAATGGGATGTAAAAAAATCGTGTTATCAAATAAAAATTGCAATTTCAAGAATCTTGCAGAGGAAAATATAATTTTAATTAATGAAGGAGCCATTTCCGACCCTATAAATCTTATATATTCTTGATCAGCATTAACAGGCGAATCGTTCTGGCCACCTCAGGTAGCAAAACAGACATTTCCAAATTTTTGAAAAAAATTCAAGGGGTTACATCGCAAAAATCTAAAAAAATATTCAATCTCCTAAAAAATTAAATTAAGTATGCAGATTTATTAAGTGCCAAACAACTAACACAGGAACGCTTTCCGAGTTGAAATTAATGCATTTTTGACAAAGTTATGCGATTTTAAAGCTTTGGCTGTCCCAAAAAATGGGATGTAAAAAAATCGTGTTATCAAATAAAAATTGCAATTTCAAGAATCTTGCAGTGGAAAATATAATTTTAATTAATGAAGGAGCCATTTCCGACCCTATAAATCTTATATATTCTTGATCAGCATTAACAGGCGAATCGTTCCGGCCACCTCAGGTAGCAAAACAGACATTTCCAAATTTTTGAAAAAAATTCAAGGGGTTACATCGCAAAAATCTAAAAAAATATTCGATCTCCTAAAAAATTAAATTTAGTATGCAGATTTGTTAAGCGCCAAACAACTAACACAGGAACGCTTTCCGAGTTGAAATTAATGCATTTTTGACAAAGTTATGCGATTTTAAAGCTTTGGCTGTCCCAAAAAATGGGATGTAAAAAAATCGTGTTATCAAATAAAAATTGCAATTTCAAGAATCTTGCAGTGGAAAATATAATTTTAATTAATGAAGGAGCCATTTCCGACCCTATAAATCTTATATATTCTTGATCAGCATTAACAGGCGAATCGTTCCGGCCACCTCAGGTAGCAAAACAGACATTTCCAAATTTTTGAAAAAAATTCAAGGGGTTACATCGCAAAAATCTAAAAAAATATTCGATCTCCTAAAAAATTAAATTTAGTATGCAGATTTGTTAAGCGCCAAACAACTAACACAGGAACGCTTTCCGAATCGAAATTAATGCATTTTTGACAAAGTTATGCTATTTTAAAGCTTTGGCTGTCCCAAAAAATGGGATGTAAAAAAATCGTGTTATCAAATAAAAATTGCAATTTCAAGAATCTTGCAGAGGAAAATATAATTTTAATTAATGAAGGAGCCATTTCCGACCCTATAAATCTTATATATTCTTGATCAGCATTAACAGGCGAATCGTTCTGGCCACCTCAGGTAGCAAAACAGACATTTCCAAATTTTTGAAAAAAATTCAAGGGGTTACATCGCAAAAATCTAAAAAAATATTCGATCTCCTAAAAAATTAAATTAAGTATGCAGATTTATTAAGTGCCAAACAACTAACACAGGAACGCTTTCCGAGTTGAAATTAATGCATTTTTGACAAAGTTATGCGATTTTAAAGCTTTGGCTGTCCCAAAAAATGGGATGTAAAAAAATCGTGTTATCAAATAAAAATTGCAATTTCAAGAATCTTGCAGTGGAAAATATAATTTTAATTAATGAAGGAGCCATTTCCGACCCTATAAATCTTATATATTCTTGATCAGCATTAACAGGCGAATCGTTCCGGCCACCTCAGGTAGCAAAACAGACATTTCCAAATTTTTGAAAAAAATTCAAGGGGTTACATCGCAAAAATCTAAAAAAATATTCGATCTCCTAAAAAATTAAATTTAGTATGCAGATTTGTTAAGCGCCAAACAACTAACACAGGAACGCTTTCCGAGTTGAAATTAATGCATTTTTGACAAAGTTATGCGATTTTAAAGCTTTGGCTGTCCCAAAAAATGGGATGTAAAAAAATCGTGTTATCAAATAAAAATTGCAATTTCAAGAAACTTGCAGAGGAAAATATAATTTTAATTAATGAAGGAGCCATTTCCGACCCTATAAATCTTATATATTCTTGATCAGCATTAACAGGCAAATCGTTCTGGCCACCTCAGGTAGCAAAACAGACATTTCCAAATTTTTGAAAAAAATTCAAGGGGTTACATCGCAAAAATCTAAAAAAATATTCGATCTCCTAAAAAATTAAATTTAGTATGCAGATTTGTTAAGCGCCAAACAACTAACACAGGAACGCTTTCCGAATCGAAATTAATGCATTTTTGACAAAGTTATGCTATTTTAAAGCTTTGGCTGTCCCAAAAAATGGGATGTAAAAAAATCGTGTTATCAAATAAAAATTGCAATTTCAAGAATCTTGCAGAGGAAAATATAATTTTAATTAATGAAGGAGCCATTTCCGACCCTATAAATCTTATATATTCTTGATCAGCATTAACAGGCGAATCGTTCTGGCCACCTCAGGTAGCAAAACAGACATTTCCAAATTTTTGAAAAAAATTCAAGGGGTTACATCGCAAAAATCTAAAAAAATATTCGATCTCCTAAAAAATTAAATTAAGTATGCAGATTTATTAAGTGCCAAACAACTAACACAGGAACGCTTTCCGAGTTGAAATTAATGCATTTTTGACAAAGTTATGCGATTTTAAAGCTTTGGCTGTCCCAAAAAATGGGATGTAAAAAAATCGTGTTATCAAATAAAAATTGCAATTTCAAGAATCTTGCAGAGGAAAATATAATTTTAATTAATGAAGGAGCCATTTCCGACCCTATAAATCTTATATATTCTTGATCAGCATTAACAGGCGAATCGTTCTGGCCACCTCAGGTAGCAAAACAGACATTTCCAAATTTTTGAAAAAAATTCAAGGGGTTACATCGCAAAAATCTAAAAAAATATTCGATCTCCTAAAAAATTAAATTAAGTATGCAGATTTATTAAGTGCCAAACAACTAACACAGGAACGCTTTCCGAGTTGAAATTAATGCATTTTTGACAAAGTTATGCGATTTTAAAGCTTTGGCTGTCCCAAAAAATGGGATGTAAAAAAATCGTGTTATCAAATAAAAATTGCAATTTCAAGAATCTTGCAGTGGAAAATATAATTTTAATTAATGAAGGAGCCATTTCCGACCCTATAAATCTTATATATTCTTGATCAGCATTAACAGGCGAATCGTTCCGGCCACCTCAGGTAGCAAAACAGACATTTCCAAATTTTTGAAAAAAATTCAAGGGGTTACATCGCAAAAATCTAAAAAAATATTCGATCTCCTAAAAAATTAAATTTAGTATGCAGATTTATTAAGTGCCAAACAACTAACACAGGAACGCTTTCCGAGTTGAAATTAATGCATTTTTGACAAAGTTATGCGATTTTAAAGCTTTGGCTGTCCCAAAAAATGGGATGTAAAAAAATCGTGTTATCAAATAAAAATTGCAATTTCAAGAATCTTGCAGAGGAAAATATAATTTTAATTAATGAAGGAGCCATTTCCGACCCTATAAATCTTATATATTCTTGATCAGCATTAACAGGCGAATCGTTCTGGCCACCTCAGGTAGCAAAACAGATATTTCCAAATTTTTGAAAAAAATTCAAGGGGTTACATCGCAAAAATCTAAAAAAATATTCGATCTCCTAAAAAATTAAATTTAGTATGCAGATTTGTTAAGCGCCAAACAACTAACACAGGAACGCTTTCCGAGTTGAAATTAATGCATTTTTGACAAAGTTATGCGATTTTAAAGCTTTGGCTGTCCCAAAAAATGGGATGTAAAAAAATCGTGTTATCAAATAAAAATTGCAATTTCAAGAATCTTGCAGTGGAAAATATAATTTTAATTAATGAAGGAGCCATTTCCGACCCTATAAATCTTATATATTCTTGATCAGCATTAACAGGCGAATCGTTCCGGCCACCTCAGGTAGCAAAACAGACATTTCCAAATTTTTGAAAAAAATTCAAGGGGTTACATCGCAAAAATCTAAAAAAATATTCGATCTCCTAAAAAATTAAATTTAGTATGCAGATTTGTTAAGCGCCAAACAACTAACACAGGAACGCTTTCCGAGTTGAAATTAATGCATTTTTGACAAAGTTATGCGATTTTAAAGCTTTGGCTGTCCCAAAAAATGGGATGTACAAAAATCGTGTTATCAAATAAAAATTGCAATTTCAAGAATCTTGCAGAGGAAAATATAATTTTAATTAATGAAGGAGCCATTTCCGACCCTATAAATCTTATATATTCTTGATCAGCATTAACAGACGAATCGTTCTGGCCACCTCAGGTAGCAAAACAGATATTTCCAAATTTTTGAAAAAAATTCAAGGGGTTACATCGCAAAAATCTAAAAAAATATTCGATCTCCTAAAAAATTAAATTAAGTATGCAGATTTATTAAGTGCCAAACAACTAACACAGGAACGCTTTCCGAATCGAAATTAATGCATTTTTGACAAAGTTATGCGATTTTAAAGCTTTGGCTGTCCCAAAAAAATGGGATCTAAAAAAATCGTGTTATCAAATAAAAATTGCAATTTCAAGAAACTTACAGAGGAAAATATAATTTTAATTAATGAAGGAGCCATTTCCGACCCTATAAATCTTATATATTCTTGATCAGCATTAACAGGCGAATCGTTCTGGCCACCTCAGGTAGCAAAACAGACATTTCCAAATTTTTGAAAAAAATTCAAGGGGTTACATCGCAAAAATCTAAAAAAATATTCGATCTCCTAAAAAATTAAATTAAGTATGCAGATTTATTAAGTGCCAAACAACTAACACAGGAACGCTTTCCGAATCGAAATTAATGCATTTTTGACAAAGTTATGCGATTTTAAAGCTTTGGCTGTCCCAAAAAAATGGGATGTAAAAAAATCGTGTTATCAAATAAAAATTGCAATTTCAAGAATCTTGCAGAGAAAAATATAATTTTAATTAATGAAGGAGCCATTTCCGACCCTATAAATCTTATATATTCTTGATCAGCATTAACAGGCGAATCGTTCCGGCCACCTCAGGTAGCAAAACAGACATTTCCAAATTTTTGAAAAAAATTCAAGGGGTTACATCGCAAAAATCTAAAAAAATATTCGATCTCCTAAAAAATTAAATTAAGTATGCAGATTTATTAAGTGCCAAACAACTAACACAGGAACGCTTTCCGAGTTGAAATTAATGCATTTTTGACAAAGTTATGCGATTTTAAAGCTTTGGCTGTCCCAAAAAATGGGATGTAAAAAAATCGTGTTATCAAATAAAAATTGCAATTTCAAGAATCTTGCAGTGGAAAATATAATTTTAATTAATGAAGGAGCCATTTCCGACCCTATAAATCTTATATATTCTTGATCAGCATTAACAGGCGAATCGTTCCGGCCACCTCAGGTAGCAAAACAGACATTTCCAAATTTTTGAAAAAAATTCAAGGGGTTACATCGCAAAAATCTAAAAAAATATTCGATCTCCTAAAAAATTAAATTTAGTATGCAGATTTGTTAAGCGCCAAACAACTAACACAGGAACGCTTTCCGAGTTGAAATTAATGCATTTTTGACAAAGTTATGCGATTTTAAAGCTTTGGCTGTCCCAAAAAATGGGATGTAAAAAAATCGTGTTATCAAATAAAAATTGCAATTTCAAGAATCTTGCAGAGGAAAATATAATTTTAATTAATGAAGGAGCCATTTCCGACCCTATAAATCTTATATATTCTTGATCAGCATTAACAGGCGAATCGTTCTGGCCACCTCAGGTAGCAAAACAGATATTTCCAAATTTTTGAAAAAAATTCAAGGGGTTACATCGCAAAAATCTAAAAAAATATTCGATCTCCTAAAAAATTAAATTTAGTATGCAGATTTGTTAAGCGCCAAACAACTAACACAGGAACGCTTTCCGAGTTGAAATTAATGCATTTTTGACAAAGTTATGCGATTTTAAAGCTTTGGCTGTCCCAAAAAATGGGATGTACAAAAATCGTGTTATCAAATAAAAATTGCAATTTCAAGAATCTTGCAGAGGAAAATATAATTTTAATTAATGAAGGAGCCATTTCCGACCCTATAAATCTTATATATTCTTGATCAGCATTAACAGACGAATCGTTCTGGCCACCTCAGGTAGCAAAACAGATATTTCCAAATTTTTGAAAAAAATTCAAGGGGTTACATCGCAAAAATCTAAAAAAATATTCGATCTCCTAAAAAATTAAATTAAGTATGCAGATTTATTAAGTGCCAAACAACTAACACAGGAACGCTTTCCGAATCGAAATTAATGCATTTTTGACAAAGTTATGCGATTTTAAAGCTTTGGCTGTCCCAAAAAATGGGATGTAAAAAAATCGTGTTATTAAATAAAAAGTGCAATTTCAAGAATCTTGCAGAGGAAAATATAATTTTAATTAATGAAGGAGCCATTTCCGACCCTATAAATCTTATATATTCTTGATCAGCATTAACAGGCGAATCGTTCTGGCCACCTCAGGTAGCAAAACAGACATTTCCAAATTTTTGAAAAAAATTCAAGGGGTTACATCGCAAAAATCTAAAAAAATATTCGATCTCCTAAAAAATTAAATTTAGTATGCAGATTTGTTAAGCGCCAAACAACTAACACAGGAACGCTTTCCGAGTTGAAATTAATGCATTTTTGACAAAGTTATGCGATTTTAAAGCATTGGCTGTCCCAAAAAATGGGATGTAAAAAAATCGTGTTATCAAATAAAAATTGCAATTTCAAGAATCTTGCAGAGGAAAATATAATTTTAATTAATGAAGGAGCCATTTCCGACCCTATAAATCTTATATATTCTTGATCAGCATTAACAGACGAATCGTTCCGGCCACCTCAGGTAGCAAAACAGACATTTCCAAATTTTTGAAAAAAATTCAAGGGGTTACATCGCAAAAATCTAAAAAAATATTCGATCTCCTAAAAAATTAAATTTAGTATGCAGATTTGTTAAGCGCCAAACAACTAACACAGGAACGCTTTCCGAGTTGAAATTAATGCATTTTTGACAAAGTTATGCGATTTTAAAGCATTGGCTGTCCCAAAAAATGGGATGTAAAAAAATCGTGTTATCAAATAAAAATTGCAATTTCAAGAATCTTGCAGTGGAAAATATAATTTTAATTAATGAAGGAGCCATTTCCGACCCTATAAATCTTATATATTCTTGATCAGCATTAACAGACGAATCGTTCCGGCCACCTCAGGTAGCAAAACAGACATTTCCAAATTTTTGAAAAAAATTCAAGGGGTTACATCGCAAAAATCTAAAAAAATATTCGATCTCCTAAAAAATTAAATTTAGTATGCAGATTTGTTAAGCGCCAAACAACTAACACAGGAACGCTTTCCGAGTTGAAATTAATGCATTTTTGACAAAGTTATGCGATTTTAAAGCATTGGCTGTCCCAAAAAATGGGATGTAAAAAAATCGTGTTATCAAATAAAAATTGCAATTTCAAGAATCTTGCAGAGGAAAATATAATTTTAATTAATGAAGGAGCCATTTCCGACCCTATAAATCTTATATATTCTTGATCAGCATTAACAGACGAATCGTTCTGGCCACCTCAGGTAGCAAAACAGATATTTCCAAATTTTTGAAAAAAATTCAAGGGGTTACATCGCAAAAATCTAAAAAAATATTCGATCTCCTAAAAAATTAAATTTAGTATGCAGATTTGTTAAGCGCCAAACAACTAACACAGGAACGCTTTCCGAGTTGAAATTAATGCATTTTTGACAAAGTTATGCGATTTTAAAGCTTTGGCTGTCCCAAAAAATGGGATGTAAAAAAATCGTGTTATCAAATAAAAATTGCAATTTCAAGAATCTTGCAGTGGAAAATATAATTTTAATTAATGAAGGAGCCATTTCCGACCCTATAAATCTTATATATTCTTGATCAGCATTAACAGGCGAATCGTTCCGGCCACCTCAGGTAGCAAAACAGACATTTCCAAATTTTTGAAAAAAATTCAAGGGGTTACATCGCAAAAATCTAAAAAAATATTCGATCTCCTAAAAAATTAAATTTAGTATGCAGATTTGTTAAGCGCCAAACAACTAACACAGGAACGCTTTCCGAGTTGAAATTAATGCATTTTTGACAAAGTTATGCGATTTTAAAGCTTTGGCTGTCCCAAAAAATGGGATGTACAAAAATCGTGTTATCAAATAAAAATTGCAATTTCAAGAATCTTGCAGAGGAAAATATAATTTTAATTAATGAAGGAGCCATTTCCGACCCTATAAATCTTATATATTCTTGATCAGCATTAACAGACGAATCGTTCTGGCCACCTCAGGTAGCAAAACAGATATTTCCAAATTTTTGAAAAAAATTCAAGGGGTTACATCGCAAAAATCTAAAAAAATATTCGATCTCCTAAAAAATTAAATTAAGTATGCAGATTTATTAAGTGCCAAACAACTAACACAGGAACGCTTTCCGAATCGAAATTAATGCATTTTTGACAAAGTTATGCGATTTTAAAGCTTTGGCTGTCCCAAAAAATGGGATGTAAAAAAATCGTGTTATTAAATAAAAAGTGCAATTTCAAGAATCTTGCAGAGGAAAATATAATTTTAATTAATGAAGGAGCCATTTCCGACCCTATAAATCTTATATATTCTTGATCAGCATTAACAGGCGAATCGTTCTGGCCACCTCAGGTAGCAAAACAGACATTTCCAAATTTTTGAAAAAAATTCAAGGGGTTACATCGCAAAAATCTAAAAAAATATTCGATCTCCTAAAAAATTAAATTTAGTATGCAGATTTGTTAAGCGCCAAACAACTAACACAGGAACGCTTTCCGAGTTGAAATTAATGCATTTTTGACAAAGTTATGCGATTTTAAAGCTTTGGCTGTCCCAAAAAAATGGGATCTAAAAAAATCGTGTTATCAAATAAAAATTGCAATTTCAAGAAACTTGCAGAGGAAAATATAATTTTAATTAATGAAGGAGCCATTTCCGACCCTATAAATCTTATATATTCTTGATCAGCATTAACAGGCGAATCGTTCTGGCCACCTCAGGTAGCAAAACAGACATTTCCAAATTTTTGAAAAAAATTCAAGGGGTTACATCGCAAAAATCTAAAAAAATATTCGATCTCCTAAAAAATTAAATTTAGTATGCAGATTTGTTAAGCGCCAAATAACTAACACAGGAACGCTTTCCGAGTTGAAATTAATGCATTTTTGACAAAGTTATGCGATTTTAAAGCTTTGGCTGTCCCAAAAAATGGGATGTAAAAAAATCGTGTTATTAAATAAAAAGTGCAATTTCAAGAATCTTGCAGAGGAAAATATAATTTTAATTAATGAAGGAGCCATTTCCGACCCTATAAATCTTATATATTCTTGATCAGCATTAACAGGCGAATCGTTCTGGCCACCTCAGGTAGCAAAACAGACATTTCCAAATTTTTGAAAAAAATTCAAGGGGTTACATCGCAAAAATCTAAAAAAATATTCGATCTCCTAAAAAATTAAATTTAGTATGCAGATTTGTTAAGCGCCAAACAACTAACACAGGAACGCTTTCCGAGTTGAAATTAATGCATTTTTGACAAAGTTATGCGATTTTAAAGCTTTGGCTGTCCCAAAAAAATGGGATCTAAAAAAATCGTGTTATCAAATAAAAATTGCAATTTCAAGAAACTTGCAGAGGAAAATATAATTTTAATTAATGAAGGAGCCATTTCCGACCCTATAAATCTTATATATTCTTGATCAGCATTAACAGGCGAATCGTTCTGGCCACCTCAGGTAGCAAAACAGACATTTCCAAATTTTTGAAAAAAATTCAAGGGGTTACATCGCAAAAATCTAAAAAAATATTCGATCTCCTAAAAAATTAAATTTAGTATGCAGATTTGTTAAGCGCCAAACAACTAACACAGGAACGCTTTCCGAGTTGAAATTAATGCATTTTTGACAAAGTTATGCGATTTTAAAGCTTTGGCTGTCCCAAAAAAATGGGATCTAAAAAAATCGTGTTATCAAATAAAAATTGCAATTTCAAGAAACTTGCAGAGGAAAATATAATTTTAATTAATGAAGGAGCCATTTCCGACCCTATAAATCTTATATATTCTTGATCAGCATTAACAGGCGAATCGTTCTGGCCACCTCAGGTAGCAAAACAGACATTTCCAAATTTTTGAAAAAAATTCAAGGGGTTACATCGCAAAAATCTAAAAAAATATTCGATCTCCTAAAAAATTAAATTTAGTATGCAGATTTGTTAAGCGCCAAACAACTAACACAGGAACGCTTTCCGAGTTGAAATTAATGCATTTTTGACAAAGTTATGCGATTTTAAAGCTTTGGCTGTCCCAAAAAATGGGATGTAAAAAAATCGTGTTATCAAATAAAAATTGCAATTTCAAGAATCTTGCAGAGGAAAATATAATTTTAATTAATGAAGGAGCCATTTTCGACCCTATAAATCTTATATATTCTTGATCAGCATTAACAGACGAATCGTTCCGGCCACCTCAGGTAGCAAAACAGACATTTCCAAATTTTTGAAAAAAATTCAAGGGGTTACATCGCAAAAATCTAAAAAAATATTCGATCTCCTAAAAAATTAAATTTAGTATGCAGATTTGTTAAGCGCCAAACAACTAACACAGGAACGCTTTCCGAGTTGAAATTAATGCATTTTTGACAAAGTTATGCGATTTTAAAGCATTGGCTGTCCCAAAAAATGGGATGTAAAAAAATCGTGTTATCAAATAAAAATTGCAATTTCAAGAATCTTGCAGAGGAAAATATAATTTTAATTAATGAAGGAGCCATTTCCGACCCTATAAATCTTATATATTCTTGATCAGCATTAACAGACGAATCGTTCCGGCCACCTCAGGTAGCAAAACAGACATTTCCAAATTTTTGAAAAAAATTCAAGGGGTTACATCGCAAAAATCTAAAAAAATATTCGATCTCCTAAAAAATTAAATTTAGTATGCAGATTTGTTAAGCGCCAAACAACTAACACAGGAACGCTTTCCGAGTTGAAATTAATGCATTTTTGACAAAGTTATGCGATTTTAAAGCATTGGCTGTCCCAAAAAATGGGATGTAAAAAAATCGTGTTATCAAATAAAAATTGCAATTTCAAGAATCTTGCAGAGGAAAATATAATTTTAATTAATGAAGGAGCCATTTCCGACCCTATAAATCTTATATATTCTTGATCAGCATTAACAGACGAATCGTTCCGGCCACCTCAGGTAGCAAAACAGACATTTCCAAATTTTTGAAAAAAATTCAAGGGGTTACATCGCAAAAATCTAAAAAAATATTCGATCTCCTAAAAAATTAAATTTAGTATGCAGATTTGTTAAGCGCCAAACAACTAACACAGGAACGCTTTCCGAATTGAAATTAATGCATTTTTGACAATGTTATGCGATTTTAAAGCTTTGGCTGTCCCAAAAAAATGGGATCTAAAAAAATCGTGTTATCAAATAAAAAGTGCAATTTCAAGAATCTTGCAGAGGAAAATATAATTTTAATTAATGAAGGAGCCATTTCCGACCCTAAAAATCATATATATTCTTGATCAGCATTAACAGACGAATCGTTCTGGCCACCTCAGGTAGCAAAACAGATATTTCCAAATTTTTGAAAAAAATTCAAGGGGTTACATCGCAAAAATCTAAAAAAATATTCGATCTCCTAAAAAATTAAATTAAGTATGCAGATTTATTAAGTGCCAAACAACTAACACAGGAACGCTTTCCGAATCGAAATTAATGCATTTTTGACAAAGTTATGCGATTTTAAAGCTTTGGCTGTCCCAAAAAATGGGATGTAAAAAAATCGTGTTATCAAATAAAAATTGCAATTTCAAGAATCTTGCAGTGAAAAATATAATTTTAATTAATGAAGGAGCCATTTCCGACCCTATAAATCTTATATATTCTTGATCAGCATTAACAGGCGAATCGTTCTGGCCACCTCAGGTAGCAAAACAGACATTTCCAAATTTTTGAAAAAAATTCAAGGGGTTACATCGCAAAAATCTAAAAAAATATTCGATCTCCTAAAAAATTAAATTAAGTATGCAGATTTATTAAGTGCCAAACAACTAACACAGGAACGCTTTCCGAGTTGAAATTAATGCATTTTTGACAATGTTATGCGATTTTAAAGCATTGGCTGTCCCAAAAAATGGGATGTAAAAAAATCGTGTTATCAAATAAAAATTGCAATTTCAAGAATCTTGCAGAGGAAAATATAATTTTAATTAATGAAGGAGCCATTTCCGACCCTATAAATCTTATATATTCTTGATCAGCATTAACAGACGAATCGTTCCGGCCACCTCAGGTAGCAAAACAGACATTTCCAAATTTTTGAAAAAAATTCAAGGGGTTACATCGCAAAAATCTAAAAAAATATTCGATCTCCTAAAAAATTAAATTAAGTATGCAGATTTATTAAGTGCCAAACAACTAACACAGGAACGCTTTCCGAATCGAAATTAATGCATTTTTGACAAAGTTATGCGATTTTAAAGCTTTGGCTGTCCCAAAAAATGGGATGTAAAAAAATCGTGTTATCAAATAAAAATTGCAATTTCAAGAATCTTGCAGTGGAAAATATAATTTTAATTAATGAAGGAGCCATTTCCGACCCTATAAATCTTATATATTCTTGATCAGCATTAACAGGCGAATCGTTCCGGCCACCTCAGGTAGCAAAACAGACATTTCCAAATTTTTGAAAAAAATTCAAGGGGTTACATCGCAAAAATCTAAAAAAATATTCGATCTCCTAAAAAATTAAATTAAGTATGCAGATTTATTAAGTGCCAAACAACTAACACAGGAACGCTTTCCGAGTTGAAATTAATGCATTTTTGACAATGTTATGCGATTTTAAAGCTTTGGCTGTCCCAAAAAATGGGATGTAAAAAAATCGTGTTATCAAATAAAAATTGCAATTGCAAGAATCTTGCAGAGGAAAATATAATTTTAATTAATGAAGGAGCCATTTCCGACCCTATAAATCTTATATATTCTTGATCAGCATTAACAGGCGAATCGTTCTGGCCACCTCAGGTAGCAAAACAGACATTTCCAAATTTTTGAAAAAAATTCAAGGGGTTACATCGCAAAAATCTAAAAAAATATTCGATCTCCTAAAAAATTAAATTAAGTATGCAGATTTATTAAGTGCCAAACAACTAACACAGGAACGCTTTCCGAGTTGAAATTAATGCATTTTTGACAATGTTATGCGATTTTAAAGCATTGGCTGTCCCAAAAAATGGGATGTAAAAAAATCGTGTTATCAAATAAAAATTGCAATTTCAAGAATCTTGCAGAGGAAAATATAATTTTAATTAATGAAGGAGCCATTTCCGACCCTATAAATCTTATATATTCTTGATCAGCATTAACAGACGAATCGTTCCGGCCACCTCAGGTAGCAAAACAGACATTTCCAAATTTTTGAAAAAAATTCAAGGGGTTACATCGCAAAAATCTAAAAAAATATTCGATCTCCTAAAAAATTAAATTAAGTATGCAGATTTATTAAGTGCCAAACAACTAACACAGGAACGCTTTCCGAATCGAAATTAATGCATTTTTGACAAAGTTATGCGATTTTAAAGCTTTGGCTGTCCCAAAAAATGGGATGTAAAAAAATCGTGTTATCAAATAAAAATTGCAATTTCAAGAATCTTGCAGTGGAAAATATAATTTTAATTAATGAAGGAGCCATTTCCGACCCTATAAATCTTATATATTCTTGATCAGCATTAACAGGCGAATCGTTCCGGCCACCTCAGGTAGCAAAACAGACATTTCCAAATTTTTGAAAAAAATTCAAGGGGTTACATCGCAAAAATCTAAAAAAATATTCGATCTCCTAAAAAATTAAATTAAGTATGCAGATTTATTAAGTGCCAAACAACTAACACAGGAACGCTTTCCGAGTTGAAATTAATGCATTTTTGACAATGTTATGCGATTTTAAAGCTTTGGCTGTCCCAAAAAATGGGATGTAAAAAAATCGTGTTATCAAATAAAAATTGCAATTGCAAGAATCTTGCAGAGGAAAATATAATTTTAATTAATGAAGGAGCCATTTCCGACCCTATAAATCTTATATATTCTTGATCAGCATTAACAGGCGAATCGTTCTGGCCACCTCAGGTAGCAAAACAGACATTTCCAAATTTTTGAAAAAAATTCAAGGGGTTACATCGCAAAAATCTAAAAAAATATTCGATCTCCTAAAAAATTAAATTAAGTATGCAGATTTATTAAGTGCCAAACAACTAACACAGGAACGCTTTCCGAGTTGAAATTAATGCATTTTTGACAATGTTATGCGATTTTAAAGCATTGGCTGTCCCAAAAAATGGGATGTAAAAAAATCGTGTTATCAAATAAAAATTGCAATTTCAAGAATCTTGCAGAGGAAAATATAATTTTAATTAATGAAGGAGCCATTTCCGACCCTATAAATCTTATATATTCTTGATCAGCATTAACAGACGAATCGTTCCGGCCACCTCAGGTAGCAAAACAGACATTTCCAAATTTTTGAAAAAAATTCAAGGGGTTACATCGCAAAAATCTAAAAAAATATTCGATCTCCTAAAAAATTAAATTAAGTATGCAGATTTATTAAGTGCCAAACAACTAACACAGGAACGCTTTCCGAATCGAAATTAATGCATTTTTGACAAAGTTATGCGATTTTAAAGCTTTGGCTGTCCCAAAAAATGGGATGTAAAAAAATCGTGTTATCAAATAAAAATTGCAATTTCAAGAATCTTGCAGTGGAAAATATAATTTTAATTAATGAAGGAGCCATTTCCGACCCTATAAATCTTATATATTCTTGATCAGCATTAACAGGCGAATCGTTCCGGCCACCTCAGGTAGCAAAACAGACATTTCCAAATTTTTGAAAAAAATTCAAGGGGTTACATCGCAAAAATCTAAAAAAATATTCGATCTCCTAAAAAATTAAATTTAGTATGCAGATTTATTAAGCGCCAAACAACTAACACAGGAACGCTTTCCGACTCGAAAATAATGCATTTTTGACAAAGTTATGCGATTTTAAATCTTTGGCTGTCCCAAAAAATGGGATGTAAAAAAATCGTGTTATCAAATAAAAATTGCAATTTCAAGAATCTTGCAGTGGAAAATATAATTTGAATTAATGAAGGAGCAATTTCCGACCCTATAAATCTTATATATTCTTGATCAGCATTAACAGGCGAATCGTTCTGGCCACCTCAGGTAGCAAAACAGACATTTCCAAATTTTTGAAAAAAATTCAAGGGGTTACATCGCAAAAATCTAAAAAAATATTCGATCTCCTAAAAAATTAAATTTAGTATGCAGATTTATTAAGTGCCAAACAACTAACACGGGAACGCTTTCCGAATCGAAATTAATGCATTTTTTACAAAGTTATGCGATTTTAAAGCTTTGGCTGTCCCAAAAAATGGGATGTAAAAAAATCGTGTTATCAAATAAAAATTTCAATTTCAAGAATCTTGCAGAGGAAAATATAATTTTAATTAATGAAGGAGCCATTTCCGACCCTATAAATCTTATATATTCTTGATCAGCATTAACAGGCGAATCGTTCTGGCCACCTCAGGTAGCAAAACAGACATTTCCAAATTTTTGAAAAAAATTCAAAAATTCGAAAATTGGAAATATCTGTTTTGCTACCTGAGGTAGCCAGAACGATTTGCCTGTTAATGCTGATCAAGAATATATATGATTTATAGGGTCTGAAAAGGCTCCTTCCATGATTAAAATTTTATTTCCTCTGCAAGATTCTTGAAATCGAAATTTTTATTTAATATTTTTTTTTTTTTTGAATATTTTTTGCGACAATCTAAGTTTAATAATCGCATAAATTTGTCAAAAATGCAAAAACATTTCAATTCGGAAATTGTTCCCGTGTAACTTGTTTGGCGGTTAACAAATCTGCATACTTAATATAAAATTTCAAATTTATTTCCGATTTTTTTTACATTTTAACGATGTAGCCCCTTAAAAAAAAAATGAAAATTGGTTTTGCCAATTGAGATGGCCAGAAAGATTCTCCTGTTAATGCTGATCAAGAATATACCCTTGCAGTTTATAATAGAATTATTAAGTAGTAACTTAAATAATAATTAAATGTTTTTTTCATGGTTAAGACTTACCGAAATAGAGGGCGCATGATTAGCCTTTTCCATCCGTGCTTAGTTACCTCCGGTGTAGAGCTATATTTACGGTGACTTTAATTAGGCTTCTTATGGTATGACGTAGTAAGTTGCTACCTCGTTATCCAGATCCAGGTGATATTTTTTGAGTCCAGGGGAATTCACTATCACTGCTAGATCACTACCACTTGAGATGTTAACAGCGGGGAGGCCGCGAACAGACTGAGGGCAGCGCGCCATCAGTGTCTCTATTTATAGTCCCCGAGTAAAGAGAACTGTGAAAGTGAGAGCTAGAGAGAGAGCGCTATCACTTGAGAGGCAGAGGGAGTTATATTTACGGTGACTTTAATTAGGCTACTTACGGTATGACGTAGTAAGTTGCTACCTCGTTATCCAGATCCAGGTGATATTTTTTGAGTCCAGGGGAATTCACTATCACTGCTAGATCACTACCACTTGAGATGTTAACAGCGGGGAGCCCGCGAACAGACTGAGGGCAGCGCGCCATCAGTGTCTCTATTTATAGTCCCCGAGTAAAGAGAACTGTGAAAGTGAGAGCGAGAGAGAGAGAGAGCGCTATCACTTGAGAGGCAGAGGGAGTTATATTTACGGTGACTTTAATTAGGCTACTTACGGTATGACGTAGTAAGTTGCTTCCTCGTTATCCAGATCCAGGTGATATTTTTTGAGTCCAGGGGAATTCACTATCACTGCTAGATCACTACCACTTGAGATGTTAACAGCGGGGAGCCCGCGAACAGACTGAGGGCAGCGCGCCATCAGTGTCTCTATTTATAGTCCCCGAGTAAAGAGAACTGTGAAAGTGAGAGTTAGAGAGAGAGAGAGAGCGCTATCACTAGAGAGGCAGGGGGAGTTATATTTACGGTGACTTTAATTAGGCTACTTACGGTATGACGTAGTAAGTTGCTTCCTCGTTATCCAGATCCAGGTGATATTGTTCGAGTCCAAGGGAAATCACTACCACTGCTAAATCACTACCACTTGAGATGTTAACAGCGGGGAGGCCGCGAACAGACTGAGGGCAGCGCGCCATCAGTGTCTCTATTTATAGTCCCCGAGTAAAGAGAACTGTGAAAGTGAGAGCTAGAGAGAGAGAGAGAGCGCTATCACTAGAGAGGCAGAGGGAGTTAGAGAATAGTAGAGTAGGAACACATTGTGATGCAGGGAGATGGAGTTAGAGAGAGTGTGAGAATGAGGTAAATTTAATTAAATTAATACATTGCTCTGCAAGGCTATAAATATGTTTTATGAATAATAAATGATTTATTAATCATAAAAAAAATGTTAAAATGATCAATTATTGTAATTAAATTTAAATTCTACTAACTAGCAATAATAAATAATATAAAGGAACCAAAGAAGAATGCGTTAAATTCATTAAAGAAAACTAAAATAACTGATTATAATGTTTGACATTGTTTTATTTTATTCCTATAATTTTAGGCCAAATAATAAATATAATAAATAATTTTTATCACCTATATGTAGAGTCATTGTTTAATTATGTTCTGTTCGCCAGCAGCACAAAGCCTCCTCTTTTTCGATAATTTTCAAGTTAGACAACGATGTGTCATCAATGAACATTAAATTTTTTCAAATTTTTACCCTTGCAGGGTATTATAAATTCAGTCAGAAGTTTGCAACGCACTGAAGGAGGCACCTTCGACCATATAAAGTATATATATTCTTGATCAGGATCAACGCCGAGTCGCGCTAGTCCGTCCGTCTGTCCGTTTCTACGCAAACTAGTCTCTCAGTTTTAAAGCTATCTAAATGAAATCTTTGTAGTTAGTCTTCTATACACTCTCACTCGTATATATGTCGGAACGGGACGGATCGGACTACTATATCATTTAGCTGAAATAGGAATGATCGGAGAATTTTTACAAAAAAATTATAACATTTTCAGTTTTCAACAGATTTTCATCAAATTTAAGATATAGCCATTTTACATTTCTCTACAATTTTGTGTAAAGTTTTATGAAAATCGGACGACTATCATATAGATCCCATAGGGTTGATCGAGAAATTAATACAATTAAAAATTATAACATTTTCAGTTTTCAACAGATTTTCATCAAATTTGAGATATAGCCATTTTATATTAGTTTTAAATGTTTAATTAAAATAAATATATATAATTTATATTGTAGTCATTGAAGTTTTATCTGCAAAGGTATATAAACTTCGGCGTACCAAACTTAGATTCCTTTCTTTTTTTAATATTTTTTTGAACAATCAAAGTTTAAAGATCGCATAACTTTGTCAAAAATGCATTAATTTCAATTCGGTAACCGTTTCTGTGCAAGTTCTTTTACGGTTAACAAATCTGCATACTAAATTTAATATTTCTAAAAAGGTCACATTTTTTTCTGATTTTTTAACATTACCTTTTTTGCAAAAAATTGAAAAATGTTGTTTTGCTAATTGAGATGGCCAGGAAGACTCGCCTGTTAATGCTGATCACGAATATATATGATTTATAGGGTTTCCTTTACTTAGTTTCAAGCGCTTGACTGAAAATGTAATACCTTGCGGGGGCATAATAAAGTAAGTATTAAATATTTAATTAATGTATACCATATTTAGTAGAAAAAGCCCCTTTATAATCAAGATCATAACTTTTGATAGGAAACTGCTTATGGGCAAGAAGATTTCCGTCCACCGAAAAAAAAAAGTTACCCGACTTGGCAAAATTCTACTCGAGGCGGCACTCAAAGTGCGTAGCATTTCCGTCCTCACCTGTCTTCTCACCTGTGGACCCTCTCCGCCTGTCTGCACTTCATGTCTGCCACACACCACACACTCTCTGGCAGTGGAAGCCTCAATACCCGCCCCTCTATCAACTTGGGCAACAAACATTTTGTTGCCTTTTGTTGCACAGAAAGAATAGGATGAAAAGTGTAAGGAATTTCTAACAAACAAAGCATGTTTATCAATTTTGTTATATTATTAAGTTTTATTATTAATATCTGTTTCAGATATCACATTGATTTTCTATTATGGATTTTGTAAACAAGACAATTCACATAAATAAAATAAAATTAAAAGTTTTAGGAATCTTTTGTTGAACTAAAATCATTTGGAAAAAGTTAGAAATTGGACTCTATTTCTGAAATTTCTTTGAATAAAGTGACCCTTCAATAAATGGTAGAGAAACACCAAACTTAAACCAGAAATAAATCGATTTAAATTCCGATTGCATGAAATGATATGGGAAAACCCAAAGTTAAACCAGAAATAAATCGATTTAAATTCCGATTGCATCTTTTGAAATCCCTTCTTCTCTGGACTGCGACCATTTGGAGAAGCTTAGCAGTTGATGGCTAATTTTCTTTCAGTGCACGTGAGTGTGTGTGTGTGGCTTTTGCTAGTGTTGGTAGTGGTGTGGCTGCTTCACTGCAACAATATATTATGCGCTAAGCTCCTCAACTATGCAGCTAAGCGGGGGTGAGGGAGGATAGCCAGTCGGCCGGGTGGCCATTTGGCTTTGCCTCTGGTTAACCGACTACCGTTTTGTAATTTATTTAAGTAATAAAATAAATATATGTACGTTATACGAGCACTACACACCTGCCCTGTCCTGCTCCGGCACCTGCTCCGGCTCCGGAGGACCTGAAGAGTTCCGCAGAAAGGCGGCGCACATGCAGCACTGCATCGGAATGCGGCATGGATGTGGATGTGGATGTGGATGTGGATGTGGATGTGGATGTGGATGTGGACGTGGACCTAAATGTGGATGTGGATGCGTTAGTGGGTTTGTTGTCAAGCGAAAGTGCGCTTCAAGTGCACGAAGCACCCACTTACCCAAAGTGAATTTAGTGTCAAGTGCAGGAAAATGTGAAAAGCAGCTGCGAGTTAGTTTTTCATATTTAAGCAGCACTTCAGCCCAGCAGAAGCAGCAGCAGCAACAGCAACAACGCGGCACCGGCACATACTGCCCCGCACAGTGGGGTATGTTTTTAAGCCTGAAAATTACAGATTAATTTAAATTAATATCAAATAAACATAATGGGAAGGAAAAGGAAACAAAAATTGTGTGTTTTCCAATCTCTTAGGCGAGCAAATTTATTAAATAATAGATCCAATATATTTTAGCAAAGCTATTCAGGTTCTTAAACTGAACTTCTATATATCTATCTATATATCCATTTTCATATCCCTAAGACTATTGTAGTTTATCCAATGCTTTTCCTGATTAATGATCTGATCTATGAGAAAGTATCAAATGTTGTGTAAGAGTAGCTCTTATTATTCCTCTTCTTGACCTTATTATTGAATAATTAAATGCATATTCCCTATCAGACGTGCACTACTGTGCCAGTGCACCTGTAAAGACAGAGAGAGAGCGAGAGTGGGTCGCGGATCAAGGACCAGGACCAGGTCTGGCTTGGATTTCAGCTGGCGGATCCTTCAGGGCGAAACAATGACTGTGCCGCCATTTAGAAGCCTTTCGTCCTCCCCTCCCTGGACTATGCGGGACGGATGTCGTTGACTTTTCAAGTCGCATTAGAAGCGACACGGCGGCGTCGCCTTCGCTCGCAGTGCGCGCAGTTTCGGGCGAATGCAGGCAGGGGGAGGGATGGGGAGGCTGCTGCCGGGTGGCCTTGTGGGTGGGGCTTAAGTGTGGTGCCGCCTCGCGGTGGGGCATAAAAATACATGTAAGAGGCTTTCAGCTTATTGTTTGGCACTGTCGCGCTTTTATGATTGCACGCAGCTCGGTCCTTGGTGCTCTTCGCTCCATCTCGGTGCCTTATATCTTGTCTCGGCTTAATTTTATTGATATTACACGTACTTGAAGTCGACGACCAGGTCGAAAACAGGCGCCGTCTCAACCCCCCAACCTGCCTGTGCATTTCCTCCACTCACATTCGAAGCATTTGGCTATTAATTTTTACGACTTACGACTTACGACTTAAGGCTTACGGCGGTAAATGTGAGTTGATCAATTTTTCATATCTATTGGCACTTATGTATGTACTTGCCTCCGATATATGTACATATGTATGTCTTATATGTATATTTATGATACGGTCTTCTTGTGCAAATCCAATTACGGCTTCATAATCAAGAATCAAGACCTGCAAAGCTGTTTTCACTTCGTTTACTTTTGGATTCGTTTTAAAATATCATTTAATTTGTTCTTACATGTGTATATTGAAATGTTGTCTTAAATTACAGTTTACACCTTAGGTTAATTACATCATGCTTACATTGTTTGTCTTAGAACATGATGTAACATCATCAACATCAGTTGCATGTTTCTTAGCCAGCCGAAAGCTTTTAGTTTTGGCGAATCATTATAAAATTTGGAAGATCACTTTTTATAATTTTGAAACGAAGAAAACGAAACAGAAATGCAAAAGGGCACTTTACTAATAAAATTTAAAAATGCAACATTCTCTGAATTGAATTTTTCATGGCAACTAAAGCAATAAATGCAAATGATGATTGCGTTTTAAGTTGAACTATTATTCTACTTTCTTTCCAACTTGTTTAAAATTGTTTTTGATATTAATTGCAAATTAAATAAATACTTTGAATACTATACTGATTAGTGTGTTAAATACTGTACTAAATAGTGAACTAAATACTTTATTAAATTCTATAAAAAATTTTGTAATAAATACAATACCAAATATTATTTTAAATGTTATATCAATATTTTAAAGTGTGAACACTTCAAAAAAAAACACAAATGCTTCATATTCCAACATTCCAAAACCATTTTTTTTTATTTTTCAAATTGATGAACGAACTGGTACAGCTAGTTATCGATAATTATTCCATATATGCCATATACGTATGCCATATTTGCCATATATGTACATATGTATGCCAAAAATATATTATATATTTTTTTAGATATCGAAATTGACTTGGACTCCGAGAATTAAAATGAAAATGCTTGAGACTACAAGCTTCACGTTTATTCAAAAACTTGCACATCTCCAAGTCGTGAAAAAAAAAACTTTGACAAATTTTTCTCTTTTCTGTAATTACTTGCAAGTTCCCAAAAAAATTCCATCTGGTAAAATATATACATAGTTTTTTTTTTTTGTTCCTGGGGTATTTCGTACGATTGGCTCCTTTATTTCGTATTCTCTAACACAACAACTATTGTTTTTGCTGTTGCTTTCCGAGCAATAAAAATGCTACAACTTAATTAATTAAGTGCAAATGATAAAAATGACCAAACAGCGCGAAACACACACACACACACACACACACACACTCAAAACAAGGAAAACCGAGAGAGAAAAAACTAATTAAGTTTTATGTGCAATTTTCGTGGCTGAAAAGTTTCGTTTTGTGTGTGGCAATTGTGTGGTGTGCAAAAGGGCAAAGGGGGTGGCCCGGGGACAGGGCATTAAGGATGGTGTGGCAGTTGGGGCACTAGAGTGTGTGCCACGTTACGTGGCCGTCACGTTCTGTTATTTATTTTGATAGTTTGTTGTAGCCGCACAGCAACGTTTTCCCCATTGTCCCTTCATCTCCGGCCATGCCCTCTGTTTTTTTTTTTTTTTTGGCGGGAAATCTGTGCGCTGACATTTGCCGCGATTAATGAAAGTTAAGCTTTTGTCTGAGCTCTTTAATTTGTGGGTATTAGGAGAGGTAGGCCCCAAGGAAGGACTGATACACAGGGGGAAAATGTGTATATACTTTTTGTAGGTATTTCAATTAATTCTTAAAAATAAACTTATCATGGGGCTTCCTTTATATTTAGATGCAAATAAAATAAGATATATTGGACTGATCTTAAAAGTAATATGTAAAAATATAAAGCTTATTGGATTGTCTAAAAATGTCCCAAATTTTCAACCATGGTCTTTGAGTGCATACACAGACACACACACCCACAACCGGAGCACCGCAAACATTCTCCATCGACGGAAATGGCAATAGGCAAAAATCCATTGCCTACTTATATGGGCTGCATGAGAGCCACGCTGCCCAGGTGGGGGTGGAGTTGGATGGGATGTTTTTATTTGAGGAGGAGATTCACGAGGACTGCGGGAAAAACACATCCCTGGCCAGAAGCTTGTTTACATGCATTTGGCGCACTCGCCAGATAAATTAGCAGCAACATTACAGCAACAACTGCAACATTACAACGTCCTGCAATCAGTTCACTTATAGTCAACGCTGATTTTAAAAGCAAGAAAACCGAAATCAATAGATAGTTATATTTTTTTTAAATTAAATATTCTTTTCCCCTTATGGAAATAATAGAAAATAAACTTTTAAAATAGTATTTATTATATTCACTAAAGTATTTCCAGGCAAGATATAAATGTCTTGTATGGAGCAACCGGAAACTTTAATATTTGTGTTCTTTTAATTAAAACTTATTTTAATTTAATAAAAAAGATTTGAATTTCTTTTTAAAGAATTTGCACAATTTTTAAGCTAAACTAGAAAAATCAATTAACTAAATCATTATGCAGTCGATCGCTCTTATAAGTAATATCCTAGAAAATCAGGAAAATATTTTTGTTTTGACTCATATATAAATGTTTTATGGCTCTCGTCTTAGTGTTATTTTTTTAATTTAACCGAAAAAGATTTTTAGTTTGGGTATATCTACACTCGTCGGCCTGCCAGAGGTAAC